>NC_046168.1:49895076-50226326 GCF_011064425.1 Rattus rattus | reverse complement strand
ATGATGGTGACAGTGTTTGGAATGGTGTTGGTGGTGGTGACAGTGTTTGGGATGGCATTGGTGATGGTGATGGTGACAGTGTTTGGGACTGTGGTGATGATGGGGACAGTGATTGGGATTGTGGTGATGATGTGGAGAGTGGTTGGTGCTATAGTAATGATAGTGACAGTGGTTGGGACTGTGGTGGTGATGGTGACAGTGTGTGGGACTGTGGTGGGGATGGTGACAGTGGTTGGGTGCTGTGGTGGGGATGGTGACAGTGGTTGGTGCTGTGGTGGGGATGGTGACAGTGGTTGGTGCTGTGGTGGGGATGGTGACAGTGTTTGGGATGGCATTGGTGATGGTGACAGTGTTTGGTGCTGTGGTGGTGATGATGACAGTGTTTGGGACTGTGGTGGTGATGGTGACAGTGTTTGGTGCTGTGGTGGGGATGGTGACAGTGTTTGGTGCTGTGGTGGGGATGGTGACAGTGGTTGGTGCTGTGGTGGTGATGGTGACAGTGGTTGGTGCTGTGGTGGGGATGGTGACAGTGGTTGGTGCTGTGGTGGGGATGGTGACAGTGGTTGGGATGGTGATGATGGTGACAGTGGTTGGTGCTGTGGTGGTGATGGTGACAGTGGTTGGTGCTGTGGTGGGGATGGTGACAGTGGTAGGGACTCCGGAGTAGTAGTAGGTGTGGTAGAGCCTTTGAGGTCATAGTGGTGGTGCTAACACATGGCATAGCGGTGAGGAGTGGCAGAGGATGGAGTTTTGAGATTCTTGGATACTTCCGTTCGCCTTCAGAACATAAGAGCACATCGTGTTGCTCCCTTCCTCTGCCCCTTCTGCCACGAGATAGCGCATGTGAAGGTCCATGCCAGAGGATAGCCCCTTGGCTTCCCAGACAATGAGAAATAATTTAATTTTGTTTATAAATTACCCAGTTTGGGGTATTCTGTAATGACAGCCTACAACAGAGCAGGCCAGAAACAAAATGTTAAATTCACTCATGCCTTATGTTCACTGACTTTTGCAGCTTGATAATTTCAGGATGAAAATGGCAGAAGTCAGCAGTCTTGCCAATGAGGTAACCGCAGATGAGGCTTGAAGGTTTGTTTTTGTTTGTCTTTTTAATTGCTGCCTGTTTCTCTTTACTGTTTTGTGCTAGTTAGTCTAATGGTGCCTTACAGCGATCGAGATAATCATTGGTGTCTAGATAGGAGGGAGCACACATTATCATTTTTCAGATGAGAAATCTATGGTAGAAAAAATGTGGCTTGCCTACGGTCACAAACTAAAACCAAACTGGTATGGGAGAGAGAGCGCCCACGTGCTTGTCGCAGGAGCTGTGTCCCTGTGAGGGTCTGCATTACAGATCTCTGAATCGATTTAAAAACATGTTCACTCTTGTGCTCCCTTGGATCTGCAGTTTGACATCGTGACAGCAATTTGTGTCCAAACTGAAGCAGTGATAAGGCACCACTATTCCTTCTTTTGTTCTTCTCAGTGTCAAGGATTTTGTTCTCTTATTGTCTATCTCAAAATGCTCTTCATTTAAACTCTTGGTGAGTAAGAAGAAAATCACAATATCTAATCTCTAGAGATGGAGTTTCATTTCAAAATACAGCAACGCTTTGCAGAATGGATATAATAATAATAATAATAATAATAATAATAATAATAATAATAATATTTATCTTGCCTCCAGGGGCATTGCGGGTATGGGTGCTGTATCCTATTGTGTCAGTAGGTGGCAGAGAGGAGAGAGGTTATGTCTATGCTCAGTGTTCTGACCTGTGGGCACCTGAATGATTAGTAGCCTAACATTCCCTAAAAAAACCGAGCCTGAGACCCACCAGCCAGGCGCCATGCAGGCCCTGACTGGTTCCCAGAACAGAGAGCAAGCTGGAGACTAGAAGAACCCACCTGAGACTGTGAGCCCAAGACAAACGACCCCGGGGCTACTCAGATAGCCTGTGGGAACCAAACAAGGAGCTAGCTTGAGATGACCTCCAGTCTGGCACTGCACATGCGTGAGTGGGGCAGAGCACTCCTGAGATGACCCCGGATGCTCAGAGACCCTGGGTGCCACTAAGAGGAGTAAGTAAGGGTGGAGAAATGAAAGAGAGAGAAAAACAGGAAGACGTGAGCATAATGAAGAGGGGCAGAACTGGAGAGTGAGGAGAGGTGAGTGAGGAACAGACTGATGATGAGTAGCTGGTAATGCCACCTGGGACCATGGCGGGGTCCTGTCCTGAGCTGCCACCAGGGGGCACATGTGTGTCCATGGCCCTGCAGCAGCAGGGCTCTATCACCACTAAAGGCCAGATGAATGTCCCTGGTCTGGGCTACAGCCTGGGGACCTGTTGATGTTTGAGGGTTGTGGAGAACTGGCCCCACTCCTCGCCTGGGCATCCTGTGGGAGACGGCCTTGGCGTGGGGATGAAGGTTGGAGGGCTGATCCCACTCCTAGCCAGTTGCATTCTGGGAGAGAAGGCCCTGCACATTGTGGGAGTAGCCGGTGAGCTGACTCGGGGATATGAGTGTGGGAGAGCTGGCTCTACAACATGTCTGCTGTGCAATGGGCAATGGAGAGAGGTACTCCCTTACCCTCCTCCCTTGCCTCCTATAGCAGGCAGGAGAGCTGGCTGTCCTTGCCCCTCACCTGCTGCAGCGCTGGGGAGAATGGGACCTGCACCTCACCTGGGCAGCACAGGAGAGCTGGTCCTGGATGTGTGGGTTGCGGGTGAGCAGACTCCGGGGCATGAACACAGAAGAGTTAGCTCTGCCTCTTGTCTGCTGGGCAGACAAGACATGGGGAGGGAGAGACATCCTCCTCCTCTCCATCATCCATTGCCACCTATGGCAGGCAGAAGAGTTGTCCATGGGCACCAGAATAGAGCTGGCTCTGGTTGTGAGTATTGCTGGCGAACAAGCCTGGAGGTGGGAGAGTGGGAGGGCTGGAGGGCTGATCAGCACCAATACCTCTCGGGCCCAGATTCGGGGCTTTGAATGGCCCTCCACCCCCACCCCACCGCGTGCACCATCTACGAACTGCTGGAGCACATGAAGGGGTTTGGTCCTACAGATCCAAAGCTATAGGATCTCCATGACACAGGGAAATAACAGGATATCCAAGAGCAGTTCCAGTGAGGTCCCAGTATTGATAGAGTAGCAGAAACCAAAGACCTCGTACCAGACAGAATCATTGCAATGGGCATTTGCAAGCAAACAGGTATGCACAAGGGGGCTGGAGAGATGGCTCAGCGGTTAAGAGCACTGACTGCTCTTCCAGAGGTCCCGAGTTCAATTCCCAGCAACCATCTGTAATGGGATCTGATGCCCTCTTCTGGTGTGTCTGAAGACAGCTACAGTGTACTTATATATAATAAATACACTGTGGGACACACCGACAAACTACAGCTTCCACAATAATAAGATGTTTTTCCTCTGTTGGGAGGGAGGTTGCAAGCCTGGATGGTGGGCATAGGGGAGGGGGAGGGCGAGGGGGAGGGGAGTGGGATTGGGATGCCTAATATGAAATTCACAAAGAATCAAAAAAATAAAATCCGTGTCAAAATTATCACTATCTTATCCAATACTAAATTCTAGGGCTAGAGGGAGAACCCATACCTCACAATGGCTTAAAATTACCACAGAATTGAACTCAAGGGTCCCATCTCCTGGCATGCCAGGTTGAGTCTTCCTGAATGAACAGCAAACAGGGCCTACATACCCATTTCACAGGGTCACTCTGCCAGATGAAGTCCCAATTTTTATTCTTTCATGTAACTCAATTATTTCTGAGAGAAAAATACAACAGTTAAAACTTGGAAAGCATGTCAGGGGCAGGTCAACAATCAAGAAATAAAATGGCAGCTGAGTCCTGAAATTAAAAGGTTTCCTTACAGAGCAGAAACAAACTGTCAATAAAGCGAAGAAGAGTCCCCCAGAGTGGGAGACAAGCTTTGCCAGCTACACCGCAGGCTTGGGATTCGTGTAGAATATACAAATAATAATAATAATAAAAATCCAACTATTAAGAAAACATATCAAACAGTTAAGAAATGGGCTATGAGACCAGGCACTAATTCCAACAGAAGAACTTAAATGGCCAGGAATCCCTTCAAAGGACTCGGTGGCCCTAGTCCTTCAGAAAAGGCCTGTTAGAACTTCAAGCCCTGTCTCACCTTATTCCTAAGGGCCATCAGCAAGAGCACAAATGACAAGAAATGTGGATGTGAGGAACGTTTATACACTGCTGGTGAGAATGTCGATGGGCACAGTCATGGAGGAAATCAGTTTGGAGGCCTCTCAAAAACCTAGAGGTAAAGAATATCTCATGATCCAGCCACACCACAGAGAGACTTGCTGTCTTAGTCAGGGCTTCTATTCCTGCACAAAACATCCCAACCGAGAAACAAATTGGGAGGAAAGTGTTTATTCAGCTTACACTTCCACATTGCTGTTCATCATGGAAGGAAGTCAGGAGAGGAACTCACAAAGGGCAGGAACTTGGAGGCAGGAGCTTCAGCAGAGGCCATGAGAAGTGCTGCTTACTGGTTTGCTTCCTTCCCCTGGCTTGCTCAGCTTGCTCAGGGATGGCACCACCCACAATGGACTGGGCCTTTCCCGCCTTGATCACTAATTGAGAAAATGCCTTACAGCTGGGTCTCATGGAGGCATCTCCTCAAGGGAGGCTCCTTCCTCTGTGCTAACTGCAGCTTGTGTCATGTTGACACACAAACCCAGCCAGTACATTTGCCCATTTACATCCATTACCTCTCTATTCACAACATCCAGGAAATGGATACAGCCTGGATGTCCATCAACTGGCGAGGAGATAATAGAAATGCAATGCATAGTAACTCCGTGTAATTTCGCTCAGCCGTAGAACTGTAATTTAAATATTTTGGGGATAGGGGTTTGTCAAAAGGGTCGAGACCCACAGGTTGAGAATGGCTACTCTATACCTTGGAAAATCATTCTAGGCTTTCTTATGGTAGGCAAAGTTTTCTCTGTTTATCTTATTCGTGAATGACAAATTCACATGCACTGGCTAGTTTTTGTCAACTTAGCACAATCTAGAGTCACCTCAGAAGAAGGCATCTCCGTTGAGGCACTGTGTTGATCTGTGGGAGTATCTGCGTTCGGTGAATGATTGATGTAGGAGGGTTCAACCCATTTTGGACAGTTCCGAACCTAGGTTCAGGTGATCAATGAAATTATGGGAAGCAAACCAGGAAGCAGTTTTCCTCTGTGGTCCCCGCTTCAGTTCCTGCCTCCAGGTTCCTGCCCTACATTCCTGCCCTGTCTTGCCCAGATAATGGATGACAAGTGTAAGCTGAAATAAACCCTTTCCTCTCTAGGCTGCGGTTAGCATTTTACCACAGCCGAGGGAAAAGTAGCTAGCCACGTGTTTAAAGGGCTTACTTCCTATACTCTCCAAAGATAAGTTACAGAGATGCAAATGCCCAAAAGACACCCTGTGGGTTACCACATCCATAGGAGTTACTCAGTGTTTGCTGACAGGTCCAACTCAGACACCTACAGCACATTCAAAGGCTGGTGCTACACCAGATGATATTGTTTAAACATTAAACAGTGGATAGATGGAGTTAATTGTAGGCTATGAAATTCCCTCCCCCAAAAATAGGTAAAATTTAAAGGTTTTTTTTGCAATGTAAATAAAAGTAACCAAAATATTTAATTCATATTTAATATTTATAAACAACTATACTGCACTGTAAACTCGCACATGTAAACAGTATTGTATAATACTTAAATTTATGCACCCTTGTAAGAAACTCTGTAATTTTTTTTTCCTTTATATTTTGGGAGCCATCTAGAAATTATAACTTCTGGCCCATAAGCCAAAAATTAAACGGGAAATAAATGTTCTCAGAACAATTGATTTTTTTTTAAAAAAGAACTAACTGTGGGCTCTCAGTAGCCATGGGAAAATTATCAAACTGGAAAGAAAGACAGGTGTAAATGGTTCAGCTGCAAATGAAATTGATTGAAAGCTGGGGCGTGAGGCCGGCTCTGCTCACACACTTGGTAACTTCACAGTTCCCGTGCCTACAAGACTTACAGCTCCCGCCAGAGGGCAAGACCTCAGGATGAGCGCTGCAGGGCTGAGACATGAGTGCTCTGTGAATGTTTCAATTTCCACAGGAGAAGTAAGTGTCAAATTGGAACAGAATAGTGGAGTGTTCCTCAATGTTACTTAGATTTTTCCAATAAATCCACTCCTTGGAAATCCCGATTAACTAACAACCTGTTTTCCTCTGAGCGTTGAGCGCCGACAACAGATTAACTCCTATTTTATTTTCATGCACTTTTAAGCAACACTGAGCCTGCTGCTTTGTGAGCGTGAGATCACGCCAAGATTCACAAGGTGGCTTGGTTCATCCAAAACTCAAATACCTCTACTGTGGGACATGCATGGACAGCGAGGCGCTGGCGAATGCACCCGCAAACTCACGACATCTGATAAAGTACAAGTGTCTGAGGGAAATTCTACAGACGCGGGTGCCGCAGGGCTGCCTGTCAATCTTTCGTTAGTATTCGAAAGTCTCCCCTGTGGGATAAACACATAGTCTGGCATTGATATGAATGTAAATTTCTGCTAGTTCCTCATTAAAAATGATATTTTCAATAACAAGTATGCTTACACTCCTTTAATTTTAGAAAATTTGGAAAATCTATGAAATTCTCTTACAGAAGAGAATTTTTAAAACCTTTCAGTGCCAACCGACCATTAATACATTTTATGTCTTTGCTGGTCAGTTTACTTCTCTCTGTGCAAGTCTGTGTATTTCCAGTGATGCTGTTAAGTCCAAGTAACTGATGGAGCCTGTTTTCCACTAACCAGATCGTGACTATTTTGCGTGGCCCTTAGGAAGCATCAGTATCTCTGTGGGAGATGACAACTCACGTTTTGATAAATATCATACTCTTCAAAGTCTCCTCATCAGTTAGAGATGCATACAGGGGAGTGTCCAGAGGTGGGAGTAGCTTTATACAACACAAGAACAGGCAGCTGAGTGAGTGTCCATCACCACTGCGGTGGAAAGGGGAAACCATGTTCTTTGTTGATCTATGTGGAACCCAGCCTCACCACAAATATAACCACTTATATCTTGATGCTTTGGAAGTATTCTCTTCTTTCACATCTCTGTCCTTGGTAAACCTTAGTAAATCCACACAGTTGATTTGATTGTCCACTTGGGTCCACAGAACCATTCATGTCGGCGGCAACCTCGACCTGTGTGCTGCTACTAGCCTTTGGTCGAGGCTAATCTGGTATTCGGTCAGTGTCCATGCTTGTCGCTTAGCTCCCTGGGGCCTCCATGTCTTGTTTTCTCCTCCTGCCTTTCTCAGTCTCCTCCCCAGCCTGTTTCTTAACCTGTTTTCTGCTCTTATTTTAGGTAGATAACATCTTGCTTTCCATTCCACAGCCAGCCCTGACCATTGGTGTGCATGGTCAACCAGAATCTAGAATTCCCTAGGAGACAAGCCTCCAGGCATTCCTGTGAGGGATACCCTGGATTGGGTTAGGCTCTGGCAGGCCTTTGGGAGGTGATTGTGTGAACTGATATGGAAATGGTGAGCCCATTGCCTGAGTGGGGACTCTGGATTATACAGAATGGAGAGAAATCAGAGCCCCAGCACTCCTTGCTTTTGTCACAGGGTTCTATCACAGCACAAGGAAGATAACAAGACACCGGTGTGTTTTTGTTTCTTCTGGTGGGGGCAGTTTTCTGCTCATACCCACTGAAGAAATAAAGTTTCACAGATGTGAAAAACAAAGTTGTAAAAACAAGGTTTTGAGAAATACATCTGGTGGTCAGGATGCCTATGACAAACCTGTGACCTTTCTGAGAGATACAGCTGACGTCAGGATGCCTAGAGATACGATGAAGTTTTGGTGATCAAGATTCTGACTGAGCTAATTAAGCAATAACAACTGTTCTTGGAAAGGCCCCCTACCCCTCCCTATGGTAAATTCCAAGAACAACCGAAAGATGTCATCCTGACCCTGCCCGACCACCCAGTTCACCACCCCCTCTAAGGGAAGTGCTAACTTAGCCCTTTCCCAGTGATTCCCCGAGGCCAGGTGTAGGGCTGGATTTCTTCAAGAGCAGCCCTTTGAGCAGGGCCATTTTCTGTGAGAATAAGCCAGCTAACCCTGTTGCTGAAGTCTGCCCTCTGTAACGAATAAAAGTTGTGTGCTTTTGGGGTTTAGGGTTGCCTCTCCCTGCGTGGATGAGCAACTTCATGTACGTGGATTAAAAACCTTATACCCTCATGCTATTGCAGCAGTCACTTTGTCAATCTGTGGTCTGTGGGTGGCACTCCTGAGGTAAGGTCTTACAACACTACTGCTCAGAACAGCGTTGACTCTGCAGTGTGGCACTGAGCTGACAAGCACTGGCTTCCAGTCTCCTCATAACTACATGAGGCGAGTTCGCCTGGAGTTTGCTGAGTAATTGATCTGTGGATTGCACCATCTAAACTGTGGAATCCACAATACCCAGCAAGCTCTCTGCTGGCCGCTGGATAGTCTGTGGTTTCAGATGCTTCATAAAGGAGACCAAATCCTTTGTGTCCTTTACTAAACCAAGAAAAGATTCTCCTTGCGGAAGGATGGTGATGGTTAAGTTCAAGGAAGTGCTTCATTCTATAACTCGTTCATTACAAGTTCAGAGCAATAGTTTCACATGGCCTTGCTTTATCACAGGGCACACCTGTGGCCTCATCCTCAGGCCTGACCTAGAATGAACGTTTTTCCTGGATCACCAATTTGTCCCAAACCTATGTCTCTTCTTTGTGCCATTGTGTTCCTTATTACAGAGCCTTATGTACTATTCTATGGGACTTGGGGGGGGGCACATTCTATTCTTGATTCTAACTTTATTACATCTTTCTGGCAAAATATCTGAAACCATCTCCATACCTTAAGCTTTATTCCTAAAATCATCTGAATCAAACCGGGAATTCTACAGAGTCATTAATTCATCTAAACAGCATTGATTCATGAAATTTCATCTTCATGTTGATCTGTAGGAAACTTGCCCAACAGGGGGATAGGGGCAATCACCCAGGAAGTAATCATAGCAGAATATAGGCAGGCTTTCAGGATTCTCTCAGCAGATAACAATGTGCTCAATACCTGATGAGTGAGATAGACACACAGCTATAGGGTGAGAGGGGCAGCCATGTTCCTTGGAGAACATAACCAATGCTTGGGCTTCATTGCATTGAGAACTGAATTCCCCATTCCCCATGCTCCAAACCAGATAGGAATTATTAGTAGATTAGAGCTTTGTGGAGACTTAGATTGTTGTAGATGACCTTGAAGTATCATCAGCCATGTTATTAGCCATGCGTTGTCTGTCCCACATTTCACTAATATTCTTGCAGCTACCACTTTAAGTCCTTGGAAATGTTAGAAGCTCTACCAACCTGAAAGCTATGACTGTCCTCAGAGAACACCTGAGACCTGTAACAGGAACTGTCCTCTTTTCTGTAACCTCCACCTAATATCCCCATCAACACATTTGAAAGGATAGGTGTCCACGGCTGGCTGGCTGTACAGTCCAGGCATAGACAGACAACAGGCGTAATTAGTGTCTGCAGACTGTTATATTGTTCCATTATGATGTAGAGTTATCTGGAGGATTATGCTAAGCCTAAACAAGTATATTTTCCTCTTTATGACTTTTAAAATCTGTAATTAAGTGTATATTATTTCCTGGAGCAAAGCTGCCCAGGAGGCCTAGCACCAACAGCTGCACCTTAAGGCCATGACAGAGATCTCACTCACTTGCTTTTCTTTATAGACATGCATAAATACGCCTCTCAAATCCGTCTAGTTAGCAAAATATCCTTCCATTCTTATATTTACCTAGAATCTACTCATGCTTTACTTATGAGCTTATAAAAATAATTAACAATTAAAACTAACTTTGCATCCATAGTTAAAAGCAAACATCTTAATTGAGCTGGACTTACAATTAGAGACACCAATACCAGCCAGGTACAGAAGCTCCCAGTCTGGATAATAGAGAGTCAGGTTTGGACAGCCCTGTAAAATGGCAGAAATAGCTGTCTTCAGTGTAGATTTGGGACAAGATACCAGGTGCTGTTGATCCAGCAGTGGCAGGTACTCCCCTCCATCCAGGACACACTCTGCCCCAGGAGGATGCCACTGCTGATAGTCACGTCCACAGAGCATTTGAAAAGTATCATGGACCAGGGACTCTGATTAATGCTATCAATGTACAAAAAAGAAAACATCTGAGGGAGCCAAAATGGTTCCCAGCCCTCAGCTCAAAGATGTTTCTGTGATTACCAACGCCTCCTTCACATAGTGCTGAGCACCAACTCTACCAAGGACAAAGATCCCTCTCTCCTGGGAAGAGAGCTTGGAGAAATGCCACCAAATGTCATCACATTTCTCCAAGTAGAGGAAACAACACAGACAGGCAAGAGCACAAGAATCTTAGTACAAAGGGCTGCTGAGGCCTCTGTTGACCTTAGGGGGTTGTCTTAGTCAGGGTTTCTATTCCTGCACAAAACACCATGAGCAAGAAGCAAGTTGAGGAGCAAAGGGTTTATTCAGCTTACACTTCCACATCACTGTTCATCCAACAAAGGAAGTCAGGACAGAAACTCTCACAGGGCAGGAACTTGGAGGCAGGAGTTGATACAGAGGTCATGGAGGGGTGCTGCTTACTGGCTTGCTTCCCCTGACTTGCTCAGCCTGCTTTCTTATAGAAGCCAAGACCACCAGCCCAGGGATGGCACCACCCACAATGGGCTGGGTCCTCCACCCTTGACCACTAATTGAGAAAATGCCTTACAGCTGTGTCTCATGGAGGCATTTCCTCAAGGGAGGCTCCTTTCTCTATGGTAACTCAAGCCTGGGTCAAGTTGACCCACAAAACCAGCCAGTACAGGGGGAAACTGATGACATCCCAGCGCGCTGTTCAGCTGCTGGAACTCAAATGCACAGGCAGTTAGATAACCTAGGCATCGAGTTATTGTATCTGGAAATCAACTGAGACTCACTCTCTGGGCTGGTGAGTGGGCAGTGCCTTCCACAGTGCCTCCATATAAGGAGGCTTGACAGAAAGCTGCGCTAATTCTCCCTTCATGCCTGGCTTGTGAATGCATCAACACTGTTGCTACTGCTGCTGGCACTATACCATCCCACACTGGTGGACAAGAAAGTGGATTCCGAATCCACCTCCTTCAACCTTCCAAGTAGACTGAAAGCAGCCATCCCTCTAGGAATCTTCCAGGTATTCAGTGTCTGATTAGGACTATGGCCTCTTGAACGGAACAGCCCCTGGGCTCTCAGCCCCTCTAGCATGTGGTCATCCACTGTTAGGTTTATCCAGCCTGTCCGAGTAAGCCAATCTAATTAATATGTATTTATTCCACCACCCCTCCCCAAATCTGTTCCTGTCGGGAAGTCTGGGCAATGCAACAACCATAGATGTAATTATTAATCCTGTGCCAAACACTAGTTGTGCACGGTGAAAAAGTCCCAGGCTAGCTGGCCTAAGCAGACAAAACCAGTTAGCACCCAGAACTAAGTAAACTATGTACTGGAATGATAGCCGTGTGGCATCACACTCAGTTTACACAGTACTGGGAGTCAAACTCACAACCCTGCACCTTTGGCCAGCACTCTATCCCCCAAGGTATACCCCCATCCCTCTAGACCAAATACTACTTGGAAGAAGTCTGTTGTCTCCCTACAATTTAGTTTTAAGGAATTCCCCTCTGAACAAATGTCAGACTGCAAAGGTTTCCATCAGCGGGACCACAAGGCCTGAGGCGCGCTCGTGACGAAGGAAGGAAGCTTGTGGAGAAAGGTGACTGTGGAACACATGCACAAATGGACAGAGTCAACTGTGTGAGCGCTAAGGGCCTAGAGGGGCCAGGCAGGCACTGTCTGCCACGAGACAGCCAGCGTCACCTTCCTATGTACCCACTTCAGGTGGGAGGGCCTCAGCGTGGCCCATTCTCTATCTGTAGGAGGAGCTCAATAAGGAGCAGGTCGCAAAAGTGTGTTTTAGAACAAGCACAGCAAGAAAGGCAGACGTGACAGCCGGGGACGTGGCTGTGTCAGTTGAGTGCTTGTCTATCACTCTACGAAGCTCTGAGACTGATCCTCAGAACTGCATAGACCAGTCGTGGTGGAGTGCGAGCCTGGTAGGGGGGTGGAGACAGGGGCATGAGAAGTTCAAGGTCATCCTGGCTATCTTGAAAGCTCAAGGCCTAACTGGGCTACAAGAGACCCTGTCTCAAAAGCAAACAAAAATCAGAGCCTTCCCATTCCAAGTTTTCCAGTCCGACCCCTTCTCTCCCAGTTTTGAGAAACTCTGCAGGCTAATTTAAGAGGAAGCTATTCTAACCCGTGCCTGGACCTTGGTGGGAGGCAGCTGCCTTCCTGGACTCCGGTACGCTGCTGTCTTCACAGGGCCCGGAGGACATCCCCAAGTCCTCTGTGACTTTCATCTCTTTATAGCCCACACGCACACTTCCCATACTTCTTGATGCCCCCCCCCTCATTCCCACACGGGCATCTTTCTGTTCTCACTAATGTAACTGATTATAAACGGAACACATTTCTGCCAGAAAGAAAACCTGACAGGTGTAAAAGCCAAGCATAAGGGCACAGCTGAGGAGAAGGAAACACTGTTAGTGACTGGATGAATTAATTAATTCACAATTTCCCCTCAGACATGCAAATGCATGGAATTACTAGGAAGGGTTAATAAATTACTCTGCGTTGTGGGTGACATGACATGGTGAACACCTGCTTCAGTCTTCTGGTTCCCTGAATAGCTCTACCATTGCATAGAAGCCAACGGGATGAAAAAGGGAGCAATGTGACATCAGCCAGTGATCATTGTGTCTGGTGTGTGACAGGTCTCACGTGACTACTTCTCAGATGGATAGGCATGGGTTTTAATGAATGACTGCTCCTCATGGCTCTATACACAGACACCTTCAGCCAATGGGAAAAGTGATCAAACAAACATCCTTGTTTTTCAGTTCTTTCTTCGAAAACCTGTATGATGCACCCTGAAGCTAAAGTGGGGATTGAACTGGTTAAAAATAAAAAAGCAGAACTGATTAAATGGGTATGGCAGCCATTTTGCTTCTTGGTTTGGACTGCAGCCAGTTTTGCAGAAACAAACAGTGGGCTTTCTTATATCGTCTGTGACTTGTAGTCACTTAAACTGGTTATTGGAAAGCAGAGATCTCATCTATCCCAGCTCTGGGTTTCAGGATGGCTGATGGCAGTTGGGGACCTGGGCCTGGGATTGCTGCTGTGGTTTTGAGGCAGCACTGGCTTGCAGCCTCTTATTGCATGCGGGGGCTTATTCTGGGTGTTTGACTTTGATTGTTCTATTCTAGGTATAGATACTGTCAGATAGTGAGTCATAAACTCTCATGGTCTAGCCTGTGTATCAGGTGCTTTGGGGACTTCTATGCTGGAGTCACTTACACTTTAAATGGTGTCCATCAGCTATAAGATCATGATCAGTTTACGAGCAAGGGAAACAAGGAGTGGGAACAACAAGATCTGGCCTTCTTTGTTCAGCCAATAACCACCACAGAGGATCCCAGTCTGCATGTGACCCACCTCTGCTTCCTCTGCTAGGTAGCCACAGTTTGAGCCACTGTAAGAACTCAGTGTACTCTTTCTCTGTTTGTGACCCAAGAGGACATGGGATGAAGGGGACATGCTGGTTTCTCGGGGACAAGGATATCGTGGTCTCTTGCTCTTGGTCACATCCCTCTACTAGCTGGGCAGTCATATGGTCATTTGGCAGCCAGGATGATGGGGGAAATGATCAGAGGCCAGAGGATTCAGGGAAACAGTCTTTCATTAAAGAGGAAAACAGTTGCTGGCAAAGCACATTTACTCCTGTGACCCCCACAGAGCCTGGAGGGAAGCTACTGCAAAAGGCACAGGACTGGAGAAATCAATCCAAAGGTGTCAGCTATTCTAAAACCAACCACTCGCTTCCCAGTGTCAACCGTGGTTCTATTCACACTGTGAAATATAAATGGAGCGAGGAGAAATGAAAGGATACGATTACAAGGGTGGTTCTCTGGACTCGGTAATGTCAACTCTTCCTCAAAGACCATCAAAACATTTCCTGATTAGAAGACTCCAGCTCTTAAGCCAACAGCTGTTGCGGACAAGCGGGATTAGAGCAGCCTGCTGGTGCCTTGCTATGGAGCCAGACAGGACTTCGTATGCTTGGCTGCTTCAGAGCCTCTTCCAAAGAGGCAAGAGACAGTCGGCCCTGTGTGAGGCAAGACTGACAATGGGCAAACAAATGAGAATGTTGAGGTGATTCTTCAAAAGTAAACTGTTGCCTTGATTAGAGGGAAAACAAAGCTTGTTTCTCTATAAGGAAACGCTGTGACTTAAGGGCATCCTGTTACCCACAGTCCCCTTTGAACACATGGTTTCCAGTTGGCAGGGGAGGTCAGAGGAGGTTGTAAAATCTGCTGGAGGTGGGCATTTGCTGGAAGAAATAGGTCACCAAAGACTTCTCTCTCTCTCCCTCTCTCCCTCTCTCCCTCTCCCCCTCTCTCCTTCTGCATCCTGATCCCCCTGGTCCCTCTCTCTTGCAGCTTCCTGGATCTTCTGGATGTCTAATGTCCTAGGCACATGCCCCTGCTACCAAGAAGTCTGCCATGCTATGATGGGTGGTATCCTCAAATCAGGTCGCTCACTTCTGTAAATCATCCTCTTCTGTCACGGCAATGAAAAGGCAAAGAAGGTGACACTGGAACGCTAAGTTATCTTGCAGCATGTTTCTGAGCAACAGATGAGCACAGGCTTGTCTGCAGCCTCACCTGCAAAAGAACATCCTGACACAGTGAGTGATATGCCAGCCAGGTGGTCTAAGGACCAACATGGAGTAGGTGGGCACAGGAAGGCCCTTTGCTCATGGTCTACCAGCTTCCATCACAAACTCCTTCCTTTGGTCTATGGCGCTGCAGAACTGGGTAGGGCCCCTAATGCCATTGTGGCTGCCACTGCTGTCCCACCCCTCAGGTTATGACACAGACATATGGAGTCTTCCAGGGTGTGGTGATCCATTCAGAAGGTGGGAGCAGAAAGACAGACGGGATTTGTGTAGCACTGTGCTAGGTACTGACAATGAAATGAGAATGTCCACAGTGCATGCACTTTGAGATATAAGGGACATTAGTCTGCAGTGCTAGTCTCTCTCTAGAAACCTTATCAGTTTATCACTGATCTGTGAGCTCTATCCAGTTACTTTAATTTACATGGGAAGTAAATGCTGAGTGTCACTTTTCTCCACCCCGAAGGACCATGAAGCATCAGCTATTGAAAAGAGTGCTGTTCCCTTGGAAACACGTCCAGAGTAGGATACAGAAAACATGGAAAGTCTATCCTATCTTAAAAGAGGTGAATCGATACATAACTTTAAAGGAAGCATGAATGTACATATATTACATCATATATACATACATTCATAAATATATAGACAGACCACACACACACATTTTCATAAATATATACATACATACAGACCACACACACACACACTTCATAAATATATACATACATACAGATAGACCACACACACACACACACACACACACACCATATATGACCAAGAAATTATACTCAGAACCTTAAGGCAGCAAAGCAAAACTAGAAGAAATAATTGAACAAACACTTGAGAAAAGAAAACAAGAGAGCACGAGTGTGTGCAAAGGTATTCATAAGCTTCCTAAGGGAAATACCAATCACAGTGGGTACCAATCACATAGACTACCACACACTCTCCTGTGCACGGCATGCAGAGCTGCAGAGCACCGAGCCTTGTGGTCAAGACCATCTGGCAGTTTGCTGCCAGAATAAATGCACCTGTGGCATACTATCCAGCCTGTTACTCTTGGGGACTCATCGGTGGCATCATATCTAATGAGTTACTCTTAGGGATTTATAAGGGGAAAACAAACAACACAAATAGAGGTGTGTACTGGAGTTCATGGTACCTCCCATTACAATTTCAAAATCTGGTGTGAGTTGACCTATCTATGGCTACATGATGAAAAGATTGTGGTTGATCTGATTATTGACTCTTTTTCAGGGAGATACCATTTATCTGTAAGTCTGGGTGCACACACACACACACACACACACACACACACACACACACACACACGCACACACGCACACTTACATGCACACATCAATATGGATGAACCTTAAAGCCATTAGATCCATAAAAGACTCCAGACACAAAGAACCACAATGCATGTTTTCATTCATGTAATTGGTGTGTGCCTGCGTGTATGCGTGTGTGTGATGGATAGAAGTCAGCCTCCCATGTCCCTTCTCAGGCACCACCCACTTTATTCTTTGAAACAGGGTTTCTAAGTAGCCTGGAACATGCCAAGTAGGTTAAGCTGGCCAATCATCAAATCCCAGGGCCCCACCTGCCTCCTGCTCAAATATTTACATATAATGTTCGAAATGATAATTTACAGACCACAGGCAGCTGTGGGCATCAGCCAGTGCTTGGGTATTTACAACATGCTTCATCTGTTGATGTGGGTTACTCCACATTTTGTGTGCTTGTCAAATGTCACCAAGTGTCCACTTAATATGGGAGGTTTTGCTCAATGCAAACTCCTTCACCACAGCTGCTTCTCACAGAGAAGGTAGCAGCCAGCTCAGTCAAGGGCTTTCCCTCCAGGCCTCTCACCGTAGAAGCCAAGCAATAGGAGAGGACTTTTTCTTTTTAAATTAGTAGCTATAGATAAAACGATTTGGCAAAATGACGCTGGTTGTTAAGGATGGGCCATAGGCACACAGCTTGTGTCAGACACTTCTCTGTGTTATTGTCTGTTTTCCTACCCACATGAACCTCTGGTTGTCCTAGTTCTACTCCCCAACTCTCTACTGAGTACCTACGAAACCCTCTCCCTGATTTCCTAACTCAGGCTATAATCAATGACTAGATTGGCCAGTGACTTATAAGTTCTGTAATCAGGTTA
Organism: Rattus rattus; assembly: GCF_011064425.1. Lineage (NCBI taxonomy): Eukaryota > Metazoa > Chordata > Mammalia > Rodentia > Muridae > Rattus > Rattus rattus. The sequence goes on along the minus strand of NC_046168.1, from coordinate 50,209,265 downwards.
AGACAAGGGTATCTGTAAAAGCAGCTGGCTGGTCTCTGTTACCCTGTTCTTCATCTGGGGTACAAGTGTGCTCTGCCAGCTTCCTGATCCCAGCAGGGACCTTCTGCTAACCTCTCATGCTAGTGTGAGCCCGCTAGTGCCTACCCATTGCACGGAGAGCTCCAAACCGAAGACTGAGGCATATGCAAAAGTGTCTCAGTCAAGTTCAGCTTCAGGTGATGGACAGAATTCTAACATCATTTCTGTTGCTTGGATATGAGACTCTGACCAAAAACAACTTGTAGGAGGAAGAGTTTATTTTAGTATACAATCAAAGATTACTTACAGTCTTTCAGGAAGCCAAGGTAGGAACTTGAAGCAACTAGTCACACTGTATCCACATTCAAGAGCAGAGAAAAATGGGTGCAGACGTGCTCAGGGTCGCTAGGCTACACCACTTCTCTGTGGTACAAGGCCCCAAACCAGGCTATGGTGCCAAGCACAAGACAACCTCCCTGAGACATGCTCACTAACGTACTGTCTATACCATCCCCGCAGTGAGACTCTCTTCCCAGATTATTCTAGCTAAGGTCCGGTTTACAGTGTGGGCCAAGCATCACAGCTAGTGTCTGAGAATCAAAGTATGTGCTCTAGGTGAGACAGTGACTTTGGGAGGATTTTACAGCCGTGGATCTTGTCTAGGCCAACTTAATTATACGGACTGTTGATTCCGGTGACCCAGATGGAAACTGTGAATTTGTGAATTTTTCGATGGTTTCAAGAATGGTGATGTTCTGGATTCAGACTGGCTCCACAGACTCCAGAGTGTGTCTCCTGCGCTCGCTAACACTTACAGATGCACAGCAGAATGTAGACCAGCAATGTAAGTCTTTCCACCTCGCTTTAAACACTTTACACATTTTAAAAATATATCTGCCTTGGAGGTAAAGCTGGTCCCTTTATTGTTCACTTGTTTTTGCCATCTGATTTTAATTTATTCTTTGAAAACTTCATACATGTGCACAATGTATATTGATCATATCCTCCTGCCACCCCACGCCTCCAGTTCTCCCCAGCACTCCAATCACATCTTCCTCCCAACTTTCTTTCCTCTCGCTTATTTATTTAAGGTGACCGAAGGACAGTGACGTATGAACATAGGCTAATCCCACTGGAAGCAGCAGTAAGTGACATGGGCACTTCTTAAGTCTTTGTCCCATATGCTGCTCCACCAGGAAACCATGGGAGTCCTGCTCTGTTTTACGGCCCATAACACCCTCAGGAAATGTACGCTCTGCAAGCTTGCTCCTGCCATCTCTTTAGAGGTAGCATGTGGTAAGTGATCACTAGCCACTGGTCACAGTGCTCATCCTAGCATCCACCCCAAACTCAAGGGTCAACAAAAGACTAGCCCTCACATGCACCCAAACCTGGATGCCAGGCAGGATCAGCAAGAGTTATTGGGCTTATCGACTTATGAGAAAAATAACCAAGTTTGAGAACCTAACCTTGCAGGGTGCTAAGTAGCTATGCATCTTTTCTGCTACTGATGTGACTGTGTGTAGGGCTGGGGCTTCAGCTATCCCAAGAAGCTCTCTGAGAAGAGCTGATTTTCATGCTCCCAGAGTTAGCAGGTAGCACACAGGAGAACTTCTGTTCTTCCTCTGCCTGGGTAAGCAACAGGTTAAAGGTATCAGGGTCTGGACATCTGCAGGCTGGTAGCAGGAGGCTCTTGGGAATAGCACCCTTTCCCTGTCCAGGCCACTGGACTTGGCCAGAGGATGAACTTTATCTGGCAAGGAATGGCCAGCTTTGAGGAACAGGAGAGGGTAGTTATGGCTGCCCCAAGCTGTGGACACTCCCGATCCCATTTAATCCCCGAAGAAACTCTGCTAGTCTAGTCATGTGTTCTTCTCTATGTCTCTATTTCACGGATAGGTGATCTGTGACTCATCTGAGATTCCAGTGGCAAAACAACAATTCAGACCGGAATCACCCGGCACCGGATACCACGTCTGTAGCTATGAGACTGCCCGGCTTCTTGCATTCAATCCTTAAACAAGGTATATAGCCACCAAGTCATTTTCAATATCCCGTAATAAAAACTTTAATTAGAGAGCCTTCCATCTCCTGCAATCTAAACTCCTACTAGGACAGGTAGTTGTGAACTACAAAGGCTCGGTCCGGGCTCTCGTCCAGATTAGCAAACACAGTCAGTTTCATCTTCATGCCAAGCTGCAGTACCTCAGAAGGACAGCAGGGGGAGGTGGTGACCAAAAGTGGAGCTCAAGGTTCTGCAGGATTGCCTGCCTGCTGCAATGGAAATGTGTGAAGATGAGAGTACATTCGTTAATTTTCCAACGAAATGTTGCTCTTTCCTGCACGCCTCGAAATCACTCCTCTGTAGACCTATTCTCATTGCTCAATACCATGAGATGGCAGGGAATGGTGGCTAAGATAGGGACAGATAGCGAATTCTTTCAGCCTGCTGGGGGATAGCTCAGTGGTAGAGAATTTGCCTGGCGTGGACAAGGACTTGATTTTGGCTTCCCATTCTACAAAGAATAAAAAAAAAAATTCTACTACATATAGTGATTAAATTAAATGTTTTAAATTAATATAAGAACTTCTGAATTGTATTTCTTACCCATTCTTTGATTTAACTTTGCCTTACTACCTTCTTGGTAAAATATAAAATTCAAAGCAGCATATATATTCAGGTGCAGCAGGAATGAACTAGTATCCAAGACTCATAGTCTAGCCTTAGAGAGGTGTTTGCACTAACTGGGGCTAGACATCTGGGAAAGAATGCTAACAGAGCCAATGTTTCTGTGCTGGTCATCCCATTCTCTCTGCTGAGAGGCTCAGACTCCTCCTTTAAGATGCACTACTGAAGCCTGTCAGGACGTGCCAGCCATGGACACAAGCACAGGGACCACACTTTCAAACAGGGTAGAAGGGCAAGCAGACAGTCCTAGCTGAGGTGCGTCACATCTGGGGACGAGCTCAGAGCCTGTACTCACTCACCTGGTGGTGGGCGGCGGTCATGACCCCTCCACCCTCTATAGCCAGTCCACAGGATGGAGTGTCGTTAAAATATGGGGAAAAGAGAAAGGTAACCTGGTAGAGATGAGAGAGGGGATGAAAAGGTACATTCTATGGCAACAATGTTCAAATCCTCAGTATTCTTTTACTATTTACTTATTTCGTGTGTGTTGGTGTTTGGTCTAAATGTACACTTGTATGCCACGTGTGTGCAGCGTCAAAAGAGGGCACTGGATCCCCTTGAACTGGAGTCGCAAACCCTTGTGACACATCACATGGGTGCCAGGAATCAGACTCATGCCCTTTAGAAGAGCATCCAGTGCTCCTACTTTTGAGCCATTTCTCCAGCCCCAAAGATAGATAGATATACTGTATACTCTACTCTACTCTACTCTACTCTACTCCTCTACTACTATACTATATCATACTACTATACTGTACTATACTATACTACTTACTATACTATACTATTCTATACTACTATGCTCTACTCTTCTGTACTACTATACTGTACCACTACTATACTATACTACTGTACTATACTATACTATACTACTATACTATATTATACTATACTACTATACTACACTATACTATACTATACTACTCTACTCTACTCTACTACTATACTATACTACTATACTACACTATACTATACTATACTACTCTACTCTACTACTATACTATACTATACTACTATACTACACTATACTATACTATACTACTCTACTCTACTCCACTATATAGATATACATGATGTGTCATGGTTTGTTCATGCACACACATGCATGTGCACAGGTACATACGCAAGTATGCGCACACACACACCCACACACACACCATTTTTATTTTTACCATTGTAAAAATTAAATGTGAGAAAATTAACCTGAAAAGTACGTTTTACTAAAATTGCCTTAGTTCAGATGCAGCTGGGAGCTTCTACAGGGAAGTGAGGATTGCAAGCTCAAGACCTGCTTCCTACTTTGACTCCACCTCAAGGGGCATCCACCCAGGGAGAACGCTGCTTGGTCCGATTGCCTGAGAGGTAAAAGCTGCATCCTGTAGTTTTGTACTTCATTGTGCTTCCCTGTCTTGTGATGTCTTTTGCTGAGTTGAGCTGGGTTCCTTTTGTTGTCTCTGACTTTAGAAGTTTACCAGCATCAAAGGTTTGCATTTAGCTGTCTACAGGGTAAAAGCTCGGGGAGACTGTTGGTACTGACTGCCATTAGAAACCTGCTGTAATTTCTATTTGTTTCATGATAATAATGCAAAGATAAAGGTTTGCAAAATCCAGCATCACAGGAAAAGAGTGCTTGCACCAATTTCAGCCTAAGGCTGAGTCGTTTGAAAGTTCGCAACACACAGTACCTCTTCCCTTTTCTTTCATTTGTACACAAGTGTCCAAAAGTATGTGGGCACATGTGTGTGCACTGAGCTGGACGTCAGGTGTCCTTGACCACTCTCCTTGCCCACTGATGCCGGGTCTTGCAACTGAACACAGAGCTGTCGGATTACATTTCGGCTGGCCGGCTCGCCCCAGGAATCCCATCTCTGTGTTCCTAGACTTGGAATAACAGGCAAACTGCAGTGCCCCCTGGGATTTATACAGGTTCCAGGGATCTGAGCTCTGGTCCTGATGCTTGAACAGCAAGTACCCTGACCTCTGGCCTATGACTCCCAGCCCTGGAGCTTACAATTCTTCACCATATCCAAACAAACTTCATAAAGTAGTAACAAGTGCTAGATGTTGAAATTGTCAACACACACACACACACACACACACACACACACACACACACACTTGTACACTTGTACCACAATGTTTGTTTGACAAAACTGAGGTTGAAATGTAAAAGAAAAACTTTAGCATGTAGACGTGGTGGCTTCTCTCTTTGCCTGTCACCCATCATCAAACAATGCCACACAAGTTGGAACACTTCAGGAATTTGTTTTGTAAATCAACCAGTTTCTTAGCATAGAACATCTTTACTGGTGGACCTCAAACACAGCTATCATTTCATCCAGGTTGTCTGGGGGTCCTTAAATTGGGTATTTGAAACATAATATACCAAATTTTTCTCCATGGCAACTGGATCACAGTGAACAGACTACAAGACTGGACTGCAATAAGAATGAAGACACAGGTTGTCGAGGACTGAGATTTAGTGCAGCACACTGTGTAAATGCTATAACACACGTGTGCTTGGGCACACACCGGCATACTAACATGCTTGTTTTCCATAAGAAATAATAAAGTAGACGTGTATCTGTCAATCTTCATGAGTTCAAATTGAGAAGACCCATGACTTTGCAGCAGGTAAATTAATGAGATATTTGATAAGGCGATTATTTTTTTTGCCATATAAAAATCAGTGGTCCAAAAGGCACTTTGTAGCAGGTAGTCACTTGGACACTAGATATTTAGTATTTTGCTATAAAAGTATGCAGGGCTGAACGACACCGATGACTTCTACAATGTCTGTTTCTTAAGTCAACACCTACAGCATATGTTTGGAGAAGCAACAGCCACTTAAGAGTTTCCAAAATGTCAGAAGTTTATATCAACCATGTATAGCCTTGAAAAGCAATGCAGATATGTCTAACTTTTAAATATTTTGACAACATCATTATGTACACAAGAAATTGTGATGGTGTCTCCCCATTTCCTCCTTGTATCCCCCTTCTACTCCTGTTGCCGCCTCTGTCTTTCTAACTCGGCCTCCTCTTGCTCTTGTGCATTCTTCCTTGCACAGAGAACTATGGCTACTCTACGCTCAGGATTCCAATGTTGGGGTAGGCAGCATTTGTCTACAAGGCAGCATTTTGAAGCAGCACTCTCTCCCCTTCCTCTGGTTCTTATAGTCTTCCTGTAGCTCTTCCTTGGATCTTAGAGAAGGTTATGTAGATGTCTAATTTAGGAAGGATTTTTGAAAAAATTGAAAATAGTATTCATTGGATGGCTCTTCTTGGGAAGGTATGAACCAATGTCTATTGATTCCAATGAGAAAATCAATACAGACAGACAGACAGACAGACACACACACAAAAAGAGAGAAGGGTGGGGGAGGGAGGGGAGAGGGAGAGGAGAGAGAGAGAGAGGAGAGGGAGGAGAGGAGAGAGAGAGAGAGAGAAATTGAACAATTCCACCCAGACTGATTTTCCTGAACCGATGGTTACTGAGATTACTCACAGGAGTGTGGGTGACTCAAAGGCAGCTTTACTAAAATTCATCCCCCACATAGGTATCCACTCATGAAAGCCGTATTCTTAAATACCGCCCCCCCCCCACACACACACCGTTCCCGCACAACTTCAGGTCGCTCGGTAGAGTCTCGGTTCCCCAACAACTCTTGATTTCTTATGGGCACCAGGGTGCCTGGGTGTATCTTATAAGGTTCTGAGCCACGGGGAAATTTTCTCGCCCCTCTGAGGTGGACTGTTTCAGGTCAGAGGAAATCGCCCCGTAGCAGCCTTGGTTTATGCACAATCAAGAACTTTTAACACCGGGCGGATACGTAATACGAGGCAGAATCTGCTCGCCGGTTTGATGTTCCAAGGACAGGCGAGGATGCAGAGAAAAGCATCGCAAACATTTTGCTCTGAGTTGCACGGACAACCATCCTTTTTAAAAATATTAAAACTGTAAATTACATCTTTTCGTTGACTTAGCACCTCCCTTCACCCTCACTTTTGACATCACAGCTTCGGTAACAAAGGGTCCGGTTGCCATGGTTACAGGGCACCAGCCCTACTTCAAGTGAGAATTGCTCTTCCCCTGGTGTATTTGCTGTGTCACGCTTCCGTGAGACACTCCTAGGTTGAAGGCTGGCTGTCCAGGGAGTAATTTAGATTCCCCTCTCTCAGCCCCCAGTTAAGCAACCATAGTGCTCCTAGTCTATGCTCGTCCTATAACATCATACCCTAAATACTCAGGTTCCATAGAGACCACTCACCACCCCCAAAAGCAGAAGACCTAAGTTTGGACCCTAGTACTCCCATTCAGTGGTTCACAGCTGCTTATAACTCCTGCTCCAGTGACTCCACTGCCTTCTTTCTGGATTCTGCAGGCACCTGCACACACCAACTCCATCTCTCTCTCTCTCTCTCTCTCTCTCTCTCTCTCTCTCTCTCTCTCTCTCTCTCCCTCCCTCTCTCTCTCTCTCTCTCTCTCTCTCTCTCTCTCTCTCTCTCCCCTCCTCCCTCTCCTCCCTCCCTCTCCCTCCCTCTCCCTACCCTTTCCCTTTCCCTCTCCTCCCTCTCCCTCTCCTCCCTCTCCCTCTCCCCCTCCTCCCTCTCCCTCTCCTCCTTCTCCTCCCTCTCCTCTTCCTCCTCCCTCTCCCCCCTCCCCTCTCCCTCCCCCTCCTCTCCCTCTCCCCCTCCCTCTCCCTCTCCTCCCTCTCCCTCTCCCCCTCCTCCCCCCCCCCCCCCTCCTCCTCCTCCCTCTCCTCCCTCTCCTCCCTCCCTCCTCCCCTCTCCCTGTCCCTGTCCCTGTCCCTGTCCCTCTCCCCTCTCCCTCTCTCTCCCCTCTCCCCTTCCCTCCCTCTCCCCCTCCCCTCCCCCCTCCTTCTCCCTCTTCCTGTCCCCCTCCCTCTCCCTCTCCCTCTTTCCCTCCCTCTCCTTTCCTTCTCCCTCTCCCCTCTCTCTCCCCTAACTAAATTCGTGTTTTTGGAAAAAAGGAATCAGGCTGCTAGAGTGAAGTAGCAGTGATTTCACAGCAGCTTCATGCAGTGCTTCAAGGAGCAACTGCAACACGGTTAAACAATGAAAACATGAAAGAGAAATGCAAGCACCAGGACTGTAGTGGAGACGTGAGGTGCCAAGGTCACAGGGGGAGCTTTGAATGATGCAGTTAGAGGAGGTCTCTTCAACTGAGGTCTTGGTCAAGGTTTAGGTTCGGTTTAGTGTCGCCCAGTCCCCAAAGAACGAGCACAAGGGCCCACAGCCCCCGGATTTCACAAAAAGAAATTTCCATAAAAACTCCACACCGAAGCAAATGATGGTCACAGAAGGCACGCTGCCGGTAGGGCAGAGCGGACATCTCGGCTAATTTAGAGACTGCCTTTCATCTTCCACACATGTAATCAGCAGCCTTCCAAGCTGCTTTCACACCTCCCCAAGGCTGGTGCCTCATCCTGGTTTTCTCATCTTTGATTCTTGCAGTAGCCTGTTTAGCACTTATGAGCATGCATTGTCAGGCTGGAAAAGATGTTTGTCTCTCGTTAGGTGTCTCTCAACAGGATAACACCCACCTACTTCATTTCCGCCTTCAGATAAATCCATTGTATCTACTCAGCTCTGATTTGGACTTGAGATTCCTCAATTAAGCTTACTGATGACTCAGCAGCGTCCAAAAAACAAGCAGCTTCCACTTTGGGGGGATTCGTTAATCTCTATCAGTGTTGACTCAGTTCATAGTCACAAACCCCTAAGGAAGGGAAGGATACAGGGGTCGACACAGAGTCTCAGGAGAAGAGACTGAGATGGGGATTTTGCATCTGAAAAGAGTTAAATCAAGTAGTGGTTAATATTTTTAACTTGACAGACTTAGAATGAACAAGGAGATGTGGTTCTAGGCACGCCTGCGAAGGATCATCTAGATCAGGTTAATACCCATTGGTGAGCAGCGCCCCACAGGCTGGGTTCCCAGACTAAGTGAAAGGAGAATGTGAGCTGAGTACCAGCATTCATACCCTCTCTACTCCTGGTTACGGATGCAACGTGGCCAGCTGCCTCAACCTAGTACCATCAGGACTTCTCCACCCTTATACTGTGCACCGAAATAAATGCTTCCTTCCTTGGTTGCTTTTGTTGGGTGTTTTGTCCCAGCAATGGGAAAGCTGTGTTGAGTTCAGGGCATTACGTTTTTATCAAACTCCAATGCTTTCTATCCTTAATTGGTCTATTATCCATTATGCATTTTTTTTAAATTGGGCTTACAGTTTCAGAAGACTGGAATCCATGATGGAAGAGCAAAGAACTGAAGGCAGATGAGTCGCAAGCTCACACCTTGATCTGTAAACAGGAGAGGGAGGGAGGGAGGGAGAGAGAGAGAGAGAGAGAGAGAGAGAGAGAGCGCTATTTGAGGATGGCATGTGTCTTTCAAAACCTCAAGCCTGTACTCAGTGGCACATGCACAAGGCCACACCTTCTCATCCTTCCCAAACAGTTCCACCAGTTGAGGCACAAGTACTCAAACGTGTGAGTCTATGGGGACATTCCCATTCAAACCACCACATCCTTATCCATATCCTCTATTTGTGTTTCCTATATCATAACCATCTGTACTGACTGGTTTTGTGTGTCAACTTGATACAAGCTGGAGTTATCACAGAGAAAGGAGCCTCAGTTGAGGAAATCCCTCCATGAGACACATCGGTAAGGCATTTTCTCAATTAGTGATCAAGAGGAGAGGACCCAGCCCATTGTGGGTGGTGCCATCTCTGGGCTGGTAGTATTGGGTTCTATAAGAGAGCAAGCTGAGCAAGCCAGGGAAAGCAAGTCAGTAAGTAACATCCCTCCATGGCCTCTGCACCAGCTCTGAATTCCTGACCTGCTTGAGTTCCAGTCCTGACTTCCTTAGGTGATGAACAGCAATGTGGAAATATAAGCTGAGTAAACCCTTTCCTCCACAATGTGCTTCTTGGTCATTATGTTTGTGCAGGAATAGAAACCCTGACTAAGACACCATCTCATTAAACTGCTTTCAAAATCCAGTCAAAAGTCTAATTACTCCATGAAGCCTTCCAAGAACCTTTACAACTGAGTCACTCATGTATCAATGTCAAAGGAAGTTACTGGACCATGTCTTTTAAATATGGATGTAGGGGTATTTTGTTATTTTGTTCAACTTGCATTTATATTTTATTTGTCAGGTTTTTAAAAACTTATTCTCAGCAGGGGTGTGCTTGAATTTTCTTCGAATTTGCCAAATGACTATAATACATAGCACAGGCATGCAAAAAATGGTTTTTAAGTTATCGACTTCACTCAGCATGGGAATGAAAGTCCTCTCACTGGAAATGCAAGCTATTAACACATATTATAATATTTTTATTTTAGTTATGTATGCTCTAAGATCTCATGAGCTGAGATAAAAAAAACTTGATGCAACTCTCAAAACAAAGAGGGGGGAAGAAAGGGTTGTGGAAGAGGAGGAGGAAGAGGAAAAAGAAGGGAAAATGTGTCCTTTAAAAACTCTATTAACTCAGATTCATCCAAGTGAGTGTTTTGCCTGTATATATGTATGTATACCATATATATGCTTGGTGCCTGCAGAGGTCAGAAGGGGTCATCAGATGATCTAGAACTGGAGTTAAGGATGGTTGGCAACCACCATGTAGGTTCTAGGTTCTGGGGACCGAAATATTGTCCATGGTCTTAACCAGTAAGTCATCTCTCTAGTCTCTCAATAGTATAATCATTTAGAATTAAAATATAAGATAACCCAAGAACCACAATGTTACTGTTAAAGGTCAAGATGTGAATGATCTTACCCATAGCTACTGCTTTGATAGATGCTTCTATGAAAAGCCAGTATATTAGACACAACAACGTTACTGAAATTCACATTACCACTTGTTTCTGATAAGGGTAATTCCAGAGGGCAAATCTAGTTTCCAAGTGAACCCCTGAACTTGTCAGGGTCCTCCAACAGGCCTTGACATCATGGGCTTGGAAAAGCTGCCCTCTGAGGATCACCGGGAGCATGAGAGAACAGAGGGCATTTGGTCCTGATACCCTGTCAGCTTTGTCCAGAGGAAATTGGAACTGAGCCTACTTGCTCAGAGACCCTGTGCTTCTGGGCAAATGGGAATACCATAGGGAATTGTGGCCTTGTTTGATTACCTTCCACACATAATCATAGAGTCGTTGGGTGGAAAATGGGCCTGGATTGAGAGGGATACATAATGCATTGTTATAATTTAGAGGACCCATTATTCTGAGCAGAAGCAATAGTGGCCTGAGCAGGACTTTGAAAGACATCTATAGAAAAATGATTGGTTCAGACCGACGGATCCACGACAGGCCAGACTTAAGCATATTTGTGGTTTATGTTATTGGAGATAATTTCTAAGTTTTTGACTCAAGTAGGTAAGTGAATGATGGATTAGTTAACGAAACTACTGTGAGCTTGGGAAATAGACATATATTAGTATGGGAAGAGCCCTCAAAGACGGCGTGCACTTTAATAAATGCGCTCCTAAGGTGCACAGGGACTAGACGGATCAATGCAGCAGTGAAAGTAAAACTTTAAGAGGCAGCACCTGTGGCCCCCAAGTCCTATCTTTATTGTCCTATCTTTAATGTGCTCCCCAGAGCATCCGTAATGGAGATGAGACCATAGGATGTAAGTGGACCAGGCGTTGAGTGTTGAGACGACTGGAGAACAGAGGCTGGGTTGTCTTATCTTGCCATAGCAGCTTTGTTAGCATTCTGTCTAAGCTCCACCCCCACAGTTACCTGGCAACAGCCAGGTATGCCTGACACTATAAAAGGGGCTGCTTGCCTCCTCCTCCCTCTCTTGCTTCCTCTTGCTCCTCTCTTTCTCTCTTGCTCTTACCCTCTTCCTGCTTTGTCCCTTTTCTCCCCATGTCCCACCCCCCTTCTCTCCATGTTCTCATGACTGGCCTCTACTGTCCTCCTCTACTCTTCTATTTCTCTACATCTCTCTCTCTGTTTCTCTGTCCTATTACCCTCTTAACTCCCCTCCTCAAGCCCTGAATAAACTATTCTATACTACACCATCATGTAACTGGTCCCTCAGGGGGAAGGGATGCCTCAGCATTGGCCCGCCAAGGCACTCCCTTTAGCCAGACCGCCATGGAACCTATCCCCACTTTCTTTATCTTTTTATCAACACAACAGCTTTCTTCTTTCCACATCTGACTCATCAGTCAAATGGTTCTGGTGGATGCTCGTTGGTCTGCATTTAGTTCAAGGATACGTACTTTCACACCTTTGTACCTACCCCTCTTGCCTTCAGGGCAAGCAGTGACACATCGGTTCCATCCTCTTAACTGTTTATTACCTAGCTCTCTTGTCTGAACATTCATGTACAGATACAGTTGGGGAATTGAATTTGATATTTATTCAACCAGGTGGTTGGGTTCATAGGCTGCCATCACCAGAGAAATAGACAAAAGCCCTAGGTAGGAAGCAACTGAAATCCAACAGGACCCTCCCTTTTGAGACCTAGAAAGAAAAACATCGGAGTACTAATACTCAGGCCAGCACAGTGTCTGTTTTGCTCCTAGTCTGGGAGTACTAATACTCAGGCCAGCACAGTGTCTGTTTTGCTCCTAGTCTGAGTTTTCATCAAAATCCCATGTGACAAATGCACAAGTCTGTTTTGTCAGTGACACAGATACCTTACACGTGGTGTCAGAGAAAGAAAGGAAATGGGTGTAGGAAACTGGAAACTGGCCATGGCTTTGTTCCTGCCATTGTTGGGGGAGATTCGTGGTAAGAGATTTGCAGATGCTGGCACCAGCCAACAGCACAGGCTGCCTATAGCAGTCAAGAACCTGACAGGACCCAGGAAAGCCCAAGGCCCTAAGCAAATGGAAATGGATCTATGTGAGTGAGCATCCTTGCCTCAAGAATCAGCACCATTTCCTCTTCAGCAAAGGGCCTGGCCAGCACTCGCCTCTCTCTGAAATCCCTCTACATTTCTCATTCACTAGAAGCACGCCCATGTGTAGCCACGCCCCTAGGAACTAGATAAAGACTTTTAAAAAATAAGCATTCTCAGTCCTTGTGACTTTCAGTGAAGGGCCTCCGTAAGAGAAACAGTTTATAGACATGAGGAGGCCATCTTGGCATCTACTCCTTACTGTGACCACTGGGAAAGGTGCTGTGCTCCAGCTAATGCAAGACAAGGATCTGCAAACTGGGGGGCAAAGGTCCTCATCCAATCATGTCCTCAGCGCTGTGGGACGTAGGAAGCAGCACTGGAGGAGGACAGCCATCATCACACCTGATATTTAGACCCATGAGGTGTCCCAACATCCACCTGTTATCTGAATGCCTCTGTACTCCTCAAAGATGGAGTTCCTTCAGTCTTTGGAGTTCAGGCTGACTTCTGCAGACCCTTTGTACTGGCCAGTTTTCTGTTGCTGTCACAAATACCTGAATAACTGTAAAGTGGGGGTACTTTGGGCTCAGCTCCATAGCATAGCACTTGATCACCATGCACAAGGCTCTAGTTCCATCCTCCTAAGGTGAGAAAGAAAGCACATGCTTATTCTAGCTCACAGTAGAGGGAGCTCGGGGCACAGAGGCTCGGCCGTTGCTTTCTTGCCTATAGCACAGCAGAATCTTCTTGACAGGACTGCGGTGGGAAACTTCTCACATCATAGCAGCCAGCAAGCAATCGGAAAAGACAGAAAGCACAGTGGTATACCATACTTCTGCTTACTAGGCCTCCACCAAGCATTATCTCCTAAAGGTGTCTTCACCACCAATAGCACTATCAGCTGGGGCCTAAGCACTTGATTCAAACAAAGCCTTCTACTATATCTTCTTCCAACAATGTCAATATTATTTAAGTGTACTTACATTCTGGACCTGTCCAAGTGTGTCAAGTTTGATAGAATCATAATTTTAATTGAGCACAAAAATAATACTGCCTCTAAGAGGTCGCTAATAATCAAATGTTTAAATTTAATATATACTGTATAACTTATATAACTTATAACTAACTGTATAACTTTTATAACTTAAACTTATATATTATATATATTATATATATATATATATTATATATATTTTTTCCGGTGGAGAGAAGCTTGTATGTTCTAAAGTGAAAGAAAAACAGAGCTGTGTTCTCCCTCTCTCCTGATCACCTGTTCATGCTTCTGACTGAGAATGCAATCCGGGGAGAGACAGGAGTGGTTCATTGCCAGACATCTGAGTATTCCCGATGCATCTGTCTCTAGAGATGGTAGGAAATCCATAACAGTAGATTTGAGATGCAAATCCATTAATAAATGTACTGTTTATATCGTTCATGTTATTGACAACATTAGAAAGGTCTCAGGCATGATACATGCACTCTCTGTACCGTTGCATTTAATAACATAAACCAGTGGCTTTCCATCATGGAAATCGGCTGCCTGGGCTCCAAGATGAAGAAGATGAATCTCAGGCTCCAGCTGTGGCTCTGGGATTTAAATATTCTTAAGTTCACGGTCCTGTCAATCACATACAGGTGGTGATAACTGGCTGCCACACAGAGTCACTGAAATGAAACCACAGGTTGCTGTGAGTGACATACGCAGAGCTGTTAGCTCAGGGAGAGGGCGTGGTGTGTTATGAGCACGTACAGAGATCATATTAGCAAGAAATAACATCCTATTACTCCCCCTGGCTTCTCTCCCATCCCTCTCACACACGCCTCACATTTCTCCTCTGTCAGCAGCATTCTTCTATGAATTAACAAAGACAGTGGCTTCAATGGACCAGACACAGACTGCCTATCCCCTGTGCATCAAAAGGGGACGTTGTTCTTCTTCTCTTCAAGACCTAAGTGGAGTTGGCTAAACCCTGGGTTGCTTTCAGAGGGTGAAGGCTCTGTCAAGAGAGTATGAAGGGAGGGTTCTGGGGAAAATGAGTGCTGTCTTAAGGAACAGAAGCCAGAACAGAGGTCACAAGGTTCTTTGAGACTCACTATTACAGAACGCCTGTCAGAAGCACCTTCTGAAGAATGGATGATTCTGGCTCACAGTTTGAGGGGACACAGCCCATTGGCTCACAGTTTGAGGGGATACAGCCCATTGGCTCACAGTTTGAGGGGATACAGCCCATTGGCTCACAGTTTGAGGGGATACAGTCCATTGGCTCACAGTTTGAGGGGATACAGTCCATTGGCTCACAGTTTGAGGGGATACAGCCCATTGGCTCACAGTTTGAGGGGATACAGCCCATTGGCTCACAGTTTGAGGGGATACAGCCCATTGGCTCACAGTTTGAGGGGATACAGCCCATTGGCTCACAGTTTGAGGGGATACAGCCCATTGGCTCACAGTTTGAGGGGATACAGCCCATTGGCTCACAGTTTGAGGGGATACAGTCCATTGGCTCACAGTTTGAGAAGTGTCCATCGTGGTGGAGAAGCCACAGCAGCAAAACAGTAAGGCAGCTGGTCCCACAGTGTCCTCAATCAGGGAACCAAGGAATGAGAGTTGGTGTCCTGCTGGCTATCTCCTCCTCTTCCTCCTCCCCTTCCTCCCCCTTTTCCTCCCCCTCTTCCTCCCCCTCTTCTTCTTCCTCCTCTTCCTCTTTTTCTCCCTCCTATTCCTCCCCTCTTCCTCTTCTTCTTCCTCCTCCTCTTCCTCCTCTTCCTCCTCCTCTCCCTCCTCCTCTTCCTCCTCCTCTTCCTTCTCCTCCTCCTCTTCCTCCTCTCCCCTTCCTCCTCCTCCTCTTCCTTCTCCTCCTCCTCTTCCTCCTCTTCCCTCCTCCTCCTCCTCTTCCTCCTCCTACTTCCTTCTCCTCCTCATCCTTCTCCTCCTCCTCTTCCTCCTTCTCCTCCTCTTCTCCTTCTCTTCTTTCTCCTTTTCCTCCTCTTCTTTCTTTTCCTTTTCCTCCTCCTCTTTATCCCCTTCTTCCTCCTCTTCCTCCTCTTTTTTTATTTCTTATTTTTATTGGATATATTTTATTTACATTTCAAATATTATTCCATTTCTCAGTTTCCCAGACATAAGCCTCTATCCCACCCCCTCCCCTTCTTCTATAAGGGTGTTCCCCCTCCCTAACCACCCCCCTTCCTGCCCTGCCATGATGTTCCCCTGCACTGGGGCGTCCAGCCTTAGCAAGACCAAGGGCTTCTCCTCCCATTGGTGCCCAGCAAGGCCATCCTCTGCTACATATGCAGCTGGAGCCATGGGTCTGTCCATGTGTACTCTTTGGGTAATGGGTTAGTCCCTGGGAGCTCTGGTTTGTTGGTATTGTTGTTCTTATGGGGTTGCAAGGCCCTTCAGCTCTTCAAACCTTCTCTAATTCCTCCAACAGGAACCCCGTTCTCAGTTCAGTGGTTTGCTGCTAGCATTTGTCTCTGTATTTGACATGCTCTGACTGAGCCTCTCAGGAGACAGCTATATCAGGTTCCTGTCAGCATGAACTTCCTGGCTTCATCAATATTGTCTAGTTTTGATGGCTGTATATACATACATACACACACACACACACACACACACATACACACACACACACACACACGTATATATGGGCTGTATACCCAGGTGGGGCAGGCTCTGAGTGGCCATTCTTTCAGTCTCTTTTCCGAACTTTGTCTCCATATCCCCTCCTGTGAATATTTTTGTTCCGCCTCTTAAGAAGGACTGAAGCATTCACACTTTGTTCATCCTTCTTCTTGAGCTTCATGTGGTCTGTGGATTGTATTTTGGGTAATTCAAACTTTTGGGCTAATATCCATGTATCAGTGAGTGTTTTTCTGTGATTGGGTTACCCCACTCAGGATGCTACTTTCTAGCTCCATCCTTTGCCTATGAATTGCAAGCAGTCATTGTTTTTGATAACTGAGTACTACTCCATTGTAGAGATGTACCACATTTTCTGTATCCATTCCTCTGTTGAAGGGCATCTGAGTTCTTTCAGCTTTTAGCTATTATAAATAAGGTTGCTATGAACATAGTGGAGCATGTGTCCTTGTTGTATGTTAGAGCATCATTAGGGTATATGCCCAGGAGAGGTATAGCTGGGTCCTCAGGTAGTGGAATGTCCAATTTTCTGAGGAACCTCCAGACTGATTTCCAGAGTGGTTGTACCAGTTTGCAATTCTACCAAAAATGGAGGAATGTTCCTTTTCTCCACATCCTCACCAGCATTTGTTGTCACCTGAGTTTTTGATCTTAGCCATTCTGACTGGTATAAGGTGGAATCTCAGGGTTGTTTAGATTTGCATTTTCCTGATGACTAAGGATGTTGAACATTTCTTTAGGTGCTTCTCAGCCATTCAATATTCCTCAGCTGAGAATTCTTTGTTTAGCTCTGTACTCCATTTTTTAATAGGGTAATTTGGCTCTCTAGAGTAAAACTTCTTGAGTTCTTTGTATATTTTGGATATGAACCCTCTATCGGATGTAGGATTGATAAAGATCTTTAGATCTTTTCCCAATCTGTTGGTTGCCGTTTTGTCCTAACCACAATGTCCTTTGCCTTACAGAAGCATTGCAGTTTTATGAGGTCCCATTAGTTGATTCTTGATCTTAGAGCATAAACCATTGCTGTTTTGTTCAGGGAATTTTTCCCAGTGCCCACGTGTACGAGGCTCTTCCCCACTTTTTCTTCTATTAGTTTGAGTGTATCTGGTTTTATGTGGAGGTCCTTGATCCACTTAGAATTCAGCTTTGTACAGGGTGATAAGAATAGATCGATTTGCATTCTTCTACATACTGACCTCCAGTTGAACCAGCACCATTTGTTGAAAATGCTATCTTTTTTGCACTGGATGGTTTTAGCTCTTTTGTCAAAATTCAAGTGACCATAGGTGTGTGGGTTCATTTCTGGGTCTTCAGTTCTATTCCACTGATTTACCTGCCTGTTTCTATACCAATACCATACAGTTTTTATCACTATGCTCTGTAATACTGCTTGAAGTCAGGGATGGTGATTCCCCCAGAAGTTCTTTTATTGTTGAGGATAGTTTTCACTATCCTGTGTTCTTTGTTATTACAAATGAATTTGCAAATTGCTCTGTCTAATTCCATGAAGAATTGAACTGAAATTTTAATGGGGATTGCATTGAATCTGTAGATTGCTTTTGGCAAAATTACCATTTTTATTATATTGATCCTGCCAATCCATGAGCATGGGAGGTCTTTCCATCTTCTGAGATCTTCTTCAATTTCTTTCTTCAGAGATGTGACTTTCTTGTCATACAGATCTTTCACATGCTTGGCTAGAGTCACACCGAGGTATTTTATGTTATTTGTGACTATTGTGAATGGTGTCATTTCCCTAATTTCTTTCTCATCTTGTTTATCCTTTGGGTAGAGGAAGGCTACTGATTTGTTTGAGTTAATTTTATACCCAGCCACTTTGCTGAAGTTGTTTATTAGGCTTAGTTGTTCTCTGGTGGAACTTTTGGGGTCACTTAAATACACTATCATATCATCTGCAAATAATGATGTTTTGACTTTTTCCTTTCCCATTCATATTCCGTTGACCTCCTTTGAGGAGGTCTGATTGCTCTGGCTAGGACTTTGAGTACTACATTGAATAAGTAGGGAGAGAATGGGCAGCCTTGGCTAGTCCCTGATTTTAGTAGGATTGCTTCAAGTTTCTCTCCATTTAGTTTAATGTTGGTTACTGGTTTGCTGTATATTGCTTTTACTATATTTACATATGGGCCTTGAATTCCTGATCTTTCCAAGACTTTTACCATAAAGGAGTGTCGAATTTTGTCAAATGCTTTCTCAGCATCTAATGAAACAATCATGTGTGTTATTTTCTTTGAGTTTGTTTATATAGTGAATTATGTGGCTGGATTTCCATATATTGAACCATTCCTGCATCACTGGGATGAAGCCTACTTCCTTATGTTGGATGATCATTTTGATGTGTTCTTGGATTCAGTTTACAAGAATTTTATTGAATATTTTTGTGTTGATATTCATAAGGGAAATTGGTTTGAAGTTTTCTTTCTTTGCTGGGTCTTTGTGTGGTTTAGTTATAATTGTGGCTTCAGAGAAGGAATTTGATAGTGCTCCTTCTGTTTCTATTTTGTAGAATAGTTTGGACAGTATTGGCATGAGGTTTTCTATGGAGGTCTGATAGAATTCTGCACTAAACCCATCTGGGCTCTTTTTTGTTTGGGAGACTTTTAATAACTGCTTCTAATTCTTTAGGAGTTATGGGGTTATTTAAGTGGTTTATCTGATCCTGATTTAACTTTGGTACCTGATATCTGTCTAGAAACTTCATTTCCTCCAGATTTTCACTTTTGTTGAGTATAGGCTTTTGTAGTGGGATTTGATGATTTTTTTAATTTCCTCAGATTCTATTGTTATGTCTCCCTTTTCATTTCTGATTTTGTTAATTTGGATACTGTATCTGTGCCCTCTTGTTAGTCTGGCTAAGGGTTTATCTATCTTGTTGATTTTCTCAAAGAACCAGCTCCTGGCTTTGTTGAATCTTTGTATAGTCCTTTTTGTTACTGCTTGGTTGATTTCAGCCCTGAGTTTGATTATTTCCTGCCTACTCCTCCTCTTGGGTGTATTTGCTTCTTTTTTCTAGAGCTTTTAGGCATGCTATCAAGCTGCTAATGCATGCTTTCTCCAGTTTCTTTTTGGAGACACTCAGAGCTATGAGTTTTCCTCTTAGCACTACTTTCATTGTGTCCCATAAGTTTGGGTATGTTATGCCTTCATTTTCATTATATTCTAAGAACTCTTTCTTTATTTCTTCCTTAATCAAGTTGTCATTGAGTAGATCATTGTTCAACTTCCATGTATATGTGGGCTTTCTGTCTTTTTTTGTTGTTATTGAAGACTAGCCTTAATCCACAGTGATCCAATAGCATGCATGGGATTATTTCAATCTTCTTGTATCTGTTGAGGCCTGTTTTTTGACCAATGATATGGTCAAATGGTCAATTTTGGAGAAGTTCCATGAGGTGCTGAGAAGGAGGTATATTCTTTTGTTTTAGGATGAAATGTTCTATAACTCTTCCTTTTCTTTTTCCTCCTCCTCTTCCTCCTCTTCTTTTTTCTCCTCTTCATCCTCTTCCCCTTCTCCTCCTCTTTTTCCTCCTCCTCCTTCTTTCCATGCTCTCATTTAAGGTGTCTTCCAACCTCAATTAACAAACTCTAGAAACTTCCTCATAGACATGTCTAGAAGTTTGTCTCCTAAATGATTCTAGTCCTTTCAGGTTTATGTGTTAATCATCACAACAGATAACCTTTGCTTTGGGAATGATCCAACCAGTCAGACCTCTGTCTCCATTCAATGCAGACACTGAGACCTCAACAGCTCTGCCTACTGGGCTGTACAGCCTATTATGACACCTAGGCCAAGTGTAAATACTTGAGTTTTAGGCCCCAATCCAACTAGATTCCTCTGTTTTGTCAGCAGAACTCAAAGGTGTCTATAAGAATGGCTCATGCTAGTGACTGAGGCAATGTGGCAGCTAACACTGAGAAGGGAGATCAGAGAGGGAAAACATGTAAGTGTCAGGAAGGCAAATTATAGACAACAAAGATTTGAGTGTTGAGTTGTAAAAGTAGATGGAATATGGACCTCAAAATTTTCCTATACTCACCTGAACCCTTTGGCCTTCACACTGAGCCCTAGGTACAGAGGAGTTTCAAGCTCCACAGCCACTCCCCATTAGACAGCAACATCACACTAACATAGCACAATTCTGGTCAAGCAAAAGAGTCAGTTGATCATCACTGATGTGGGGAGAATGTGCAACTAGGCAGGACAATATGCCTGTGCACCTGTGGGTACTAAGCATAGTCAAAGGAGACTGATCAGTGACTCAAACATTATAGGCAGAACACAGTGGTCACTGCTGGGATGGAAATGAAGAGAAAAAGTAAGGGATGTAACAGAAACCCAATGAGAAAATCAGACTGGTCAGGAGGAAAGTGGTCAAGCTTCCATACAAATCCAAATGGTATACAATGACATAATTGCTGCCTGGGCAGGGTTCCTCCCATCCACCCCAATGGCATGCTGTGTCATCAACTCCTACACTATTCTGTTCTCAAGGATAAACCAAAGGCTCAATTTAAGTAGCAGTCTTCTCTGGGGACATGAAGTCACCAGCATTATCTAAGCCATAAACCCCATGCCTTCCACAGATGATAGTGTTGTGCGTCTGAATCATTAGTACCCTCATGCTTTCCATTCACAGCCAGAAAGGCGATGTGCTTTGTATCAACAATTCATAAGGATTGGAGAATACAGACTAGGCTATGGACACCAATTGTGGTGATAATGGAGGAAAGCATGCCCAAAGTAGGTCCTTTGCTGTCTACTGATATTCATGGTTAATGCATTATGATCCATAGCCTAGGATATAAAGGACAACTCTGTTTAAATCAGAGTGGGCAAACGAGTCAGTGAATATAAATTAATCCTAATGTGTGCCTCCTTCTATCTTCCTGGGTAGTCGTTTTCGAATCTTCTTATTCCTGAAAGAGTTTTGAAGTTAGCATGTGGTGATCGATATTCATCGTCCTACTTGGCTACTTTGGAATTACCCAGGAGACACTGTGTCTGTGAAGGTGCTTTAGAGGAATTAGACTGAGGAGGGAGGATCCACCCTGCATGAGGGAATGGGGCTTCTCATTGAATACAAAGGTAAAAATAAAATGTCAGCTGTGAACAAGTATTCACTCTCTCCTCTCTACGGACAGTGTGATCAGCTGCCCCATGTTTTCTTCACTGAGGTGCCCCACCTCAGTTATATCCCTTCTTAAACTCTGAGCCAATATAAGTAAGTTGCTCATAAGGTACGTTGTCACAAATGTGAGAAAAGTAACCAATACTATTGCTGATTCAGTAGACTCTAAATTTTCTCTGCAAGTTCTCTGCCCATCCTACCACTTTTTAATCTCTGGAGTTTCTGTGAGAATTATAGCAACCAGGAAGTGCTTGATACAAAGAGATGAATGTCCTCCAGCAGAGGGATACCAGCAAATGTCCTCAACTGTCCTCACGGTGACTTTTTTTTTTTACATTGTTCTCATGCCTGCTACATGGATGGAAATCGTAGAACAAGATCATAGCCTGCCTGTTTCCTCTGAGAATTCTTAATATCTGAGCATTGTATTTCATCAAACAGGTACCTCAGGTTATCTTCCTGTGTCACAGGGTGGTGGTCATAAGCGACTAGAATGCTCACAGACAAAACTACCTTACTCTTTAATACATTCACCCCAGTTCCCAGCAATTCCAAGGCCACCACTGGGCTATCTTGTCCAAAATCTGTGCAAGTCCAATCAGTACTTAAGACCTCTCATCAAGATGGGCAAAGAGCAAGGAAGTGGGAGTTGGGGTGCAGCTTGGTTCTAGCTTCCAGGGATGATAGGAAGCCCATGTGTCCAGCACACTTTTGGCGTCCACATAGGCCACACCCCATTGACTTTCTGCAGCAGAGCAAGCCAAGATCTCCCTGCTACAGTCAAGAGTGTTTGAGGATATTTGAAAATGGGTCGCCCTAACTTCAATTCCCAGCTCAGCACGAGCAGCTCACAGCTCTGTCCCTGGAGAAGACTGAGATCTCTGGGCATGTGAGGAAATGTTGTGACTTGCAAGAGGTTCAATTTGAAGAAGAGGAACAATCACTTCCCGGTGCCCTGTGCTTTCTGTAAGAACACGAATGCGCTGTGGAGGGTTCAGATTCTTGCTCTCAACTGAATTCAGAGAGACGCTGCACTGAGAAAATACAAGAGGCGCTGATGGAGTGGGTATTGTCAGGAAGAGAAGAATATTCGGACAGCTTGCAGGTAGAAACACAGTGGGAGAATTACAAATTTGAGCACACCAAATAAAACCCTCCACAGAGCACAATGCTATATGGAAGCAGTACCGGCAAAATAGAGGTAACAGTCAAAAGATGATAGATCTGAATCTTTGTAAACTGCGAGTCTAAAGGACTCACTGAGAAATGGAAATAATAATTGGGAAACCAAGTCCACATAAGCACATCCCAATGAAATTGCTCTATTCAATATAAATAAGGTAGAAATAGGCATTCCAAAGGGAAAAATTACATCTAAACTATCATGCTTGTCACAGATTCCACACTGGGAGCAAACCATTTATATTTTGAGTTTTATTTTTGATGCTTATAAAATATAGTTTTTATGATGAAAATTTTGAGGCTCAAGAATTCCGTGTCCTGACAATTTTTTTTTGAATTTGTAAGTCTATATATGATAATAATGGTAATAAAGTAAAAAAAGAATACAATGTAGACACATTAAACAGCGAAAATATTGGTTTTTTTTAAAAGATTTATTTATTTATTTTATGTGAATACACTGTCCATGTTTTCAGACACACTGAAGAAGGGCATTGGATTGCATTACAGATGGTTGTGAGCCACCATGTAGTTGTAGAAATTGAACTCAGAACCTCTAGAAAAGTAATGCTCTTAATTGCTGACCTATCTCTCCAGCCCCAAAGTTAATGTTTTTTTGTTGATTTAATAATTTTTGTTGTTTATTAATAATGCAAAATTATGGGCCTGGCTATATGGCTCAGAGACTAAGTACTGCTCTGGTCTCTCAGAAGACTCAAGTTCAATTCCCAGAACCCACATGAGTGGTCCACAACCACCTATAAATCCCACTGCATATGGACCTGATGCTCCCTTCAGGACTCCACAGGCACCTGTACTCACACACACAGCTCACACATGCAGATACACACACACACACACACATGCACACGCACACACACAATCACAATCTTTTTTTTTTCTTTTCTTTTTTTCGGAGCTGGGGACCGAACCCAGGGCCTTGCGCTTGCTAGACAAGCGCTCTACCACTGAGCTAAATCCCCAACCCCACAATCACAATCTTTTAAAAGATGTTATAAAAGAATAGAATATTATCTACAGTGCAAATTTACTCAGGAAATAAAAAACACTATATAGGCTTTTAATCTTCCAAGTTCGCCATTTAAAGTAAGGAACTGGGGGTACAGAGCTAAACAAAGAATTCTCAACTGAGGAATACTGAATGGCCGTGGAGCACCTAAAAAATGTTCAACATTCTTAATCATCAGGGAAATGCAAGTCAAAACAACCCTGAGATTCTACCTCACACCAGTCAGAATGGCTAAGACCAAAAACTCAGGTGACAGTAGATGCTGGCAAGGATGTGGAGAAAGAGGAACACTCCTCCATTGTTGGTGGGATTGCAGACTGGTACAACCACTCTGGAAATCAGTCAGGAGGTTCCTCAGAAAATTGGACTTAGTGCTACCCGAGGACCCAGCTATACTACTCCTGGGCATATACCCAAGAGATGCTCTAACATATAACAAAGACACATGATCCACTATGTTCATAGCAGCCTTATTTATAATGACCAGAAGCTGTAAAGAACCATGATGTCCTTCAACAGAGGAGTGGATACAGAAAATGTGGTACATCCACACAATGGAATACTACTATTCAGCTATTAAAAACAACGACTTCTTGAAATTTATAGGCAAATGGATGGAACTAGAAAATATCATCTTTAGTGAGGTAACCCAGTCACAAAAGAACACACATGGTATGCACTCACTGATAAGTGGACATTAGCCCAAAGGCTTGGAATACCTAAGAAAAAAATCACAGACAATATGAAACGCAAGAAGAAGAAAGATCAAATGTGGATGTTTCAGTCCTTCTTAGAAGGGAGAACAAAATACTCATGGGACGAAGAGTGGAGCAGAGACTGAAGGAAAGGCCATCCAGAGACTGCCCCACCTGGGTATCCATCCCATATGCAGCCACCAACCTAGTCACTATTTCTGATGCTAAGAAATGCTTGCTGACAGGATCCTGATATGGATGTCTCCTGAGAGGCTCTGATAGAGCCTTAGTGAGACAGATTAAGATGCTTGCAGCTAACCCCTGGACTGAGCATGGAGACCCCTGTGGAAGAGTTGGAGAAAGGACTGAAGGAGCTGAAGGGGTTTTCAACCTCATAGGAAGAATAATGATATCAACCAACCAGACCTCCCAGAGCTCCCAGGGACTAAACCACCAACCAAAGAGTACACATGGAGGGACCCATGACCCCAGCTGCATATGTAGCAGAGGATGGCATTGTCTGGCATCAATAGGAGAAGAAATCCTTGGTCCTGTGAAGTCTCATTTCCCCAGTGTAGGGGAATGCCAGTGTGTTGAAGAGGGAATGGGTGGGAGGATGGGGGATCACCCTCATAGAAGGGGGGGGAGGGGGGAAGGGGAGAGGTGGGAACCCGGAAAGGGGATAACATCTGAAATGTAAATACATAAACTATCCAATAAAAAAAAGAATGAAATTACTGAGATGAAAAAAAGTAAGGAACTGGGAACAGATTGAGACAGAAATGGAAAGACATCAAGCATAAACACCTTATTTTGCAGCTTTCAGTACATTTAAAATATTGTCTCATTACAAAATTTATGTAAAGACACAAAAGAACGGAATGTTCTCAACTGGCACTTGGTTGAGCTTCTGATCCCCACACATAAAATAACATAAGAGGTGGTGTCTGACAGACAACTTGGGCAGTCGTTTTGTTGAAGAAGGTTACAGACAGCTAAGTACAAGAGGAGACTAGGAGCAACAATATGAACAAAGGGGGCCTAAAGTGAAGGAGTTCCCTGAACGCCTGCCAGGCAGGGACAGGATAGAAGAGCTGCTACATTGCGAGTTTCTCTGGGATGCCTTCCAGCTTAGAGTGAAGCTCTGAAAGACGCAGGTTGTGTCCTGGAGTGTTACCACTGACCTCTTGTGCAGAGCACCCACATTTGTGTTTGAGTCCCAGCACCCACATGGCAGCTCACGACCACCTGTTCCAAGAGCTCCAATACCCTCTTCTGACCTCTGTGGCCTGGCATACATACAAACATACATACATACATACATACATACATACATACATACATACATACATACATATGTACATACGTACATACACACACACACACACGCACACACACACAGACAGACGGGTAAACACTCACACAGACACAAACATGAAAACTCGGAAAAATTATTTTTTAAAAGATGCAGGATGTTCTAAATGGAGGGAAACATTCTGTCCTTCAGGGAAACTCATTAAATTCAGGAAGCAAACAGTTCAACCACCTGAGAAAGTTCCTGAAATTAACCAGAAATACAAAGTTAAACCCCTCCCAGGATTATATAAACAATGAGGAGTGCTAAGAGATACTCTCAGAGCAAGTGAGCTACCCCAAAAAGGCTCAGACAAGCTGAGTCAGAAGATACAGAGAACACCTGAGTTGCCTACAAAGACAGTCTCCACCCTGCCGAGCTGTAGGGCTTGCATCTAGTTCCAGATTTCCAGCTCTGTGGTCCCTTGCCTGTGTTCTAGCAGGCTTTTGGCAATTCCGTTGTCTTTAAATTATATTATAGTCTTATAAGTAACCCCTGACCTATACTCCTGTAAGTAACCCAAATTAAAACTCACTGGTTCACAGCGAACATATTTGCTGAGGTCCGTCACTGGTCTTTCTCTCTAGGGTGAGAAGACATTTGCTCAACTCTCCTCGGGAATAGTGTCACACAACAATAGCCAATGGTGGCCTTAGAATATATGACAAGGTCTATAGGTATCTGCTGAGTGGTGGGGGCAGTTGACCCTGGCGATGGCCACAGAACACTGACACCATGTGAGTTAGGATGGGGAGGGGGACTCTCATCCAGCTTTTAGTCATTGGAACTGTAGAAAGAAAAAGGCAAAGTGTATGAACTCTTGGACAATTCCACACATACTTACCACCTGATCTGAAGTGTGACTTTCTCTGTTCACCCCTGAGAGCTGAAGGTGCCAGTGCACGCAAACTGTCAGCAGCTGGCAGTTCAGTACAGCCTACACCAGCGATGACTCTATAATTCTGCATGCCCATTTCATGGACTATGGCTTAGCACTGAAGACATGGGCAGCAGGTGCTGCATCTTATGAGTATAAAACTAATTAAGAGAACTCAAAGATATTCACTATTACTACAAATTTTATATGGTGTTGTCGATAAGAAGATACATCGACAACACCGATTAATTACTTCCAGGGTGTGGGTGGCAGTGTAATGAGTGATGAGGAAGTCTGGGCCTACTGCAGAGTTGTAGTGTTAGACAGACAGACAGACAGATAGACAGACAGACATACATACAGAGACAGAGACAGACAGAATTTTTAAAAATATATCAAACATAATATTACGTTTGATGTATTATGTATCCAAATTTTATTCCATACGTTTTATTTTTTAAGAAGAATATTTATATGTTCATGGTATATTTGTATGTTACATAGCATGCAGTGCTGAGAGAGGACATTCCAGTTAAGGGGAAAACAACACAAGGGGTTCAGTAAGTCAGTCCTATTATCCTGGAAATTCAGATGAACCTACGTTCACAAAGCAAAAGATCAGCGCTATAACCAACAGAGAAACAAGTTAACCACTGACAACTGCCATTGTTCTCCATTTACAAATCAAGAATAATCAATTGAGAAATTATTAAATAAAAGAAAGCTCTGAATGTTTTGATTTATATCATGAAAATAAAAAGCAGATAATGGAGGATAAATACCTGTTAACTTATTCATCCAATCTCAAGAAGATAAACATCACTATCTATCTAAATATCTATCTATCTATCTATCTATCTATCTATCTATCTATCTATCTGTGTGTGTATGTATGTATGTATATGTATATATGTGTGTGTATTTAATTTTTTCACCAATTTATTTATTCAGTTTACATCTGATTGAAGCCCCCACCCACCCACCCATATACAGGGCAGCTTACAACTGTCTGTAAATTCAGTTTTATAGGGATTGGGCACCTTCTTCTGGTCTCTTGGGCTCCTGCACACAGATGGTGCACATAAAGTCATGCAAACAAACACACATCCAAATAAATAAATCTTATAAGAAAGGGAAATGTTGGGGTGTGCCCTGTCATATCAGCCAGCCCAGGGAAGCTGTACAGGAGCCTGTGTAGGAGCTGGGATCTGTCCAGAGTGCTGAAGACACTCTGAGGTCGGTATATTTGTAGAAAGGGGAACAAGACGTAAGGGAAGAGAGAGATGGCAGAGGGGAGCAGACTGGTGAGCAATATATTTCCCATGACTGCCCTCCTCAATGTAACAACTCACCCCTGTGTCCTCAATACAGTGCTCTTTCAGTGAGTGACTTAATACTCTGTGGGGACAGGAGTGAGCAAGCACTGGAAAGAACATTCAGAAATGGTAGTTTGCAATCATCCATTACAAAGACAAAGTTCTTGGGACATCCCCCTTCCTTCACCTTCCAGATTCCAGAGATTTCCAAGCTCTCCTGGAACCTTCCTGTGGCATCTGAAACTCTGCATGGGACTGGGTTTTATTTGTATCGCATGATAAAGTTAAAAGGGACTCGACATGCCATTGAGCTGGCATTTATCTCATGTGAGACAGTCGGTCCTGTAGCTCATGAATAGCAACACTCACTGTGAAGTTTCTATGAGGACAAGTACTTCTCAGGGCAAAGAGGCTTTGTTTTGACTAGGCTTTGGCTCACTGGAATGAGCAAAGCCTTTTACTGCTCTACACTACCGAAGGTTGGGGTAAAGTTGGACCTGTGGTTATTCTGTGGCTTACATGTCAGGATCTGTTACGAAGCTTTTCAGAGAAATATAACTTTCCAAGTCAGCAAATGGGCTATGCAGACATCAGGAAAACAGGAACCATTAATAAACACATCTGCCCCAACACTAGAGAATGTGTGGGAATAAATTGAGAAAGTTCCAGGTCTCCATAGTGATCTGTAACTAGTTTTCATCTAGGATGAGAAGAGGCAGAGAGAATGACTAGGGGTTCCTGCTTGGGGCTCTGGTGTGGATCCCTTTAGTCTCCATTGAAGAGAACATTCCGGGAGACATCAGGCAGAAAGCTGTTTCACTCCAGCTGGTTTCACCGGTGGTCTCTGTACCTTTGTCAAGACCACTGTGGAGTGGTCTGAACACTGCAACCTGCAGGGTGGGTCTTTCCTCTCTACTTATGCCTTTCTGAAAAACCCTCACACAGACCCTCACTGTTCCCATGGTGACTCTAAATCCCATCAAGTTGACAATCACATTATCAGGATCCATTTCTCTGACACTTGATTTCTGACTCATGCCTTTCTTCCAAGCAGGCAACCTGTGAGTGCATCTCCAGGCCCCATGCCTGTGCTGACAAGTTCACATGTTCACCTGTAGGTTTATAAGTCCTGCTCCACCACAGGGCTCGGCCACTGGGGAAGGCAGGACACGGGAAGTTTGACCACGCTTACCCCACGTGTGTTGGGCCATAGGGCAGCCTTGGGACATGGCTCTGGGGGTGGGAAAACACAGTCTGAGGTGTGAGACACAGCTGGAATGGCTCGGGGGTCCCAGGTCCTTCAAGGAGGACATCGAGTTCTCAGGCTCTTGGGTATCCAGGCACCACTGGATGCTGCGCAAGAGCTGAGAATGGAGTCAGGGCCCGTGGGCCTGGATCTGGCCTGGGGTCAAGGGGGAAAAGAGGGGAGCTCTGGATGGTCCCACAAGGGAGTCCTTTGGCTGGATGGTGGTAGGCTGACTGCAGGCTTGGCTTTGTGGTGGAGTCTGGGAATGCACAGAGGCCTTCTACCAGAGATTAAACCATGACTCTGTAGGCAAAGGGCTTCTCTATGGTTCCTCATGGGGGATACTGATGAAAAGACACAGTCCATGGTTTTAAGACATTTAATGTCATGGCAGGAAGTATATGAGTAAAACCATACTCACTTCTCAGTGTGGGCCTGAGATTAAATAACTTTGGCAGGGAGGAGTGTCTGGGAAGGAAAGTTCATTGGCTAAGCCCCTAGACCTTTAGTCACCTCATTACAATGGAGATCTGTCTTAAGCCTAGGAGACCTGTGGTCTGCACAGCTCTCCTGTTTGTGTCACTTCCTCAAGCCTGGGTTCCCCCCATGAAGGCTTTCCTGTAGGACATGGTGCAAGAGGACCACATTGATCTCACTGCAGGCTCCCTATCCCTTTGGAGGTTGGAAGCTTAACTGCCTATTGGGCACCATGATCAATGTGACCTCACAGAGGCTCTCTGCCCTCCCCAGAGGTCAGAAGCATGTCCTTCAGATCAAGCATAGTGTAGGGCCCTGTGATGGCTGCCACATGTCATGGGACCCCCCACACTTAGCCTAGGAATTCTTTGCTCAGTATCCTCTTAACGAAAGAGTCCCATGTTGTCTTAAATGCTTTTCTTGTAATAAAATACCCTGGCAAGAGCAACTTAGTGAGAAGAAATGGTTTATTTTGGTTCTTAGATCCAGGGAACAATCTGTCCGGGATGGGAAACCATGATAGCAGAAGCACAGTGCAGTTGGTCACCACACATCCATAGTCTCTCAGGGAGAGACTGCTGGTGCTGAGTTAGCTTTCAGAACAGAGCTCAAGGCCAGGAAACAGTGCAACAGCTTTTACCATGAGTCTTCCCATCTCAAACTAACCAAGCTAACCACCCACAGGCATAGACAGAAGTCAACCCTATCTAGGTAACCTGCCATAGGTGTGCCCAGATGCTTGTCTCCTATGTGATCTTGAAAAAGCCAGAGTTGGGACCGATCTGGGGCCAGTGGGGAAATTCCCACCACAAACCTCCGAACACAAGGACCCCTCCCTTCCAGGAAGAAAAGAAGCTGGTTGGTTCCTGGAACAGCTGCAAACCAAACTGTCACACAAAGCTACCTGTGGCTTCCAATCAATCAACCCCATGCCTCATGCTTGGGAAAGTCCTGAACGGTATGCTGGGTCGATCTGAAAGTTGTTTCGATTCACTAAATGTGCATTGTATCCTGCCGAGTTACCACTGTGCTCCAATTGTTTGAATTATGCCCCAATTGTTTGCAAGGTATATAACTTCCTGTTAGAGTCTGCTCAGGGTTGTCTCCTATTGAAGTGGGATGACCCCGACATGTCGGAATGATTAAACTCCTCTTGCTTTTACATCGATCACCACCTCCATGAGTCTCGTTCAAGAGGTCCTAGAAGAGGTTCATTCTCAGCCTCACATCCCCAGATCCTTTCTAATCAACCCTAACCGTCACACATCCCCATGTTTTTGTCCTATCTCAGGAGAAACTACATCACCCTCACTTGCAGGCAGCTGATTCTGAAGGCTGATCCCCTCTCTTCTGTCGTGACCCATCTTGATCCATCTGGGGCTGGTTTCTGTCTCAGACAGTGTCTTTTCTATGGTGCTTTGGAAATGGCTAGGTTAAAATTTCTCAGGTGGTTCAGACCCTCAAGAGACAGTACCACATTCCCAAAGAACAATCTAGAAAGTTGTGACAGGTCCCAGGCTGGAATTTAACAAGACACCCTGATGCTTTCAGTACAGTGAGAGCCAAGAACCACCTCACCCTGGCTCTCCTGAGCGTCCTGGAATGTCCCTGACTTTCATCAGCTACACTCTGAGCTTCCCCACACTCAGCTCTGTGGGGAACTAATATGGGTTTCAGTATGGGTTGAACATTCAAACCATCTAAATGTTTTAATGGTAAGACTGAGGTTTGATATACCTATCAGAAAACCGTCAGGCAGATGGTTTGAACAGCGGCCATGGTGAGATCCACAGGTTCAGTCTGGACATTCCACAGACACTCTCCTTCTTTCTCAACTTTGACCCACTGTCATATTGGAATTGTCCTAAGAAATGGCCACTTGGATTAAACCCTGTGCTTGCTGACTGGGCATGGATACCTCTACAGGGTTCTCTTCTTTAGATCATCAGTGCAACAAGCTGCAGCCCTGTGTCTTCTAGCAGTGATTTGTAATCCTTTCCCAGTTCAGTTTGTCCCCTGTTGTGTTCCAGGTAGACTTAATGGTGACAATCCAGGTTTATGTTTCAGCTCTTTTTAATGGCCTAGAACATTCCTTCTACATTTACAACCTCACGGTGAAACAGTGTAATAAATGAAGTTTGTATTTTAGCTCAAAGGGGATGGTGATATCTTTCAAAGGGCCATGGATTAAATTAAACATGTCTGTCAGAGTTTAGGTTCCATGCTCAGAACGTGGCTGAATGGCAATGAGCAGTAACAGCATCGTCCTCCCTGACACCACAGAGCCGGCACCAGCATATTGCATTTTCTGTGGGAAATACATGGCTCGGAGGGGTTTCCTTCTTACCCTGCAGAAGGCTGGCTGTGTTTCCTCCTCTGCTGTGTCTGACATAATTCTTCACATTTTCTGTGGGAAATGCATGGCTTGGAGGGGTTTCCTTCATTCCCTGCAGAAGGCTGGCTGCTTTTCCTCTTCTGCTATTTCTGACATAATTCTTTACCCATTGCAGTAAGTCAGTGGATGTTGCAGGATATTTTATCACACTGTGAACCCCCAAATTGTGTTATTTAATAAAAAACAAACAAACACAAAACAACAACAACAACAACAACACACCCATGGGGTGTGGCTCGGCCCTAACACACATCTTTAATCCAAGAGCTAAATAAAGTCAACCCTAGGTCAAGAGGCAAAGCAAGTAACCAAGCTGACATGTAAACAGAAAGGAGGACCTTTGAGTTTTAGGGTTTTTAAGACAACGTGGAGAAGGAAAAGGAGCTTTTTTCTATCTGGGTCTCTGGTGGAGTAGGAAGGTCAGCTGGGCACTTTCTCTGCCTCTGTGGGCTAGCAGGTTTTCAGCCCAGCATCTGTCTCCTGAGTCTTCATTGGTAAAATCAAACAGTTGAGATTTGTGGGTTTTTCTTTTTTAAACAAAAGAGGACATGCCCCACATCCCGGGGTTTTCCACAAACTTTCGAGTGAGAAGCAGGTTTCTGTCTGGCCCTGCAGGGAAGAAGCAGTAAGTACAGAAGACTGAAGGAGTCTCAGGCCACCCTAACCCAGCCCACCCCACCCCACATACATAGTCTCCACAGACAGGGCCCCACCCCACCTCAGTGGGGAGTGTGGTCTCCACAGACAGGAGGATTTATTGTAAGCCGACTTGAAAACTGCTGGAGCAGACACGCCCTGGGTGAACATTCATTTCTTCAGACGACTGGGAAAACTAATGATTTCCTGTCAGCATGGCTCCAGTCTAAATCCACCCACAGCCAGCAACACTACATCTCACTTCTGAGAATTTCAAGCATTTTGATTTCTTGTATTCACTACAGTTGCTAAGAAACTTCCTGTCTCCATCTGATAGTTTCCAAGGACTTGTAGAGGAATTTGGGAACTTGTTTGCACTTCTCTACCTTAACGGTCTTACGTCAAAGTAGCCTAGGTTAGAGATGCGTGGCGTTTAGGATCTTTGTGTACCTCCACAGCTTTCTAAAAGATGCTTTTTACCATGCTCACATCTCAGAGGAGCTTTCCTCCAACCCCACCACCGACTCACCCCCAGCTGCCGTCACCCCTAGGCAAATTTCCCAGGAGCTCCTATTGCTACTGTAATAAACACTTGGCTAGAAGGAACCTGGGGGAGAGAAGAGTTTACATGGCTTACAGGCTATGGTCTGTCATCAAGGGAAGTCCAGACAGGAAGTGATGCAGAGAGCATTGAGGAATGCTGCTCACTGACTAGCTTCCTGCTTCTGCTCAGCTGGCTTCCTTATACAGCCTAGGACTATCTGCCCAGGAGTGGCTGCGCCCTCCCTATCTCCATCAATTAGCAAGCAGAAAAGATAAGACCAGGCAAGGCAAGGCAAGGCAAGGCAAGGCAAATAAGACAAAACCACAAAAATGTTCATTGGGGACAATTCCTCAGTTGAGGGTCCTTCTTCCCTGGTATGCCACGTTGACAACAAAGAATCACTATCACACCCTGCACAGCATCCTTTCATGGTTTCTGTTTAGCAAATAATTACCAATACCCATGGAGGAGTCTGAGGGCCCCAGGGCCATCTGGACAAAGATGGACTCGGGGATGTGGGGGTGGGGTGGGGGGTGTAGGAGGTGTGGGGAATGGGCCATGAGGACTCAGTGCAGATCTCCAGCTTTGCCTGACCTGCTGCCAACTCTGCATTCTGCAAGGAAGAGACAGCAGCCACCTTTGTTGCTGCTTTACCCAAGCAGACTACCTCGCTGCATGCAGTGGCCACTGTCTAAATGTGGGTGCCTACTAGCCTGACATGCTCCAATACTGAGATCCCAAAAAGAAAGCCAGTAAAGACTTGACTCATTGTAGGAACTTTTCCAAATGAGACTGATGGATCCCGGGGAAGGTTACTGAAATCCTTTCCCCTGCAACATGCAGAGGGCTCCTTCTTAGCTGTTACCAGCTCAACTGGTTGACCTGAACTCTCTCAGACTTGTCTCGTTGAGATTTCCTTTGCCATCCTGCTATTGTACCACCATGCCAGTCTGAACAAAAATGTCACCACAAAGCCGGGATGCAGCCTTCACTTTTCCCCCATAGTCTTCAGACTCAGAACCTGTGATCACCACCTCAGCTCACTTGCTTCCAGCGTCTCGAGGCACTTGGAGTTTGCTCAGCATTAATCTGTTGTCTCTCTCTTCTCTGGCTCATGAATCAATCCAGTTCCCTATTCTGTCGTCTAAAACTCACAGAGGGAAGTCTGATCCGATGAAAGCTTATGGTTCCTTTCCTCCCAGGTCTCCCTCTCGAAAGGCAAAGCCTTGAGTACAGCCCACAACAGACATGGAGATACTCCAAAAGGTCAAAGAGAAAGGAAGCCTGAGGCCATACCTCACAGAAGTCACCAAGGCAAACCACTGACAAGGACAGACAAGAAACCATGTGCTCCAGGCAGAGGATCATGTAGGGGTGCTCAGCCACCTGTAACCCCTCTGCAAGATTCACCCTACTCCAACAGAATCACAAAGAAGGGCTGCAGCCCCTCTCCTATAGCAACAGTGAGAAATCAGGAAGCTGGCCTGTCTCACTAAGAAATCAGGGTAGGGTAACTCTTCAAGTTTCTCCAATAACTGGGGTCTTCAGTTTAAGAGTTTCCGGTCTTCTAGGCTCTGTCCTTGTAACAGGAGCCTGGAGCCTACGTTGGTGTGTGTGTGTGTGTGTGTGTGTGTGTGTGTGTGTGTGTGTGTGTGTGTGTGTGTGTGTGTGTGTGTGTGTCTCAGGCCAAGAACAGAGCCTCCTTGTCCACAAGCTGTTGAGTGTTGGCTGGTCCCAAGCCCTACCCTCGGTACTATCAGCTCAGGCCTATGCTTAAGGACCTTCTGAGGTACTTAAGCCATTTGCTATTCCACTCCAGCTCAGCCTCTGCACCCGTTACCAGTTTCAATCTTGGCTCTTCCCAATACTCTTCTCTCCAGTTCCTCACATCACCCTGCACATCACATCAAGGCAGACTCTCAAGATGGAAGCCTCCTATGTTCAAATCCTGACTACACCACCTTCCCACGGTGAAGGCTAGCTCTACCAGCCAATGTGTCCTCCTCCAGTGACCAGCCTTGTTGGCCTCTCCCAGTTCACAGTTCTACCCTGCTCCTGACATTCTCCATGGTTCACCAAGTCTAGAGAACCCAGCTCTGTGCAGATGACACCTCTTCTCAGAGCTGACCTCCCTTCCTCAGGGAACCTTCCTCTTTCTAAGGATGAGCCTGTCCCTCCACACTTACCACAACTCTACCCTGTGTTTATCTCTGATTCTTCAGATTCTGTATTTGAGGTTCCCTAGATTGGCCTGTCTCTTCTCTTTGCTGAAGTCTTACCCATAACTCCATTCAAGCGAGTAAACTTGAAAGACATTAAAATCTCCAAAATGCTCCTTTCACATTTCAGAAGCTAAATACCCAGCACACTCAGTCTTGTTACTGTCTTTACAGTGTTAGGAAATGCCCCTGCTTAACTCACATGTGTTCTATCTCTGAAGTTTCTTCACATATACACCCCCCCATCCTTTCTTTCTTGCATCCCTAAACCCTGCATTGCCACTTAAAACCCTGCTGAGGTGCTCTCAATGCCCTTGAAATCTGTTACCTAGTCTTTGGTAACACTCCAAAGATGAGGGGCAGCCACTTCCTCAGCTCTAATGAAGAGGCTTGTTACTCAGGATCCCACTTCTGGTGAGTGGCTGAGATTGCAAAGGAGGCCCAGGAAATGTCTAGTGCTGCTCGGGCCTCAGTGGCTCTCGTGTCCCCCTCACTGGTGACTGACTGGGAAACTGTCATCTTGATGGAATGCTGCCCTTTTCCATGACCCTTCACATTTTTCTTCTGTCAAGAAATTTTGGTTTTACTTTTACCATTCTCTTACTGTAAATGTTAATTTCACTTTGGTCTAAGTTAGGGTTTCCATGGCTGTGAACAGACGCCATGACCAAGGCAACTCTTATAAAGGACAACATTTAATTGGGGCTGGCTTACAAGTTTTGTGGTTCAGTCCAGGCAGACATGGCACTGGAGGAGCTGAGAGTTCTCCATCTCCACCCAAAGGAAACTAGGAGCAGACTATGTTCCAGGCAGCTAGGAGGAGGGTCTCAAAGCCCACCCGCAACAGTGATGCATTTTCTCCAACAAGGCCATGCCTACTCCAACAAGCTGACACCTAATAGTGCCACTCCCCGGGCCAAGCATATTGAAACGACTACAACTACAGTGTTTATGAAAAATTCTCATCAATAAAGACATTGATGAGACCAGTTTAGGAAGTTTTTCCATTTCCTTAGAATGTTATTTTTAGTAGTAATGAGTTGACATCAATGAAAATTACACAATATCAGAAAGGCCTTTGAGATTAATTTTATCATTCATTGTTACAACAACCAAGAATAGTTACAGATGGCCAATTGGTGTGCTCATCCCTGGGAAAACTAATTCTCCTTCTGTCTTCCCTCAACTACTTTGCAGTTCGTTGTGTAGGGGCGGGGCCTCGTGGTCAATCCCACGCACACTTTGGACAATACTTGTTGTTGTTTTTGTTTAGCTCATGTTTGGGGTAGTCATGTTGGTGAGAACTTGAGGGCGTAGCTTCTGACATCACTAGGAGACAGTCTCATAGCAACCTTCCTGATCCTCTTGCCCTTGCAATCTGACTGGCTCCTGTTCCACAGCATTACCTGAGACTTATGCTGGGGAGTGGTTTTGTCCTGCATGCCCACTGGGACAGATTTCTACAGCTCTGCATTTTGGCTGACTGTAACTTTCTGTAATGGTCACCCTCTGTTGCAAAGACCTCCAGGGGAGGTGGGAACTACACTTCTCTGCAGGTAAAAGGCCAAATATTAGGAATGCAATTGCAGATTGCATTGATTTAGTGAAGCAGCAGCTTTATGCTCTCCTCCAAGTTCCATGACTTCACCAGACACCAGGCACAATCCTCCTCTTGCTGAATGGGTCTTACTAGAACTGCTGGTTACCACTAAGATATGAGTGTACCTTTAGGGTTAGCATTCCATGCTGGTCATTGTCGTTATCTGGTATTGTGGTCAATGAACAGCTATGCAGATGCTCATGTGTCAGCCCTGGAACTTGCTAATGGTCTATTTCAGGGGGAAAAAGTTAGTCTCATTCTCCTCACCATTATAGATGAATATACAATCATGTGTATACAATTATATATATATATATATATATATATATATATATATCCATCCAATGAGATCGTAAGAGCCACAGACATAGTGCTTGATACAATCTGTCTGAATTTGGTTTCTGACATGTGATTAAACATTCTCACCAAAAGTGACTAGGAGAAGAAAAGGATTTATTACATCTCAGATGTTAATGTTCAATATCAAAGGAAGCCAGGGCAGGAGCCTGGGGGTAGGAAGAGAAGCAGAAGCCATGGAAGAATGCTCCTTCTTGGCTCTATTCCCCTGGTTTTTCTCAGCTACATTTCTTATTAAACCCAGGTCTACCTGCCTAGGGACGACACTGCCCACTGTGGCCTGGGTTGTCCTGTGTCAATCAGCAGTCAAAAAAAATGCTTTACCTGCACAACCTCATATCAGTCTGACAGAGGGGATTTTTCAACTGTGGCTCCCTTTTCCCAGGCAAGTTTAGTTTTTATAAAGTTGACCAAAGCTAGCCAGGACACCAACATGCCACAGATTAGTTTATGGGTCCCTGGCTCTCTCCCTATTGTGGTACATGTGCCTGTATTCCTGACCTTTTCTCTCTCCCAATACATTTCCTGAGTTTTCCAAATAATGCCTCTTGGGTGACAGAGAGCAGGTCCTTACAGACACGTGCTCACTGACTCTTCTGAATATGTCATTTTATGGGTCTAAGGGCATGGCCAGGACACTTGAACATGGCCAAACTACATGATTTCTCAAACCATTTGCAGTGCTGCACTTGATAGGCTGAGACCTCCCCACACCCAGATACAGAGCCTGCAACTCCGACACTTGAAAATCCAGGTACCTGTGTGGTATGCTAGCTGCGAACCCAGATGTACTGAAAGCTCAAATGACAGCAAGCCTGCGTGCTATGACATAGCCTCCTACACCTGTGTCTATCGTAATCCCCTTCAGATCCAGTGAAGCTCACACCCATGTCTGTCATAACCCCCATCGAAGCTCATAAACTTCCTTGGTCATCTTTAAATGTGTAAAACAAAATCCAAGGATTGCACCAGTAGCTGCTATAGTGGGATCCAGTTAGTGAACAGAAAGAAACACTTTTGAACAGAAACCCCTTTCACGCAGAAATTCATATGCCTCTGGATACATTTCATTACATGACACAAGAGTACAGAGTACACATTGGCTGGTAATAAATTACAAATAATTTAAAGACACTTCTTAGGTATGCATGAAATTTTAGCATCTACTAAAGATGAAATAAAAGATGAATGCACACCGGCGAGATGAACGTGCTTGTTTATCTTTTATACAAAGAAGGAAATATTGACTCGTTCGGTGCTCCCGGATGCAGAATGTCTGTGTGATTGGTGTCGCGGTTAATACTGATGGTTAACTTGACAGGAGGGGGAATCGCCATAGAGACAAACTTCAGACCATGTCTGTGAGGGGGTTTCTAGGTGATATCGGTTGAGGTAAGAAGACCTAACCTAAATGTGTCTAGCACCACTCCAGGGGCTGGGGTCCTGGGTGGTATAAGAAGGAGAAAGCTGGCTGAGCCCAAGCATTTCTCTTCCCTGACTGTAGGGGAATGTGATGAATTGCCCTGTCTCCATGCTTTCCCCACCATGATGGATTGTACCCTCTTGAAAATTAAGACTCACAAGCCCTTCCTCTCTTAAGTTGCTTCTTGTCTGGAATTTTGTAATAGAAATAACAAAAGTAAATAGCAAAAAAAAAATCAACATTTTCATTTTATAATTGTCAGCAATGAAACTAAAACGTCTGCAAAATATGATTAGGACTAATGTCAGAAATCCCTGAAAAATCCTGACCTAGTCCCAAAATTCGATTAATGAGCATTTATGAAATTCAACACAGCAATTCGGTTTTTAAAATGGAACGTTTGAACACAGTACGATCCAAAGACAGACTAAGTTGATATTACATGACAAGAAATTACAGTGATATATTAAAAACCTTCATTTTCTGCAATTAAACTGTTATTGTTTAACTGTGCGTGTGCTTTGTTTCGTCTGGTCTCATCCAGTCTGAGCCCATATATTCCAGGCAGTGTTTGCTGGCACACCAGTGTATACAGCACCTGAGTGTGCGTGTTGTATGCTTGGAAACAAAGCTACAGAGACCTACATGACACAACACAGATGAGCACTGCCAGGAGCACTTCACAGCTGCAATGTGTCTAGGTTAGAAATAATTTCAGGGGTTCTGGGCATTCAGAAGCATTTTACCTTTGCCAAATTATTTATAGGCCATATTCAGCTCCCAAACTCCATGAAAGGCGGCAGCCCACACACAGCATAAGAAGATGGTTTTAGGGTAATAAGTCAGCCTCATTACTAGCAAATTACATGATGTTAGCTAATGGCAAACCTCTAAGCCAGTGAGAATAAATCACATTTGAAAGTGTCTATAATCACAAGCATGTGTTAGCAATGGGTCTGTGATTTCAACAAGCACTAGGATCACAGGTGCTGTTTGGAATGCTGGTTTTGCTTCCCAGGCTCGAAATAGAACGAAATGCTGAGTTTTAGGTTAAAATTGGAGAAAACAAAGAGGTCACTCCCATTCAGTTTATAGGTCCCCAAATCATTCCCACAAAACCAACCAGAGCACCAGAGCCCCAGTATCACAGCAACCTTGCTTTGTTTCCATTCCTCTTTGGCATTGGGAAGAGCATGCACATGGTCACCTCATGCTCCTTGTCTGATGCTGGGCTGAAAATGTGTACCTCACCATCCTGGTTCACCCTTCTGTGTGGCCTGAAAGCTCTCTCTTTCACTGCTGGAATTAGGCTGGCATTCCTAAGCCAAGCTCTATGCGGGTAGTTTGGGGTATAATCCTGGCAGATACCGTGGGAACTCCCAGGCCAACACACTTATGCCTGCTACCCTTTATACAGAGCTAGACTGCTTAGTCCCACACAGTGGAAGCAAGCTCAGCTTTGAATATTGCAACAAACTTTAATCAGTAAAGGGGGGAAAAGATAGAAATTTTATGGTAGAATGAACACAGGGAGTAAGGCTGAGGAAAGGGTAATCAGTTCCCTGGAGCAGTGGCCTAGCAAGTTAAGGATGGATGCATCATGTATCTCCCTGAATACAAAATATAGGTGCTTTAGTCATGAATACTGAGTATCATAACAATATATCATATCCCACAGTGTGAGTCCAGGGCTTAAGGAGCCAATCTAATAAATCATAGATCCATAAAAGTGCAGACTTTCAGGCAGGGGAGATAATAAATGCTTTGTGTCCAGGTTTGATGTGTGTATGTGTGTGTGTGTGTGTGTGTGTGTGTGTGTGTGTGTGTGTGTGTGTGTGATTGGCCCATAGGCAAATCTGGGGGGCATTTTCTTGATTAATGATTGATGTGGGAGAGCCCAGTCCACTGTGGGTGGTGCTATCCCTTAATAAATAATGGTCCTTAGTTGTATAAGAAAGCTGGCTGAGAAGACCATGGGGAGTAAGCCAGTAAGCCATATTCCTCCAATGCCTCTACCTCATTTCCTGCTTCCAGTTTCTGGCCCTTAGTTCCCTTGATGACAAACTCTATGTTGGAAGCTGAAATAAACGCTTCCCTCTCCATGTTACTTTTGCATGATGGTGTCCAGCAGTAGAAGCACACATTAATAATCACAAAGCTGCAGAGGAAGAGGCACACTGATCTCTGGGGATCACTGACCAGCCAGCCTAGCCTAAATAGGCAATGTGTCAGTCAGTGAGAGACCCTGTGTCAAAAAGCAAGGCAACAACTCCTGAGGAACAGCACTCAAGGTAGACCCTTGACTTCCACAGACATGCACATATGCAAAGACACATACCCACATAGATGCATGCAACACACACAGACATGAACATGAACAACCCCCACGTCTGTGAATATGAACATGGACATGAACACACACAGTCATAAACATGAACACCCACACATATGGGCAGGAAAACATTCCCACATACGTGAATATGGACACATGCATATAAACATGGACACAGCACAAACATATGAATGAGCATCCTCCACATACACACACACACACACACACACACACACACACACACACACACACACACACACACACACGTACCAAGTACATATTCTCAAATGAATTCTTTACTAAGTCAAAACAAGTACTCATTTGACTTTATAATACAAATGAGAAACATTGTCTCCACTTTATTTCCAAAACAGCTCTGAATAAATAGAGGAAATTTAGGTTCTGGTCTTTGAGCTCACACTCATCTGCTGACTCAGAGTGGTGAATTACAGTAATTAGAAGACTCAGTCAAGCAGAAATTGTCGAGAATAAAAACCAGTGTGTCATCCTAAATGCTAGTTTGGTAGTAGAAATGATGCCTCTCTGTGTATAATGTATTCCCTAAGAAAACATAATCCAATAGCCTCCCCTCCACCTTCCTACTTACCCACCTGGCTCAGAGCTCCACATCCGTCCGACGTGTCTCTAAGGCAGCCATGCCTGTTTTGTCTAATATTATGTTCAGTGCACTGTCATGGGCAACTGCTCTCGTCAATATTTTCATTTTGGAGTTTAATAATGAAAAGGAGCAATTTACCAGTGTGCAATAGCTTATCCTTGCCAAACAGCTTGGGCTTGATCATTTTCATCTGCTATGGGCCATGTCCACTCTGTATCCTGAGTGGTTTTTGAGCAACAGGCTACAGGGCACTGACTGTTCACTGCTAAAACATCACAATGTGCATGAAAAAGCATTGGCAACCAGCACATAATTGCAGGAGGTGCTAAAATGATCGCGTCAGGCAGATGGTGCTTAGGAGGGCAAGAAGAGGCAGTGGATACTTATCCTGTGTCTTTTTGTTCAGTGTTTTAACTGATTCCTTGCTTCTCACTCGTATTCATATTTCTGTTGTTCTGAACAGCATAGGTAGACAGCAAAGAGTCAGAGGATTTGTTACTCACGGTTTAAAGGAAACCAAAAGGTAAATTAATATAGGCAAAGTTAGGGTAAGAGAGCAAACAACTACCTATCCTGCATCCTCCATGGTTTTAGAGGACAAATGCTACCTTGGTGATGCTTACGAAGAAGTTGAGAATCCTGTGATAATTCTACTACCTTTCTAAGAACAACTGAACCATGCTGTGTGCTTTCTGTACTGGATAGAATTTAGACCCATTCTTGCTGACATCTTCCTATAGAAAAGTCTTGATAATCCCTGAAACAGGAGTGTGGTATTATATACACATAAACATCAAAGCAAAGAGTTCTTTAAGCTGTCAGAGCCATAGACTATTATTGCAGGGAGAAATCTAGAGGACACTCAAGTATAGGAACTGAGGCCAAGAAGGAGGGCGGATGGTAGAATTCCCTCAGAATATGACATCTAATACATTTCTTTGTAGCTCTAGTTACAAAGACAATGCCACCACTGTAGATAATAACACATCCCATTTCCGGTACTAAATTCCATTTCCTGAAGCAGAAAGGGACAGAACGTGAAGCCAACATGGTCATATCTGTTGGTAACTTTTTTATCTAATGTAAATGGAATTATTGATATTGGATGTTCACCAGCAGGATTGTGTCCCTGGGTACTCCACATCCTCTGTACTAATAAAGTTACTCTCTAGTTACCAGCAACTCATAAAATATAAGGAATTCACCTTTCCAATTCAGGAGATGGCTGACAGTTATAGAAGCAACTTGTCTTATTACTATAAGTAACAGGAATATTTTTAAAATGTTTCCAAGTTCAAGACACCAGTTAGTAGACAAACATCCTGCCTATTGGTCCAGTCCTGATATGCCTCACTCTATCCCCCAGAGAATGAACATTTTCTTCCAATCTTAGTTCAGTGACCTCCTGGCATATGTGACTTGATATCCTGTTCCACTTTCTATTATTTAACCCATTCTGTCTGTCTCTGTTTCTGTCTCTGTCCCTCTCTCCCTACCTCCCTCCTTCCCCACCTCTTCCTTCACCCTGTTTATTAATAGGTTACTGGCTCTGTTCTCACACAGACATACCTAGAGACAGACAGTTCTATCTTGGGCCCTTTGTTTTCTTTGTACATGTCACCCACAGAGGAGGACACTCAGCCCTCCTCTGAGAGACCACTCAGGATTAGCTTTTAAGCTTTTAGCCAATGTTGTTCCCTATGTTCCCACAGGCGCCAGTCCCTTGTGAACAGTTCACTGCTCTCCTGAGAGGCCACCCATAAGCTTGGCCTTCAACTACCCTTTCACTATGCCATGTTCCAGCCACATGTCCTCAGTCTAGGCCTCCTCCTGGACACCTGACATAATTTGACAGATCAATTTGTAATCTCCCTGCACTGTCTCATCTAGTTTTGGCAGTCCAATCTTTTCTAGGTCCTTACCATGTCCCCAGAGCACAAGCTGAGCCAGGGGGCCTGACTGATGTGTCAGTTCACTTGTGAGTGTACTTCACTCTCTCCCCTGTAGCATGCATACGCCACATTAATGGTCTTTCTTCAATTTACTGGTCAATCAGAATGTCTTGCATAAAACAAGATATATTCCTTAAACTCAGACAGGAACCACAAACACTGAACCCATCCTCTGAGCCTGGGCCTCTGATCCTAGCTATACCCACATCCAGAGCAGAGGCCATCACTAGTTACCTATCCAGAATTACCAACTCCTCCACCAGAAACTCAAGGCCCTCCTTGTCTGAGATTCTAAGTCATTCCTTAGAGCTTAGTCTAAGCCTATCTCATTTATAGTTGTCTCTGCCTATATTTGTTTGTATATGCCGGGCCCAGGGAGTGGCACTACTAGAAGGTGTGGCTCTGTTGGAGTAGGTGTGTCACTGTGGATGTGGACTTAAGACCCTCATCCTAGCTGCCTGGAAGCCAGCATCCTGCTAGCAGCCTTCAGATGAAGATGTAGAACTCTCAGCTCCTCCTGCGCCATGCCTTCCTGGATGTTGCTGTGTTCCCACCTTGATTATAATGGACTGAATCTCTGAACTTGTAAGTCAGCCCCAATTAAATGTTGTCCTTATAAGAGTTGCCTAGGTCATGGTGTCTGTTCACAGCAGTAAAACCCTAAGACACTGCCCCTGTATGAGCTCCCCCCTCAGAGGCCCATGATTCCTTGGTAGATGTTTAATTCTTTGTGATTTCTAAGTTGTTGAGTATTTGCATGGATCCTGAAATCCTTAGCACATATGAATATTGGGACATTTATCCACCAAGGACTACGTAGATTTCAGCAGAGGAACAAAGGTTGTTTCTGCATCCAGCTGTTGCCTCTAGAGCAGATTAATTCATCAATTTTAACTTTAAGAGAAGTGTAAAAACAATGTTTAAATGAGTAAGTCAGTTATAAACATAACTATCTTCTAAGAATAAATCAAGCAGAACTAAACACAGTATTAAAAACCAAGAAGCAGATTTCTGATCCTTAAAACATACCAAAAGGTTAAAGCACAGGAAACAGGGAAAGAGCAAACGGAGGTCAGGGCGTATTAAACACTAATGAATGCAGCAGGAAAAAGATGGAAATCAAATTTAAAAACGCTTTAATTGCATACTGGAATAAAGCTTATACTAGGGACGTTGCAAATTATCTTTAGAAGGGAATGTACCAAAAGGGTTGCTAGTCAGATGATCTTTAAAGCAAAATAAATCC
This sequence comes from Rattus rattus, assembly GCF_011064425.1. Classification (NCBI taxonomy): domain Eukaryota; kingdom Metazoa; phylum Chordata; class Mammalia; order Rodentia; family Muridae; genus Rattus; species Rattus rattus. Next base: position 50,164,371 of record NC_046168.1, on the reverse strand, counting down.
TCCCCCCCAAAAAGTCAAGTGTCAGCAAACATCGGGCTGGAAGTTGACACAATTGTTTTAGGATGGTGAAAGATTTGTCAGGTGCCAACTTTGACGCAGGGTATATTTTAGTGTGTGTTGTAAAACTTAAGGTGCTTATATTATCAACTTGATCATTCTGTGGTACATTATCTCCTTAATTTAGCTTATGCACAAGCTTTTATATGAATACATACAAAGAGATTAATAGTTCTTGCTAGAATGTTTTAAGCTACAGCATTATTCCTCCAAATATCCCCCAATCATAAAATTTATAACATATTTGTCAATAAAGATCTCGTGAATAAAGAACCCTGCAATTAATAGCTCATGAAATTGAGTCCGCATCTATAGATCAAGCCACTACATCATTCTTTTTCTGTGCCACTAACATATGTGCGCATGCTCACAGGAGGTAACACTACTCATTTTCTGGAATGGTACTGTGCATCCCTGCAGGAGGTAGAGGACAACTCTGGTGGGGAAAAGACCTTAGGAGAATTGTAGTTGCAAACTCTTTAGTTGCTTTGGGTAAATTTAGAGGGCAGAAACATAACGAAGAACTAAAACTGAGCTGTGGGCTTCCTTTCTCTTTGGCTCTGTGGTGCAAGAGAACTGGTTTTGTGAGCAGTTCCAGCTGTAGCGTCACCTGGAGGCTACGCTAACCTAGTTACCCTCTGCTCTGATCTGAACACAGCCTCATCTTATCAACAGTTGGTCTCCGGCTGATTGGAAAGGGTGCGTAACCTTTAGGAAGTGGACATAGTTTACGGAACTAAGAGAAGGACCTTGAAGGCAATAGCCAGGCCATCGATTTAGGTGCCTTCTCTCCTTCCTGGCTCGCTGGACTGTAAGGAGTCACTGCTACAAGCTTCTGCAGATATAAAGTCTGCTTCCTCACTGTGGTATACAGAGTCTTTCTGTACTTCTGAGGCAAAATAAATCTTTCCTGCCCTAAGTTGGTTCTTTTAGGCATTCTGATCACAGATACAAAAGTAACAGAGATAACTGGTATACCAGGAGTGTGGTTGCTTCTGTTACTATGCCTGACCATATAGTCCTTTGCCCTTTACAACTGATTTGTGGAAGAAATGTGGGAGAATTTAGAAATTCAATCGGGAAAAGATCCAAAACATATCCACCCCAGTATTCTCGTTCTCTACTTTTGTTTTTACCCAACTCTACTACCCAACCTGTCCTTAATGCACAACCTACACTCAATGACCGCTTTCTAGTTTCCTGTTTTCCAGATGTACTCCATGTTATCAAACAAAACAAAGATTCCAAGGGAAGATCCACATATCGTTGGGAACAAGCAAAGGAGCTTGTCTTAAGTACTGCCATTTTGACTTCAGATTCCACTATACCTAAGCTGACCAACTCCCTCTGTAAGCATCAATAGTTACCCAAGACATAAAAACAAAATGCCTGTCCCTAACAACAGAAAGAACAAATGAACTTGATTGGCTGGGCAAAAACACTCACACTCAATGTCAGTTGACAATGATGTAACACTTGGGAATGTTTCTAATCCCTGAGCTATGATTGGTAAAAATTATAAGCGTAACGACTCAGATACTTGGGGGTTTTATGCTTATAAACCCTGCTTCAGCCCATGCTCAGGTGGCCCTGATCAATCAGCAACTCCTCTTATGTGGTGTGAATAATAAAAACCTTTGCTCTTTCGTGAGCCCACAGGTGTATCTCTCCCCTTCCTCATGGTACACACTAGACATGGTGTGACAATAGGAGAGAGATTATGTAGCCTTTGTGTAGGCATACATTTTCTTCACCCAGCAGAGATAGTGGAAGAGAAAAGTTATTAGGATATGGGGGAAGTAGATTTCTTCAGCAATAGTTCTTTGGGGGCAAGCTCAATCTTCTTTCTCAGCAGTTCAGTCCCTCACAAACTGCTCTTGGGTAAGTTTCTCCCAATGGTGGTGCTACCACAAGTCAAACTCATTAACAACAACTCTATGTAAGGTGAACCAATACATGCATGCCATTAGTGAAGAATAGTGAGGCAGAGCAAACCAAACCAAAACTCAGTGATTGTCTCCCACTGTCTGTGGGGTCATATTTATACTCCATCATCAAGCATCCTTTCACGTGTTTGCTGTATCAAAACATGCTTTCACCGGTGCCGACTTCAGGGAAACATTTCCTTCCTGTGTCTGTGATAGCAAGACATCCTTTCACCTGCATGCCCCGGCAAAACATCATTTGACATAACTGACCTTCTAAAGAAACTAAAAGTTTCCATTTCACCTTTAGCTTTCAACTCAACTTTAAAAGTCTACAGTCACTAACAATGGCAAGACTTCAAAAGTTTCAAGTTCCTTAGCTGTGAACTCCTATAAAATAAAAATACAAGTTATATACTTATAACACATAATGGCACAATGGGAATTTCCCATCCAAAGTGTAAGAAGCTGGGCAAAGGAACAAAGTATCACATTAAAAGAAAACTTCAGCTTCAGGCCAGACATCTAGGGTTCATGATGAAGTTGGACAGACTTCAAAGGACTATGCCCACTGCTCTCCTATTTATAAGTCTCACCGTCGCTGGCATCTTCGGTAGCATGGTCTCCGGTGCAAGTGAGGATTCTCTTTTCCAATTGCTGTGATGATACCCCACAGCGTAAGCAACTTAATGGGCAAAGTGTTTCAACTCACAGTTCAAGGATACACAGTCCGTTAGCATGTGAAAAGCAACAGCAGCAGGAACTCAAAGTGGCTAGTCATCTACAAAGGAGGAACAGAGAGCGGGGATGAATGAAGGCTGTACTAAGCCAACTTGTTTGATTTTATACAGAATTCTGCCCAGGGAATTGTGCTGCCTACAACTAAAATAGGTCTTCCCCATCAACTAATCTAGGTAATGTCCATGCTTGTCCAAAAGTCTGCCTACCCTCCCAGGTGATTCTAGACTCCTTTAATGATAAACATTAACCATCATACTCTGCTCTTCTCTTTTGGGTTAGGAATGATTACATGGTGTCTTTCTACACTGAATGTGTGTAATTTGTTTCTCAGTGGCTCATATCTGAGTTCACCTTGGGTCTCTGAAAAGATTTGAACCTTGACTGTAAGATAGTAAAGTTGGGGGGTTGAGGATTTAGCTCAGTGGGAGAGCGCTTGCCTAGGAAGCCTAGGAAGCACAAGGCCCTGGGTTCGGTCCCCACCTCTAAAAAAAAAAAAAAAAAAACCAAAAAAAAAAAAGATAGTAAAGTTGGACTGAATACATTTTAGGGGCCAGAGAAGGAACATTATTATTTAAATCTAAAATGTCCCTCACAGGCTTGTGCTTTGAATGTGTGCTCCTTAAGTCTTAAAGAGTTCAAGCACTTGTTTTTCTGTGAATTACACTATTTTGGAAGGCTCTGGAACCTCTATGAAGTAGGGACTGGCCAGCAGCAGACAGCAGGGGCAGCCTTTGAAAAGTAGGCTGGCCCCAGCTTCTGGTCTCTTGTCCCCTTGGTCTCCTGCTCCACTTCTGTGTTTAGTATCTCAGCTATATATCCCTGTAATAATTACCCTTTCTATTCCTCCCCCACCACATGGTCTGAAACACTCTGAATTCGTGATTCAAAAGTAAACATTTCCTTTGTCTTTTATGTCAGTCATTGTGGTCACAGTAATACAAAAGCAGCTAATACAACTTCTGCAGGGCCAGGAAGAGCTAGGAAAGATGGAGACCGTGACAGTCAGTTCTGGGAAAGTGGTCTTTCTCCTACCCCTCACCCCGGTTGAGGTTCTTCTCCACTTGGGATTCTCCCAAGGGAGAATCCATACACCAGAACCTCTTCTAGGTCTTTCGGTCCCTGGTCTCTTCACCTCTCCTGCAGGAAGCCTCTGATGTCACCTAGTGTCTAGATCACAAAGACATCTGACAAGGAGAGTTCTGACTCTGGACCTGGGAAACTTCTCCTCATTCTAAAGGTCAGAGCTGGGGAGTACCTCCACGTGACTCTGAGGACCTCGCCAGCCTCTTTTGCTCCCAGGTCTCTTTGCCACTGACTTCTAATATTCTGAGTCCACGCATACTTCCAAAGGGCAGAGCACAAGCCCCAAGCTCATGCTTATGAATCCTACGTGGACATGTGCACCCATCATGTGAACGTGTGTACACACTGGGTAGGCTATTAGACTTAAATTAGGTATGGACTAAATAGTGTCATGTAACTACCACCATTTTAAGATTTCAAAAAATGGGATTGGGAAGATTACTCAGTCGTTAAGAGACCTTGCCAGGTTTGCAGAGGACCCTGGTTCATCTCACAGCTGCATGGAACTCCAGTTCCTGGTGACCCACCCCTCTCTTCCGCCCTCAAGATGCACACACATGTAGATAAACACTCACACATATGTAAACACAACAAAATAAATTCATAAATAACTCAACAGGGTAAACATGTGAAAACATGAAATGGCTACTGGGAAATGGGTGCCTAGGCCATGAGTCCATTCCATTACAGACACAATGCAATTTACCTGTATCTCCCTCTCTTGACCCAGAAATAAAAGGGAATTCTTAACACATACATGATAAATTAAGAACTCTGACCAAATTGTCCTACTCTAATCAAGAGCATCACCTTAAGCACGGGATGATTCCGTAATAGAGGTGTTCTATTTTTAATCATCAATCAGTAATCTCTGCTTAGCAATTATAATACTGGTTAGGAATCTTACAAAAATTGCCATCTCTCCCCCCCATGATACTACACTCTTGATGGAGGATGACTGACAGCTTTGTCCTTGCAACCTCCGCCCTAGGTACAACCTACACGCAGGGTCATCAGAGTTGGCGGGACACATAGGTGAATTGAATAAATGGCTGATTAGCTGAACAGCTAGGCCAGGTTTTATTTGGACAGATCCTCAACTGCAAGAGACTAATCAGGGATTCCTCCCAGAGGAGTGCCGTCATCGAACACTGCAAGGGAATCCTCATCTTCAACATTCTGCAGACTCATCCTGAATTTTTAATCAATCTCACAGTCTTCTCAGCACACAAATCCAGGTAGGGCTTCTGCCAGAATTAAACTTTTTCTCAGTAATTTCTTCATTTGAGAAAGTTTAATAGCGGCTATAAAGCAAATGTGAACAGGTAAATAATTATGCATGCACTCTGAAATGCACATTGGCTTGGCACAGTGTACAATTTCAGCTGGTAAAACTGATGTTCCGTTATATGTCTGACTATAAAACTATTAAAGGCCACATACACTTTGAAGGTGCATCAGTTCACCTAAATATATTCTATAACTAAAAATGTCCCAGGCAGAAGCCAATTAAGTATTTTGTGAAGAACCTATGGTCTTTCTTGACACTGTGTTAAGTAGATGGAGGCAATTTCTTGGCCCTAAGAAGACCTCATCCCAGTGGAACATCACTAATCTTTCAGGAGGAAAAGAGATCTTTCAGAAAGGGAAGATGGACTCACTGTCAGTCCCAAAGGTAAGGCCCCGGTGTTCAGAGGAAGATCCTGTACAGGCTGTAGAATGGGTCTGTGCAGATGGCCAGGCTTAAAGAATTGTATCGGGAAACACAGGCTTCTGTAGACCGCGGCTGGCAGTTTTGTTCTGGCAGCACGGAAAGCAGATGGAGGAGGGGAGCTGGGATTTGAACGGAGTCTGAATGTGCTGTATTAGCAAACATAGATGTCCTACTGTCCACATTCTACAAAGGATGGCCAGAGCTAACAGGTCTGGTCATGGTGCACCCTTGTGGGCAACACCTCTGTGGATATGTCCGATGCTGTCCTCCAGTCTCAATATTGTAGCTGTCAGGAAGCTAGAAATTTTAAACGCCTCTCTCCTCTGTGAAAGAGACACTTTACCCAGGACTCCTTGAAAGGCTTAACTGCATGTGGAATTTACAGATTAACTAGGAGAGTAGAGAGAAAATTGGTGCAAATCAGGCTTTTCTTAAGAGCACGCTCTAGCCATTAAACTCACTGGCCTCCTTTTCCACCAGAAAGAACGCCCTTGACCATAATCTGAACATCTGCTCGAACCTGCCTCTGTTCTGTTTGCTGGGATAACACGTGCTTGTGTTCCCACACCTCCTCCTGTCCCTACTCTAAATCATTGTTCTTTGTGGATCTATTTTGTTCAGCGCTGTGGGCCCTCCTTCACCTCCTGATTGCGTTTTCCACACTGTCTGAGGCCAAGGCTTCTGCCAGCATGGTAACTTCCTTCCTTTCATGTCTTCCTTGACACCTTTAATACATCTCCCCTCTCTTCTTTTGACCTGTGTGAAAACCAGGCTCAAAAGACTTCCTGTCTTGTGTTCTGGGTAGAGTTGGAAGCTGCAGAAGTGACCTTCTGCATGTTCCCTTTCTGTCAGAATCAGCCCCGTTGCCTAGGCTGCTTCTATTGAATATGAGCTTACCATGGAAAGGGAGGTGTGGACTCTAACTTTAAATACTTCACTTAAACACTTTAAATAAAGCATTTCAAGGTCAGATGTCAGAAGATGCAATTTCACAATTCTTCCAAAAGTACTAACCTACTTCCAAAGGAAAGAAAAGTAAGTGCATATTCACCTCCTGTAAGCTTTTTTTCTGTTGAGTTTATTTTTTTTTTCAAGCTACAAATAACAAGGACCTTAAGAAAATGCACACGTGTTGCATTCTGGGCTGATGATTCCAGAAGGAATCCTGCTCCGGGTAAGGTCTCCACAACACCAAATGAGATCCTCAGGACACCACACTGCTTCTAGCCCTTCCTTTTAAGACGTCTAGGGTGCTCACTTATTTTTATCTCTAAGCCCAAGATGCTTGAGGACAGAGAGAGACATCTGGGCTAGAGGGACAGAGACAGATGCATTTTGTGAGGTGAGTCAAACAGGATACAGGTAAGTTCCTCACTGATAGGGCTGGCTACAGAGCCACACTAATGTTCCCAAATTTAGACTCAGAACTCTATTCAAGCACCCAAACTAGTATCTTTTAATTTCAGTCTCTCTACACGGTTTATTTGTAAGCAGGCCAGTTATGAGGTTTGTTGGGTCAGAGGTCACAGGAGAAGGAGTGTGGTTAAGTGTTGCAGGATCCTGCAGATGATCCTGCACCAGGAAGGGATAATCCTTATTAAGCCAGAGAGATTTGCAAGGCAGACCAGGCAGTCTTTCAGATTAATTTAGAAGGAGAGCTGGCTATCAGCCTCAGCAGAATAGCTCTGTGACTGTAGAGCTTTCCAGCTCCAAGCTAAGCTTGTGTTGGAACTCGAAAGACAGCTCTGCCCCAGTGGTCAGCAGGGACCCCACTGCTCACACCATCAGAAAACATCTTTTCTAGCAAGAAAAATCACAGTGGGGCCTCCTGCAGTTTCTTTCTTAAAAAGAAGGTCTTCTGGGATCTTCTTAGCGACAACCTTCCACCGCACTGCTGGACACTTGGTCAGAGATGACATAAATGCTGCTGGTGCTGGAGTCACTGTGCCCCTGACCTGCATGGAGCCTCTGCCATGGAGATGGCAAATGGGATCAGTTACATGGCTGAGCAGGTAGATGTACTTACTGATGACCCTAGCTGCCTCCTCAGAACCCCAGAAGGAGAATTCTTACATGCCCGGAAGCCAGCCTAGCAGGTCCCTTCCTTCTCCAGGGAAAACTCACTCTTTTTTTTTTTTTTTTTTTTTTTTTTTTTTTTTTGGAGCTGGGGACCAACCCAGGGCCTTGTGCTTGCTAGGCAAGCGCTCTACCACTGAGCCAAATCCCCAACCCCGGAAAACTCACTCTTAATGGTGTTCTTGAGAGCTCCCTAACTTCTTCTGATCTGCAGAGGTCAGAAGAGGCACACTGGAGCTCGAGGTCCACAAGACCCACACATGCTTCCTTCCTTCCTGGCCTCATGTCCCTCCCACTTCTCTCTAGGACATGGAGGCAATGCCTTCCATTGTTTCTCTCCTGTTACACTATCCACAACCCGGAGCTTGCAAACAGCATCCTCTGTAGAGCGGAAATAAGAAGACTGAATCCAACCTTTTAACATCTGAAATCCTTTTTACAAGCGAACACACAAGGCGAGCATACATGAAAACAAACGTATGTCCGCAGAAGCTCCTGCACTTATGGTAAATCATGCCACGTCTCTCGGAATCCCAGTTGATCTGCTTGGTTTCTGTGTGTTGATCGGTTGCCCTTACTGAGACAGGCTTTCCCTAAGCCCAGGCTGGTCTCAAGCTCACTCTGCAGCCAAGGTGACCCTGCAGAGCTGGGTTTCAGCTTGCATATCGCTAGGCCAGGTCTATGTGGCGCTGGGCATAGAACCCTAGGGGCTCACTCATGGAAAGCTGACAATCCACCAGCTAAGCCACCCCTCAGCCCCTGTGCCATCTTCTGAGACAGGTCTGAAGTAGCCCAGGCTGGTCTGAACTCCCTGTATTGTAGGCAAAGATGACCTTCAGCTTGTGGTCCTCCTGCCTCTACCTCCTAAGGGCAGGAGTTTGAGGCTTGTGTACCAGCCCTTCTGACATGTTTCCTGTAGATACCACATATAACTGGTTTTTGGTATTAATATCCGCCGAAGCAAATTTTGCTGTAGAAAAGTACTGCTTTCCCCTTGTTAGGGGCAGATTGATTCACTGGTCCATGTCTGGAGCCTCCAATTTACACCCTAAGAACTTAGAAAGCTTTTCTTAGCACTAATATATTACCACTTATCATGTCTATAAGGTTACAGTGCTCAAACCTAAATTACCAAATTGAGCTGCATTATACCCACTGAGGAGGCCGGGGAGAGCTTATCCCCGTGACCTTTTCTGAGTACATTCCGTCTCCCTGGGAACATCCTGATTACTCTTCTCCTTCTTCTTTTTTGCTGATGGAGCCCTGGGCTGTCATGCAGAGATGCTGAGGCCGGCTAGAGTCTCTTCAAAACTCCACACTGGACTTTACCCATCACCACATTGCAGCCTTGGCACTACTGCTGAGAAAGAGAAGCTGAGGATAGAATCCTGGGAAAGGGATGCTGCTTGGGAAAGAATTCTGGGAAAGGGATCCCACGGAAGGTTCATGGCACTGAGCTGGTGTTTATCGTATTGACAGTGTTGGCAGTAAATTTGACTTAGGACTGTAATTATTCCATGATTACATATTTAAAGTATATTACTACATCCTATTTTTCTTTAAAGTATATAAACTTATCTTGATAAGTTTAGATTGATAAGATTAGAATGATATTAAAACAAAGAGGCCTAAGGAAACAACTTAGTGGATAAGTGCTTGCCTTATACTCACAGGAACCTGAGTGCAGTTCACAGAGCCCACATTCAAAAGCTAGGAACTAGCTGGGCGTGGTGGTGCACACTTTCAGTCCCAGCACTTGAGAGGCAGAGGCAGGCTGATCTCTGTGAGTTTGAGGCTAGCCTGGTCTACAAAAGTAGTCTAGGACAGTCGGAGCTGTTATACAGAGAAACCCTATCTCCAAAAACAACAACAACAACAACAACAAACAAACAAACAAAGGGCGAACACTGTGGAAGGCTTCTCATCCAGTCTATGAAGGTGGAGACATGAGGGCCTCAGGAGCCTTCTGGTTAGCCTGCTTGGTGATTTCCAGTGCAGGAAAAGAGCATGTATCAAATATAAAGGTGGATGGCACCTGAGGAATGTTTTCTAGAGTTACCCATCCCCCAGCCTACACATTAGCACGCATACACACACAGCACACACACACAGCACATACAGCACACACACATACACACATAGCACACATACAGACACAGTACACACACACTATACATATAGTACACACATAGCACACATACCCAACACACACAGCACTCATACACACACAGTACACACACACAGTACATATAGCACACACATAGCACACATACACAGCACACACACATATAAGTACATATGTGTACTCTTTCACACAAACATGCACACACATGCACATACACAAAACAACTACAAAACAAGCAAAGAAAGAAATATCCAGAAGGAAGCACACAAAGGTGGTTCTGTGGGGTCCTTCAGCAAGTCAAAGGGAAACTCCCTAGTGCTGGCATGCTCCTATTACCTGCTCTTTCAATAGTTGCTATTTCAGGCATTTTCAAACTTTGACAAGCCAAGAAACAATAGACTAGGGATTTCCCATCACTGGTAATTGGGACGGCCAGAGAAACTCAATTTTGTCTAGGCCTTCACCCTGGTAAGCCTCCATCTTGGTAGGCCTCCATCTTGGTATTTAATAATTGTCCAGACTTCAATTCCTGGAGGATGAGCTCCTAGCAAACAACCCTGACTTAGTGACACCCTCCCAGCAGTGTGCAGACAAACATATACTCTGTTATGATTAGGGCATATACAGTTGACCACTGCTAGTCTTGGCTTCGGTAATACTCTTACACAGATAACCAAGGATTGTTTTGTGTCTCCTTAACCCCTCACCTTGGGGTTAAGAACGGACAACTTTTCTGCTTGTGCACATGTGAAGGTCTTCTTGCCATTTTCACCTCTAAAACAACCTTCCTGCAGAGCATACCTGAGCCTTGGCCTTAAGGCTGTCATCCTGAAAGCAGCGAACAAAACACCCTTTAATTATAATTGGATCAAGTCTGTGGTCTTCATTCCAGGGCCTCAAAGTCCATAACAGCAATCACATGGAAAGAGTGCGTCAAAGCAAGATTCCTTCTCATTTCATTTGCACTGGGTTTTAAAGTAAAGATTCTAATTGTTCATTGTTTCTACCTTAGTTTTCCCTGTTCAAAAATATATCCACAAATACAGTGTGCTCAGTAACTTTTTATTAAGGATATATCTAGGAAGAAAACTATTTTGACAGGTGTCAACTATGGAAGGAGTAAACGGTTCGATTCTGTGGACAGTGACATTACACCATTTTGTCCTCTGCCTTTCTCTTCCTTCCTTGGCATTTGAGATTCAATTTTAAAAGTTCAATTAGACAGGACAATAGAACACAAGTGAATCAAAGGAGAGAGTGATATATTTGTGGTTAAAGATTTAAGTGGGAGGGTTGGGGATTTAGCTCAGTGGTAGAGCACTTGCCTAGCAAGCGCAAGGCCCTGGGTTCGGTCCCCAGCTCCGAAAAAAAGAAAAAACAAACAAACAAAAGATTTAAGTGGGGGATGGGGTGACTGGAGAGAATATCAATCAAGCCTAGAAACTCAGTAGTTGTAAGTTTTTTTTAATTTTATAGGTTAAATATTATATTATATATAATATATTAAAATATGTTAAAATTAGATGATAGATAGAGTTTGTTTTAAGGGAATTTGAGTAGAAACACTGTATTAGTGGACAATGCTCTTTCTCAAAGATGCAGGTCAATCAATTGAAAATCTCAGTGCTTGGCTCAAGGTACTTCAATAAAAATTATTGGTCAGGGAGACCCAGGGACACTTAAAATAATTTTATAATATCATTGCTTTTGGTTTCACACCATAACCAGATGATAAAATATTAACACTGACATGCTCATTTTCTATGCAATACATAGAAAAACCAAACTCAAACTGACCAGGATAAGCTCTACCAGTTGGCCAGCTATCATAGTGCTGGAAGGTAGTAAGTAGGCCGACTTATGGGGAAGAAAAGACATTATTAATCTTACCCAGGGCTGAACCCAGCATCTTATAATACTGTCCTGCTGGCAAGATGTACCCATCAGTGCAATAGTGGAGTGTAATTAGTGGGGGGGATAACCAATTACTTCCTGATCACGTGTAAAACCAGCTCCAGAGAAGTCATTTCACCCCTGGTTCTATAAACCTGCACAAAGGCCCATGACTGGGTAGCCCATAGGCTCTAGGTGGGAGAATATCCACATGTTGTCAGAGGACAATTTCTATGCTTGTGGATTTATGCTGCTTTCGACTTAGGTTAGAGAAACCACTTTTTGCCGTGAACAGTGGTTAGTACAAAGATCAAAATCTGTCAAAGTGCTGAGTACAAGGAACTGGATACTCAGCTTTGGATGGGTCTTATGCATCAACTGCTAGGGCTCAGGGAACCTCCCTAAGGAAAGGTCAGAACCAGTGCAAGAGCTGCCAGATGATGAGGAGAGCTATGAAGTTATGTCCTTTGCACAGGTCATGATTGTGGTGCCCAGTGACAAGAGCTGTGTCTACCTTCTCAAAAGCTGTACAAGATCAAGCCAGACTAAATTCCAGTATGTGCTGGAGGCTCACAGACCCACCCCTATACCTGAGAAGCTCTTGGTAGTTGATGACGGCCAGGGAATGAAGGGTCGCTCCCCTTTGGGGATATGGTCATGCTATGGGTTGTTCATACTTTGGTGGATGGTCTCACACCCATGTACACATGGACAAGCCCTACTAGAACACAGGGGTTATAAATAACAGAATAAAAACAGGTGTAAGAATAAAAATTATATTATTTTAAGAGATTTTGTGAAATTCCATAAGGAGAAAGAGCAAAGAAAGGATAAAGGAATATGAGAAGAAATAATTGTCACCAGAGCTGAGAATAACAGAGGAACAGAAAGGCACTGAAAAAGAAAAAGGAACCAGCTCTGGACATCAATCTTGCCAGGCCAGGGAGGGCAACTGGGAGCCTTGACAGGGTTGGTTAGGCAGTGTTGCTAAAATGACTGCAGATTTCTCTCCCCTCTGAATGGTACTGGGAATTGAGCTCTCATGAAAAGGCTGTTCGCTAAGAAAGCCCCACAGAGAACTGGGAGAGATCTCAGCCACAATGGAATGTGCAAATCATAGCACAGAAACACAAAGCCGAAAACTCAAGATGAAACCCTCACAAAACCAGTAGCCGAACAGATTGGAATGGTTGAAACAGCAGACGAGGGTGTTAAACCCCAATTCCAAGAATATTCAGTGGTCCCAAAGAGAAGCCAAATAACAAAGAATGAAAGAAGTAAATTCGAGATATGGGTAGGAAGTTGAACAATACACACACACACACACACACACACACACACACACACACACAGAGAGAGAGAGAGAGAGAGAGAGAGAGAGACAGACAGACAGACAGACAGACAGACAGAGACAAAGACAGAGAGATTAGAGAGATTCAGACAGAAAAACAAATGGAAATATTGGAAATGAATGCCTAATAAATTGAATGCATTTTGATTTATTTATTAGTGGAAAACATCATCAATGTAGTAGGGCAGGCAGGAGGAAGAGTATTAGGGCTTGACAGCAAGGCAGAATAATGACTGTACTGATGCAGCAATAAAGAGAATAAAATTAGTCATCTGGTCTATAGTATATGAGGCCACTGGGACATGATTAAGTGATGAACTTCACAAATCTTGGTGTTGAAGAGGAAACACAGATCCAGAATGAAAGCAAAGAAAAGCACTCAACAAAATTTTTGCAAAAATAAATAAATAAAAAATAAATAAGTAAATAAGTAAATAAATAAATAAATAAACCCTCATATTGAGAAGGGAAAAATGAGCACCCAGGTACAGGAATGATTTAGAGTTAGAGACACGTGCAGAAATAACCTCTCCACATTCCGTGAGAGGTTAAAATGCAATAGCAGGAAGCAAATGTGTTAGTTGCTATGGTAAGACACTGTAACATACAGAAGAAAACGTTCACTGGGGTTTACAGTTTCAGAAGTGAGTTTATAACCATTGTGGCAGGGAGCATGGCAGCAGGAAGGCAGGCATAGTACTAGAGCAGTAACTGAGAGTTTACATCTCATTCACAAACACTAGGCAGAGAGGGCTAATGGGATGGGCGTTTGAAACCTCAAACCCCACCCCCAGTGATACATCTCCTCCAATCAGGCCACACTTCCTAATCCTTCCCAAGCAGTTCCACCAACTGGGGGCCAAGTATTCAAATGGATAAGCCTATGGGGGCCATTCTCATTCAAACCACCCCAGTCAATAATACTAAAAGCTGCCAGAGACAAGTGTCAAGTAAGTCACAAAGAGCCTCTATAAAGATGAAAACAGACTTCGGCAGAAGTCCTGAAGGCCAGTAGGACATGAACTAAGGTATTTCAAACCCAGAAATGAAACACTGCTAATGAAGACCACAGAATTCCCCAACGCACTTGAAAGAGAAATAAAGGCTGTTTGTGAAGATGCAAATTAGGTCCAGCCACTGTGCAGATAGGTTGGTGTTTCCTCAAAAAACAAAAACAAAAACGAAACAGAAACAAACAAATACACAAAAATCTAGAACTAAATCAGTTAGATCATTCCTGTGGATGTACCTAAGACAATCAAAAGGAGAGTACCACAGAGATACCCAAACACCCATGCTCATCACAGCAAGACTCACAGTGGCCGTCACTGACCAGCCTAGGTGTCCATAAATGGAACAGTGAATAAAGACATACACAGGGCGTCAAGATGACTCAACAGGTAAAGGCTCTTGCTGCAAAGCCTGAAGAACTGAATCTGGCCTCTCATGGTGAGAAGAGAGAACTAACTAACTCCCATACATTGTCCTCTGACTTCCACATACGCAATATATGTCACACAACTGCCTCCCACCACCACACATAGATAGCATTCATCCATCAGAAAAGTAAAATCTTGTCATTGAAAGAAGATGAATTCAACCAGCGATCATTGCATTAAGTGAAGTCAGATCGATTCAGAAAGACAAATAATGTATGTTTCCATCTACATTACTTCTTTAAAAATTATTTTATGTATATGGGTGCTTTACCCATATTTACGTGTTCCACCATATTTGTGAGTACCTGGAGAAGATGGATCCCCTGGGACTGGAATTGCAGATGGTTGTGAGCCACCGTGTCAGTGCCGGGAACCAAACCTCTATCTTCTGGAAGACCAACTAGTTAGTTCCCTTCACCTCTGAGCCAGCCATGCTTACAAGTCTTTGAAAGAGACATCCAAGTAGAAGAGGCGAATTTGGGAAGTGAAGGGGAACAAATGAGGGGGTGTTTGAAAGTCACCCTGTGTGTTCTGGGAGACAAACCAGGGGTCTTTTTGAGAGCAACTAGATAGCAACTTTACAGGGCAACTTTATGAGAGCTCTCAAATACTCACAGTCTCTTCGGCTCCAACAAATACATTTTAAATTTTATTCATTTGTCCTGACTTTGATTGAGAACGTCACTCATCCATATTATATGTTCTAGTCAAACCTACCCCCATTCCCTCCCTTCCAATTCCTTCCTTCATCCCACCTCTGCGTTTTCTCCCCACCTTCCAAGTAAAGACAGAAGCACTTCTGGGAAGTTGTCTATGCCTCTCTGTAGAGTGAAAGTCAGCAGACTAAACCCAATCACAGAAAAACACACATGGTATGCACTCATTGATAAGTGGCTATTAGCCCAAATGCTTGAATTACCCTAGATGCCTAGAACAAATGAAACTCAAGACAGATGATCAAAATGTGAATGCTTCACTCCTTCTTTAAAAGGGGAACAAGAATACCCTTGGCAGGGAATAGAGAGGCAAAGATTAAAACAGACACAGAAGGAACACCCATTCAGAGCCTACCCCACATGTGGCCCATACATATACAGCCACCCAATTAGACAAGATGGATGAAGCAAAGAAGTGCAGGCCGACAGGAGCCTGGATGTAAATCTCTCCTGAGAGACACAGCCAGAATACAGCAAATACAGAGGCAAATGCCAGCAGCAAACCACTGAACTGAGAACAGGACCCCTGTTGAAGGAATCAGAGAAAGGACTGGAAGAGCTTGAAGGGGCTTGAGACCCCATATGAACAACAATGCCAAGCAACCAGAGCTTCCAGGGACTAAGCCACTACCCAAAGACTATACATGGACTGACCCTGGACTCTGACCTCATAGGTAGCAATGAATAGCCTAGTAAGAGCACCAGTGGAAGGGGAAGCCCTTGGTCCTGCTAAGACTGAACCCCCAGTGAACTAGATTGTTGGGGGAGGGGTGGCGATGGGGGGTTGGGAGGGAACACCCATAAAGAAGGAGGAGGGGGAGGGGTTAGGGGGATGTTGGCCTGGAAACCAGGAAAGGAATAACATTCGAAATATAAATAAGAAATACTCAAGTTAATAATATATATATATAATATATAATAATATATATATATAAAATTAGTTGTAGGTTTTCTCCTTGGACCTATGACCTCTCTCACCCCAGATTCTAGGTTCTAGACGATAGTATTGGTTTCAACTTGTGGAGTGGGCTTTAAGTCCAGTCGGAGAATAGTTGGCTGCTCCCGTGTTATTGGTACCTGAACTCACAGCACATGAGACAACATGAACAAGATCTGCCCAAGCCGGCGTGGAAAGGGGATGTAGGCATGAAATTCTATCCCCTACCAAGAAATTCTTGCCAATTGGAAGCTACAGGGAGTTGGAGAGTCAGTACTTTTAAGTTTGTGGCCCCTCGTAGGTTGGCCCACACAGCCTAAAGTATTTGGGCAACACAAATTGTACTTGATGGGAGATTATCTATCTATCTATCTATCTATCTATCTATCTATCTATCTATCTATCCATCCATCCATCCATCCATCCATCCATCTATCTATCTATCTATCTATCTATCTATATTTATATCTCTATCTATCTCTATCTATTGATAGTGAGGATAGAGATAGATAAAGATAGATATATAAAGGGAGGGGGGTAGGATACAAGGTTGTATGGGTAGGAAAAGGAGAGTGAATCTGAGAGGAGTTGGAAGAGGTGGGTAAATATGACAAGAACGTATTCTATGAACTTCTCAAATAACTAATTAAAAAACAAGGACGCAACAGAAGGTCTCGTAAGTGTGGGTTCATTTTCCTGTCTCTCAATCCACTGCTTCTGCAGTTCTGGAGTCACTTCAGGGTCGATCCTCCCTCTCAGTGAGATGTCTCTAGAAACGCCCCACAAGATGTGCTCAGAGGCCTGTTTTCCGGACAATTCCACATTGACACATTGACAATGAAGGTGAGGGAGGATGGCGTGAGGCCCTAGTCACTGCGTGGTATAAAATTACATTTGCTATCTCAATGGCCTTAGAAGCAGCTAATGCTAGAAATATAATTGAGAATGTGATAAACGTCATCAAATTAGCAGGAGCCAGCACTTCAATCATTCTGAAAACACAGCTCAGCACCAAGGCCTAAGGCATGCTGTGAGGCACACATTTCACAAAGCGAGAGCACACTGAGTTTCACAGAATTTCCCAACGATGAAAACCAAGTGCTGTTTACTGTTAAAGACGGGATCATTATGAAAATTTCATGCAATTACCAAACTACGAAATTTTATGCAAGAACTGACTAACGCCTTACTCTATTATTCTGCTGTTAAAGAAGCACATCACGTCAACGGGAAGAGGATGCTACAAAAAATGACAAAAGCATGCAGCTTCATGTGATTGTGTTTACAAGCAGGGTCCCCAGCTTCCCAAATCCCACTCAGAATGGCTTAAAGAACACTAGCGTGACAAAGAATCCCTTTCCCTCATTACCCTCTTCATAGGCATGGGGTGGCGGGGGTGGGGGGTGGTGGCAACAGCCTTCTAGATCTCAATGAATAAATGGTTTCCACGAAAGGGGTGAATCATTCAAGGGGAAACACAGAAAATCCTTTCTTTTGTATTTGCCACTGTTATTCCCAAAGGCCTGTCACCAGCACGTGGCAGACAACTGGGCACAAACCTTACTCAGAGTCTCTCTTTCCCCTCTCAATTCCTTCTCGACACTTTCTTTGCCCCATATTTATTGAATAAGGATTGAGAATGACAGACCTTCAAAAGTGGTTGTCACTGGCACCAGGAGCTTAGCTGATGAAGAATGAGGGTACAAGACATAAGAATTATCACGCTGAGTATGGTCTTAAAGAGGCTCCGGTGGCAAGATGAGGAGATAAATGCTACACACGGTGTATGCTGTCCAAGGGATAGAACCATCACCATAGCTGTGCCAGCCAGTGCTTAGTGAAAGGGCTTAGGAGCCAAACTTAGGAGCCCTTGGCATCTCCTTAAAGCCATGTTGTGCCATGAATCAGGTTCATCTCCCAGTTGTAGCAGGGGAGCTTCCGTGCAGCTCTACCAAGAACCCGCCTTCATTTGAAAGGCAGCTAGTGGATGTTTTTGGCTGAGCGTGTGTTCACAGCTCAGAAACATCTCAGTGTGGGTCTGGGTGGTTCTTCCACAGCAGGACAATGACAAACTAGTACAAAACTATCATGAAGGGGCCAGCAAGCTGTCTCCCAGAATACAGTGGCTTGAGTCCTGCAACTTGCCTTCTAGACTCCATACCCATGAGCAAACCTGTACACAGAGACAATTAAACAAACAGGTACTGAAAAGAAAAAAGTTTATATATATTTATATGAAATAAAAAACACATATTCTTCCCCAACCAAAATCATTTCCATGGCAACAGAAGAGAAGCTGTGTTATGATATTGAATAAGCATGAAAATTGCATGTGCTGTGCATTACAGGGAACCCACTAAACAGTTGCAACGTCATCAAAGAATCTTGCCGTGCTGTGCAGGTGAGCAGGGACAGCATCTGTCAGGTGTGCCTGTTCTGCCGTGGTACGGTAACAGTACCCACAGTCACCGGTCCTCAGGGCAAAGAACCAGAGATGGCACCATTTGCACACATCACACGGCCTACGTTTATCTGAAAATTGCAACAGCATTGTGCTCACTAACTGGCTTGATCCTCAGAAACGGGCTACATGTCTTTATGACATGAAATCATCTTGAAATGCCGGGTCGGGCCCTCCCTGAAGTCAGGCTCCAACCTCCCCCAGAGCTGTTGTACCTGACACTGACTCACCACATACTGCTGCTCCTGGATTCTGTCTGAGGAAAGACGTTCCTATGTCCAACAGTTAGTCCGGGGATTTAGTTAACCTTTACATGCATTTGCATTAAACCCAAAAAGACGGAACAATTCCCCGCTTCCTATAGTAAGCATTCAGAGAAAAGAGAGGACTGAGGAGACCATATCTCCACAGAGGGACTGAGTCCAACTTTCATCTGCACTAAACAGGAGGAAAGTCATCACTAGGGTGGTCAAGGGCAAGACTCAGCCCCGAGCCTGCTGAGGTCTCAGATGCTGTAACAGGTCAAGCAGAACTGTCTCCTGATGCTGGGAAGGTAAGACGCACCCATCTGTCTGGACACTTGATAGTCTCTCAGGAGCCATCGAAGGCTGTCTCCAGAGCACAAGCAGCATTTAAATTCCAAGGGTGATTATACCTTTTCCCCTCACCTTTTCCCCTCACGTCAGAGGCTGGAAGCTTAGAGGGTTAAAAAGGCCCTAGGCTCTCGGCCAGCAAAGGATCTTAGTCCCATCATGCTGAAACTGGGTGATGCCTGAGAGCAGAGTGCACAGAAGCAGCGTTCAGAACAGGAGCTGGCCTTCTGATAACTGTGGAAAAGCTTCACCAGGCAACAAACAGCCAGCAGATACATCCTGTCCGCCATGCCTTGTCAGGACAATGTGCTCCAGATAAAGCCAGCAGTGGAGGAGAAAGATACCTGCAGAAGGAATGGGCCGAGATATTTTTTCGTCAGGTTGGAAAGCACTGGGCTGCAGCCGAAGCCACAGACAGGTCAGAGCCAACACGGGCTGTTGTTGATGCTGTCCCTTCACTCCCTACTGCTGCACACGGCCTTCTTGTCCCATTCTCCAGTGCCTAGCAAGGAGGAACTTCTTTCTGTTCCTAGGGGATATTCCATATTCCATTCTAGGATCGGAGCTCACTCACGAGAGAGGTTGGGTACAGGCATTCTGGTATTTTTGTTCCTAGAAATGCAGTCCACTGGAAGGGGACACATGGCAAACTCTCTTGTAAACGTGAGTACTCAACCTGGTCAGCTCTAGATCCTAGAAGTCTGTTTTCTCCATCGGGCTGCTCACAAATTCCCATTTGTAAACTCTACAGTTTATGTGATCTGACGAACCCAGTCATCTGGAGCAGCTTTGTGGAGAATTCCTAAACAGTAACGCTTTACGTCGGCTATTGTGAGCACAGCAGCGGGACACAGGGCTGCGATGCGTGTGAGAGAAAGCTTGGGTTGTCTGGTAACAGCCTGGCGTGTGCCTGTTGTTCATCTCATTGTCAGCCAGAACTGCTCATTTTGTTCCAAGGAGGTTAACGGTTGAAGAGCACGGTCTGAAGTCAGGGATCCATGTTCTCCAAAGCCCAGCATGCCTTGAGACGCACAGATGCCTTTGACTTTGGGCTTTTATGGGGCAATCATTGGCTTCTGGATAGATATCAGGTTCTTTCTCCTCTGTTCCCACCGAACCCTGAAATGACTCCTGGCAAATCTGACCTCTATAGGCAGACGGTGTAACCACTATACAGGAAATCCAGTGCCCAAATGACATTAAAGAGACATTATTCATCTCATCATCATGTTGCAGAGAGAATCCTGCCCCACCTATCACCACTGATGAACTCCTAAGTTGTGGGGCCAGAGAAAGGTTGGGGGAAGGGAGCAGGTGGAGCAAGAGTCGGGTTGAGGTGTGTCTAAGCCCCGTGATTGGCAGGAGTAGGACTGCTCTCCCTCCGTCTCAAACCGTCACTCCCCCTTTCTTTTTTCCTCCTTTCCTATCCTCATTCTCTGTCCTCTTGTAGCCTCCTGAAGTAAGCTGGCCTCATTCCACCTCCTACCCTCTCTTCTCTGTTCTTCCAAGGCAACATCAGCCAAAATGAGATGAATTGACGCTTGGGACCGCTTCCAATGTTCGGAGTTTTCAAAGGAGGGGCCGTGTTATCCTGAAAGACCAGGTTAGGATTGTTACATTCTCCAGGGCTTCTGTAAAACTCTTCCAATTGTGAAATGTCTTAGTTCAGGAAGGCATATTTCATGAGAATCTAATAGGTCTGAAAGCCATGAGGCCTTACAGTAATTTCTCGGCTCTTCTTTGGTCACAGAACCCTAGTCTTTATTACGTAGTTATTACGCAGTCCAGAGGACTCCAGCTGGTATGGAAATGGAATCTGTCCACTGCAGAAATAGAGCTGTCACAGAAGAAAATGACAAAGGGCTGAACTAAAATGAGTACTAGCAGGTGTCCTGGGGATTTCAGGGGTCCGAATCACACACCATACCACAAATATCCCAGGAGTAATCAGAAGGGCTGCCAGGTTCTGACTGGTAAGAACGCAGAAGTCACGTGCTGCTGGCCCAGTCTCAGTCTCTCGGAGGGAACAGACCTCCCAGGCCTTTAGGGAGGTAAAATGACTCAGCAGAAGTTCATGGTTAGTTAAGCCTCACTGTGGAGAGAAAGATATCCTCCCCCGTGGGAGATCGTTAGCCGTCAAAGAAGCTGAAAACTCTAGTGGGCGACTGCTCTTCCAAGTTCACCATTCTCCAAAGATAAACAGCTAAGAATTCTTCCAGGCAGCTTGAGAGCCGATCCAGTGTTCGCGGGATTATAAAAAGAAAACCAAACTTTTGTTTTTCTTTTGAAAAATATGTCCTACCAAAGGTGTGCCTTTTTTTTTTTTTTTTTTTTTTAAAAAAGCAGGTAGGTATATGTGTTCTGTGAGTCGGAAGAGAGAGAGAATCCACAGACAGTGTTCTCAAAGATTTAGCGTCTCAACTTTCGTTTAAAGGCCTACGGGGTAGGAGTTTTCATCCATCGTTTTTCTCTGAAGTTGGGTTTAAATTGCACCTCCCAGGTTGTGTGGTGAAAGATAACACTGCAATTTTACAAATCAGTTGCTCTTAGATGGGGGGAAAGATTTACAGTTGCTTAGGAGAAAACAATGGGCTCTATTTAGAACGTTGCATACCTTGAGCAAAAGGATGGCTTAATAAAAGATCAGAGTGGTAAAGGCAGGGTCAGTTCTTCACTATTCTCACACTGCATATTGACCTGTTCACAAAGGGGGCTGCACCATCATCGCCTGTCAGAGCATGTTGCAAATGACTTTCCTATTCTCTTACATACTACATGTAAGTGTTAGGTACTATCCAGCTGAGATTTCTGTCTGTTATGGAGGTGTCCAATGTAATGCTGTTCTCCCAATTATGAGCCGAGTCCCCCTTCTCTGTTGAGCTTTCTAGCACCAGTATGTCTTGGGATGGGCTGTCTATTGAGTAACTACATCAAAGTCTCTCTGCTTCTTGTTGAATGTCAAACATTCAGTGGTTAAAGGTAGTTCACTGTGACAATACTAAGAAAATATATTTTTATACACAATACATGAGACATTGGGATTTTTATATATTCTCAACCTGACCTTATTATTGATCAGGGCTCTAGAAACATTTGTATTCCCACTTTCCCCTAGGACCTCTATGTTGCTGGCTGCCACCAGCGATTTTAACAGACTGAATCACATCCTGCCCCAGCTACATCCTCAAGACAACCAGAATGGCTTTCCCAGCTTCAAAGGCTGGAGATCGTTGGGAACAAGCAAAAGAAACGTGTTCTAGGTACTACCATTTCGTTTTCAGACTCCATTTAATCATAGGGAGAAACTAAATTCCAGGTTCCAGGCCTTAGAGAAGCTGGGGACTTCCCTTTACAGCTTCTGTGGTAAACAGTTGTCTGAGTCCAGTCATCTCAAGAACAACTTCTCCATCTTGCTGGCATGATCAAAAAGTTCATGTTTCCAGGCCTAGAACAAACACCTATCCCACTTCTCCAAATGTTTTCTTAATTGTCTGTTAACTACTAAAGACTATAAAAATCACTGTTATCTAAACCAAGGTGCACAGGCTGTAAAAAAACAAAAAACAAAACAAAACAAAACAAAACAAAAAAACCACATTGCCTATTATGTTCAAATTGACTACATGCGGCTGACTGGATCCTTTGTCCCCCTTCACTCTGGACCTGAAGTTGAGAATGAACTAAGAAATTTAAAGCCAGGTGCCCTGGATACAGCCCAGTCTCCAATGGATTCTCCCTTGCTTAATGCATAATGCAAGATACAATTGGATAGCACTGTGGCTCTCCCGAGCTGTCCCCTTGCTTTATGTCCCACCCTTTAAAAAGGTTACACAATTTCCCTTCGTGGATGTGGTTCTCATCCTGAACTGGCCACCTCCCTGAGCTCTGAGAAAATAAAGTTTTCATTTTAAAGCTTCTGTATCTGAAGTGAGTTTTCTCAGCTTCCACCCCAAACCCAATAAGATAGCACCTCTGGCTTCCAGCTGGTGCTGAGAGATGGAGGAAGGCCTTCCCTTCTCAAGAGATCCTTACTAGAAATGCCCTTTCGAGCCCACCCATAGGCATGTCTCTCAGATAATTCCAGATCCAATCCATTTGACAACCATGTTAAACCATCATAGACTAACTGAAAAGGCTGGAAGGATTTGTTGCCAAGACATTGTCAAGTTGTTAGTTAGTTAATTACTTAGTTACTTACTTAGTTAGTTAGTTAGTTAGTTAGTTAGTTGTTTTTAACACTTTTTGAAGAAGATTGAAAATGAATAAGCTTGTAAGAATGCTTGATCAAAGAGTTGACAAAACTGATGTCTAAGGCATTGAATTTGTTAGGATAAGCAACCAGTGTTCTATCGATGAGCCCCCACCTTTCAGTGAGCCTGAACAGCACCTGTTTTGTCTAATCATATAATTCTGGGGTGGATCGTAGGGTCTCTGTGTAGTAACCCTTCCAAGCCCATGACTCAGAGATCTGGACTCTTCTCGCTGAGCTTCAAATGACAAGTTGTGTTTTAAAGATAAAGACAAGAAAATTCATAATCCTTTTCTCATTGGCATCTACACCTAAACTGTAAGGGAAAGTGGAAGTCGTGGTCTTCAGACAGGTATTGTCTTAGCTCCTTTTTTGTTACTGTAATAAAATACCCAGAAAAGAGCAATTTATGAGAAAAAGTGTCAGACACCATGCAGGAGGAACTGAGGTGGGGCAGGGAGCTTCCTGGAGACAGTCCAACCCTTTTGCACAGCTTGGATGGATGGACCTTGGAGAGGTTAGTCTCTGGATTGCTTCATGCTGCTGCTGTGTCTTCTCATGTTTGTCCTCCTGTGTCTAGTCTGGCGTGAATTGGCATGGGGAAACCCTCATTGCCTATAGTCCAGTCAGTGTGGTTGCTTCTTGGGAGACAGCCCACTTTATTGGGCTATTTTCCTGCAGGTCATTAAGAAGATGAACTCTCATAAAATAATATTGTTTAGATGAATTAATGATTTTACAAAATTCCTGATTTGATTTAAACAGTTCTAGGAAGTTAGGATACTTGTTAAGAAAAATTAAAGAGATGGCTTAGGTTGTTTCACCAGGAAAATATAAGAAAGATAGAGAACTAAGAGCAAAATGTACTCCCTCCTTGTAGTGAGGGCTTCATAGGTCAGAAAGGGAGTATAGTGAGCTTCTGCGTACTATAAGCATACAACTGCACTTTGAAGAGTACATAGGCTTGGGACAAGTCAATAATCAAAGAAAACATTCATTCCAGGTTGGATCTGAGTTCCTTGATCTTGTATGGATGTAGTAACAGATTTCAGTGTGCACCATGAAAAGACAGGGTTATGAACGAAGAGTAAATAACGCTATTATGAGTGTAAGAGCACAGAATAGATAATTAACCAGTTTAGCTGAACAATTCATCAAAAATAAGATGTAAGACAGATGATCTGTTTCTTGATAAATACAAATTGACATTAGCTACACCCAGGGAAAAGCTTGCTACTACAAACTGACTTGCTTACACTTCGTTAATCAATGACAAAATAATTATTGCTTTGGGGTTAATGTTCAGTTAGGTATAAGTTTTAAAAGAAAAATATATAATCAATAATCCTCTTGTAATTTCCTTTTACTTAATAATTTTAATCTGTTTTGAAGAATGTATTTTTGTGGTGGTTTTTTTGGAGAATAGATAATATGTGGTTAATGAGAAATTCTTGCATAGAGATTTTTTCATAGATAATTAATATAAAAAGACTAAGAAAAATATAAAGTTGTTGAAGCTTGTTGGAGCTTGCTTCAACCACCAAGTAAGTTGTGTGTGTGTGTGTGTGTGTGTGTGTGTGTGTGTGTGTGTGTGTTTCTTTATTTCATCAGCACCAGAGAATTAAGTTTTACTGCCTCAGAGAAAAACATGCTTAGTGACTGATTGCCAACTCCATGTCTCTCCTCAGAGTACCTGACTTTGTCGAAGCAGACTCAGTCCAGGATCCCTGTCCAGGCAATGATCTCACCCACAGGCAAGATAAGCCTTTCCATAACAACAAATATGTCCAGAAGCCCACCTCCCGCATGATTCTAGATTCTGTCCAATCGACAATTAACTCTCTCACACTTATAGTAGTATCACTGGCAAATGATGGATAATTTAGTAGCTTATATCACGAGTCCTTATGGTTGGAGCATTTCTCTACAAAACACTGACAGGGATTCTTCAGTGAAAGAAAATAAAATCAAGGTGTTTCCAGGAGTCCATTACAGCTGGATTTCTGGATTCTCTTCTAACTCAAGGCTATTGGACTGATTTCCCATTGTCTCCAAACTGCTGGATGGGGCCTCTTTCAACTACAAGGACACACTCAGGTGCCTGGTGCATGGTCCTCAACTACAAGCCTCAACACAGATGTCTTCAAGCTCAGCAGGAGGCCCCTGACTCCCCAGGAAAGTCTCATGTGGGCTGATGATACTGTAGGAACACAAGGATCACTAACTCAGAGCCCACCACACTCAAGGAAGGGACCACTCAGTGTGTTCACCTCAGAGCAACCTCGAGTTCACATTACAGTTCTGTCCATGATGATGCTGTAAATGACCCCCAGATCTCCAGGCCTGAGGCAGGATGGAGAGAGGAGTCACTGAGTTGAACAATCCCTGCAGACTGCTTTGCTTCTAATTCCCAACCAAAATGACAAGAAGCCCAATGGTGGCTGACTCTTCTTGTGTTTCTTGTACCTTATTTTCCCATCAGTTCATCAATTCATTCATTCATCTATCCATCTATTCATTCATTCATTCACTTACTCATTCATTCATTCACATACTCATTTGCCATGTACCAGGGCCTGGGGTAGATGTTGAGCTTGCAGCAGTGAATAACTAATCCAGCCTTGATATGGGCACCTGTATATTCTTAAATATACAGTGCACCCTAAAACTGTACTATTCTCTTTGCATAAAACAGAATAGACGTGAATGGACTATTTCAGTAGTCATAAAGCCAGGTCTGTATAGTCCATCATGTGACAATGACCCTTCAAGCTGAGTAATATTTTATTCTAACAAATTACAATGATAGCAATATTAAATTTCAAATCAATTTTGTTCACATCATATGACACAGTCTACCAGCCATTCTTATTGAACTTGGCAGTCTTACCTGTGAGATGGCTTTCAAATATAACATTGTGTCTCATTTATGAACTTAAATACATACTACATCATTGTGATAGTAAGTGCTAACTGGAAACTTAACAGGATCTATGATAACCACCTGGGAGATGGGCCTGTTGCCCTGGTTGTTGGAGAATCGCCTTGATTTTATTAATTAACATTGGAAGACCCACTCACTGTGGGTGGAACCATCCCCTAGGCTGGGATCCCGGCTTGCAGAAGTGGAGAAAAATCTGAACAGCAGTATGCACGTTGCTCTTGATCACAGATGGGATGTGGGGTGACCACCTGCTTCAAGCTCTCCCTGTGTTTAGTTCCTTGATAGGATGGATGTCTGTGTCCCTGAAATGTAAGCCAGAAAACAAACCAACTCTTTCTCTCCAAGTTGCTTTGTCTGAGTATTTTGTCATGGCAACAGGACAAGAAATCAAGTCAATACTTAAAGCACATGAACACACACACACACACACACACTCACACACACACACACACACACACACCACACTTGTAAAATTAATTACATACCACGGGGAAAGTATCTCCACTTATATTTAATATAAAGCAAACATATGACTGTTCTAATAAGCCTCAGAAGCTTGTTCAGCCCCTCAGAGAATTATTAAATTAAAGAGAAGAGTAATGCTTTCGCCTCCCTGCCTGTGAGATTGATTTAAATATTAATAAGGAGTTAGAAATTCCACAAAGAGCATCTTCCACTCACTCACTCATATGACTTCACACTCCAGAGACTGCTATTGCCTACCTGATTCAAACCCTTCACTGTGAACTGGTGTCCCCTCTCACCCTGTCTGCCTCTTAATGCAAATTCAGGTCATGTCCATTCCACAGAGCCTCCTGTAAAAGGGGTGAAAGGGAAGTTTACACACAAGTCAGTTTCACAGGAGCCAACAGTGGATGTGTGGGTCACCTTTAGGTCCGAGCTTACTCTGTGCACCAGATATAAGATGATTGTCCATCAATTAAACATAACCCTTTGAATGTCCCCAAGGTTCATACCCAATGTAGAATTAAAAGCTCTGATTCTGTTGCCTGCCCTGCTGATATCTGCCAACTCCCAGGTCATGTTTAAATCATTACCATCCGTTCTGTTCTTTTGTTCATAAATTTCCATTAATATTCATTCAGCTTAGATATGTATAAGTTTTATATCTTATTCCATGTTAGACTTCTAATTTATAAGAAAAATTAACTTTAAGTTTTTCATCCAATACAACAACCCAGAATATTCTCTACATACAGCACCTCTTTAACAAACACCTTTGCATACGTGAATAAACACAGGCAAAGAGGCCCTCCCTTGGCAGGAACAGTGATTTCCCTCTACGTCCTTTCTCACAGGGAAAAGCAGAACTGGTTGCCTGCAAGCCCAGCAGCTTTTACAGAGAAATTCTTCCTTTGGGACACATGGTCTGCTAAAGGCTGAGAGCTAAGCCCAGCACACTCGGTGACCTCAAGCATATTTATCAGTTTGAACTTCTCGTGAACAGCCTGCCATGAGTCCTTCCACCATTCCTGGTTCCTGTGCGGAATTGTTCTTATTTAGGGCCATTTAATGGATTCCACTACCAGAGAGCTCCAGGCTCCATTTCCTTTCCTGTTTGCAAGAAACTGAGCTGAAGTCTGACATCATCCTGAATTGGTGTTCCCACTGTCTCCGTGGGCTTCCTTTCCTTATTCATCACATGACATAGGTAAAAAGCCCCAAGTCTGTCTCTTTCACATGTAATGATCTTGCCAAGAAATGAGCCTTGGCTTTACTATACCTGAATTACATCAACGACCCTAAAACTTAATACTATTCCAAGTCAGTGTGTTGCATCCTGGGTAGCTAGAGAATGAAGCTAAATGTCCATTTATTTATTTTTTTTTTAGGAAACAGATGACGTAAAGTCCATTCTTTTAGTACAATGCATCTAGGGGAGTGCAGTGCAATGATTTCATCCCCAGTCACTGGGACTTAGGAAGACCTGATCTCACAGAAGATCAGTGGAAACCATGGGACAGGGCACCAGGAAGACTTGACTCCTTTGCTGTCCCATACCGCCAGTGGGAAACCATGGACTAGGCTGAAGAGAACGTCCCATTTCCCTGGCTTCTCCCTTTCACACATAGCTCTTCCTGTTACACTCCCAAGCACTCTCTGAGGTGGTTAGGCCCAGCCTAGCCTCACCGTATGACCTTCCAAAGCAATAGACTAAGAAACTTTGACTAGCCTGAGATTTCAGCACACACCGTGGTCTGAACTAGTATTCTACCACTATATTCAGTCTCTAAATCTGTAATCTCAGAGGTGGCTGGATTGGGAGACAGGGCTCTATGAAGTGATCATGGGTAAAAGAAATAACACAGTCAGGATCTATTCTGATGGAAGTGTGGAAGGCCTCTGTCCCTGCCTTCCTCTCTTTTCCCATCCCTAGAAGAAGAAACCACCCATCGTACGTAGTCTGGGGATAGATCCTTGCCAGTACTGGTATCTTGACCTTAGATACTGTAGCCAGCATCAAGGGAAGGGGGGAGTGGATAAATGCTTACTATTTAGCCCCACTCTTTAGTGTTTTGTTCCAGCAGCCAAGCAGATTGTCTTAGGTTACTATCGTGGTGATGAAACATCATGACCAAAGCAGTGATACTTTAACAAACCATGGAAGGGTGCTGTTACTGGCTTACTCCCCTGGCTTGCTCAGCCTCCTTTCTTATAGAACCTAGGACACCAGCCCAGGAAAGATAACATCCACAACGGACTTGAAAATTTCCTACAACTTGATCTTACAGAGATATTTTCTCAACTGAGGTTCCCTCCTTTAGATGACTCCAGTTTGTGTCAAATTGACACAAAACTAGTCAGGACACTGACCAAGACAGTTCTCACAGGCCCACTACTTCTGCCTCAAGCACGGGATTTCTTCTGGTCATTTACAACGCTCTGGGTATATCATAATGAGCACAGGAGACATGTGAGTTATGACTGTTGTGTGTTTATCTCCACCACTGGGTTTCTAGATGTGCAGTTCTAAAGCACAGGTGCAGGAGCACTGTGCTCATTCTTCTCAGCCCCTACCTCTAAGCTTGTAATAAACCTCCTTTCTAGAGTCACTCTCCTATTGTTCTAATCAAGGGGACCAAGGCCCAGCAAACCACAGACTGGGGTTTCTTTGGTGGCTGAGTTTTGTCAAGTACCCGAACTCCTCACTCATGTTCACAGGAGAGAAAAAACTTGTTCTTAGGGATCCTATATTTCCCACATTGGTAGGTGGTTTGTGTGTGTGTGTGTGTGTGTGTGTGTGTGTGTGTGTGTGTGTGTGTGTGTGTTATGTTCATAATGCATTAAGTAAAAACAAATAAGACCTTATGTTGTGACCTGACTCTTGTCAAGTTTAGATGCCTAAAGTCACATTAATGTAGAAATTGGATTACTTGCACAAAACACTTCTCTGTCATAAGTAGAGTGTTAGGAAGAATGGGATCTGAAAGCAGTGTGCTACCTGTTACAGGTAACTAACACAGATCCTGGGGAAGACACAGGGTAAGCGGCATTCTGAGTCTCAGGTCTATCAGAGATAACTGACACAGATCCTGGGGAAGACACAGGGTAAGCGTCATTCTGAGTCTCAGGTCTATCAGAGATAACTAACACAGATTCAGGGAAGACATGGAGTAAGCGTAATCCTGAGTCTCAGGTAAGAAACTAAAACGTTGGGAGTTTCACCAAATCACTTATGTGCCTTGCAGTGGTAGGGCGAGTGTTCCTGTTTTAATATTATGTGTGTGTAAACATTTCTTCAAGTGAAATGCTGCTCCTCCTTTTTTAAAGTTAACTGGGGAGCAGCAATTGATTACTTTGTTTTGTTCTTCCCACAGATCTTAGATTCTTAATTATACAAACTAGGGCCTGATGAAATTAAATACTGATCTCAGCCTAATAAGAAGTGTCTTTTTTAATTTGCCTTCAGACACATTGTATTTTAACACTTAGTAATAAAGAGGACATTCAAGGAGGAGTCTGGAGCATGATTCGGCAAACCAGCCTTTCGAATATATTCTTATTATCATTTAGGCGCTACAACGGGTGCCTCCTTAGCGCAGTAGGCAGCGCGTCAGTCTCATCATTTAGGCGCTATGCCGATGCTTGAATTAACCACATCTGTATCACACATTGTTTAGACAGAGACAATTAAAATTATTGAGAACATCTTTATATGTATTTAATGAATAGTATTTATTTTCAAAAGTGATTAGAGATTCCAGCCCTTAGGGGGATAAGGCAAGAATGCTACATATAGTTTAAAGACAGCATGTGCTGTCGAATGGGTTCCAGGGTAGCTAGAACTTTAGAGCAAGATGTCATCTCAGAAAAGAAATTTTAAAAAGTCATCAAAATAGTAAGGTTGTGAAAACTGAACGCATTCACTAGCAAATGACTACAGTCTTGCTCCAGCTAGTCTTGTTGTTTTGAGATGGGTTCACTCTCTGTAGTGATGACTGGTCACATATGGAGTTGAGGATAATCTTGAGCTTCTGATCCTCCACTCTGAATCTTAGACTGCCAATTATTCTTAGACTAAACCTGTAACTACATCAATGGATATAGCCCTGCAGAGCCCTGATGCAAATTCAGTGGGTCAGTAGCTTGCATTTCTAACAATGTTCTGGCTAATGTTGGCCAGCAGCTCCAGAGACCACACTTGACAACCCAATGCCCTAATTTAACTCCAGTTTCAGATTCTAGCTTTGTCTATAACCTTAAGGGAGACTTTCTTGGTTCCCAGGGAACTTAGTGATTCACTGCAAATTTGCCCAGCTTTTCATATACCCTTATAGGCCTGTAACTGTCTAGTGGCCACTTTTAGAAAGAGTGTCATAACCTCACTGACATGTGGGACCAGTGACTGGTCATGCATTCTGCCCACCATTGTATCCTGATATATAATGATATGCACAGCATGGTGTTCTAATAAATACGTCTGCATAATCATGTTTTCTTTGATATTTTAATTCTGCTCTTCTTTGCAGTAATAATCCCACCCATTTGATGGTGAATGAAAGATTTATGGGATGACACATGACTCCTATTGTCCCAACCCCAAATGACCTGATGGCTTCATGAACATCATTTTTATATATTTAGAAATGTCATTCATACTTTAAAAAATACCATGTAGCAGCTTCTCATTGACAACACGTATGCAATGTATTTGTAAACTCCAACACTCCTCTGGACCAGCTGGCACAAACACTCAAAGTTCATGGTATGGGATTCATGGGTTCTTGGCACGGTGGTCAATCACAGGTACAGAAGTCACAGAGCCTTGGAGTGTGGTCAGGATAAAGCATCGGTTTCTGAAGCACAGCATCAGCTCTTGAGTATCATTCCCCTGTCTCAGTCATTGTTCTATTACTTGGAAAAGACACAATGAACAATGAACAATGAACAATGTTTAATCACAGTTTCAGAAGGTTTGTCCAATAATCATCGTGGCAGAAGAGAGGGTAGATGGCAGGTAGACTTGGTGCTAGAGAAGTAGCTAAGAGCTGCATCCTGATTTGTAAGCTAAGAGAGGGAGGGAGGGGGAGAGACAGACAGACAGAAAAAGGGGGGAAGGAGAGTGATCCTGACATGGGATTTTGAAACATTAAAGCTCACCCCCAGAGACACCCTTCCTCCAACAAAGCTAAATCTACTCCAACAAGGCCACACTTCCTAATCCTTTCCAAGCGTTCTACTCTCTGGTAACTAAGCATTCAAATATGTGAGCCTATGGGGGCCATTCGCATTCAAGCCGCTACAACACCGTTTGGAATTGTTCGTGTATCTTCTTCCTTCTTTTATATTCCATTCGTTGAATTTAGTTTTAGAAAAGAATACATTTGATTTAGAAAATAACTGAGGTCACCATTGCTAGAAGTTGGGACCCTGAAAATCGTTAGAACAGGAACAACATCAAAGGTGTAGGGCATCAGTTCTCAATCCCTTTCATATACCAGATATCCCGCACATCATATATTTACATTACAATTTACATCAGCAGCAAAATCACAGTTATCAAGTAGCAAGAAGAATAACTTTATGGTTGGTAGTCACCATAGCATGAAGAACGATATTAAAGGGCCATAGCAATTAGAAGGTTGAGAAGCACTGGTGTCAGGGTGCTTAATTCCTTGGTAATGCTCAGCTTCCCCTTATACTTTTCAAAGTCAAATCTCATGGTTAGAGATGTCTTAAACCACATGTGGGTACTGGAAATGCCTGTGAACTACACTTGACTCTCTTCACTCAGAAGTTCTCAAGCAGCCTCGCAGTGGATTATCTTCCTAAAGCATGCAGTGGATTATCTTACAAAGTGGGGTTTGGAAATAAAGTAGTGGGATGCAAACTCAGGAGTTATAGGAGTACAGGAGTCAAAGCCTAAGGAACCCTCACATCTCAGTCTGGCAAAGGCATCTCCTGGGGCCTCTTCACTGAACTTGTTGGCAGAATGCCACCATTTTGGGCAGTTCTAAGGAATTCAATCTCCGCAGATAACCAGTAGGTCCCTGACTAAGTAAATAAGCACTGAGGGATATTGGTGGAAACAGGAATTTGTCAGGCTTGTGGAAGGAATGGGCTTCTTTGGTTAACATATTTGGGGTTTTGTTTGTTTGTTTTGGTCATAATGATATCTAAACAAATCAACTCAGAGTGGAACAGACTTGCTTTGGCTCATGACGTCGGGGTGTCAGTCCCTTGTCAATGGGCTCCATTGCAGTGGAGTGTGGTGCTATAGTTAGATCACATGACAGAGGATGCATCTCACCACATGCAGGCAAGAAAGCCTAAGAGGACAAGGATGGAAGGTGAGTAATAGGTACCCTTCAAAGTCATCGCCCAAGCAACCTACTTCTGACCTGCCCCCAGCACCTGATACTAGATTTATCCACTGGAGAGGTTAAAGGGATTATGACCCAGCCTCTCTCCATAGTGCTGCTGGCTCAGAATCAAAACTTTCCCATGGCTCTGACCAAAGGCCTGACAAAAAGCAACATAAGACAGGAATGTCCATTGTGATGGGGAAGGACTGAAGGCTGGATTATGAAGTGGCATTTATGCAGAGGTGGGCAGGATATAGGATTGAACTATCAAACGTCAAGATCCACCATCAGTAAATAATTTTCTCTATTAAGGTACCACTTGTCAAAAGCTTCCCAACATTCAACTTTCTTGGGACCAAGGGTTCAAACACATGAGTCTGTATGGAAGATATTTCACATTCAAACTGTAACAGCCTCTGAAGGCATACACCCATGTGATAGTACTTCTCTAAAGCACTAGACAATGTATCAAATCACAGCAATACCAAGACATAGAAGGGCAAGCACTGAATCTTGTAGTTTTGTGTCTAGCATCCATTATACAGTATTAGAGTATGGTCCCAAAAACATGACTTCACT
The DNA here is from genome assembly GCF_011064425.1 of Rattus rattus. Taxonomy (NCBI): domain Eukaryota; kingdom Metazoa; phylum Chordata; class Mammalia; order Rodentia; family Muridae; genus Rattus; species Rattus rattus. The sequence goes on along the minus strand of NC_046168.1, from coordinate 50,130,661 downwards.
GGCAGCAGCACTGATGCTCTCTCTCTCTCTCTCTCTCTCTCTCTCTCTCTCTCTCTCTCTCTCTCTCTCTCTCTCTGCTTACTGTCTGTGGCTTTCCTTGACAGATAATCCCTGTCTTCTTCAGGCCTCTTTCCACAGCTTTCTGTAGCACCCTCCCAAAGGCTGCCAACAGGGATAGATACGACATCTCACAGTCTGCCCTCCCAGGCTTTCCTCTGATATCCTTGTAGAATCCTCTATGCCCCTGTGAACCTTGCATTCTACATACCTGGAGGACCAGCATCATGTGACTGCTGTTCTGCTGTTTGTATCATGGGTACAGATTTCTGTATTCTTGCTAAGTAGGTCAATTCTTTCTTCTAAAAAAAAAGACATTTCAAATGAGTTTAGACCTGTAAACCCTGAAGCCTATTTTGGATGGTGTCGTGTGAATGTCCACTACGATCTCACAGCATCTTTCCTATGATAAAATGTACTAATATTTTGTTGTATAAACTTATTCTTAGACAGGTGATGATAGTGCACACCTTTATTCCCAGCACTCTGGAGTCAGAAGCAGGTAGATCTCTATAAGTTCAAGGCCAGCCTAGTTCCAGGATAGCCAAAGCTACAAAAAGAAACCCTGTCTTAGGGAGCCAAAAACAAGAAAAAAAATTCTTAAGAATTTCATTTATGTATATAATAATGCATGATCATATCTGCCCTCAATCTTTATCTTCCAACTCCTCTGGGTTTCCCTAAAATGTTTTCCTTCAAACTTCATGTCCTTAGACAATGTGGCATGAAATTGGAAGAACAATTTGTGCTGCCCATATACATGTACATGTGGGTGAGCACAGGAACATTTCCAACCTACCCATGGCAACCTGCCAATGAACCTATGAACTACCAGTAGCTTTTAACTAGTATGGTGTTTTATGAGCATCCCTCCACCCATCCACATGGAGATGCTGACTGGCTTGACTTGGTATGGTAACCACAGCTACGGGAGTCATGAATGCAATGGCCATGTCTTATACCGAAGATGGTGATTCTATCCATTCTCCAGTGCCTATATTTTTTTCTCTTCTTCTCTTTCACCCCAGTTAACTTTTTTTCATGGTGCTAATATCTGCATCAATCGTGTCTTTCTTGGTTCCAATTTTAAACAGGGTCCTATGCTTGACAAACTACACCTTTTAAAAATCCTTCTGCTCTGCATTTGGTTCCTGATTCTTACTGCAAATGTGGCTTAAAGCAGCTTGCAATAACCATGCCAGAACCTGAATGCTATGCTACCCTCAAATTTCCTCCATCTCATTAATTGGTTCATCAGTTTTTAAAGTCAGCTTTACACAGTCTCAGGTAGTGGGCAAAATAAAAAGTTCTTTTCCAAAATGTAACATGAATAGACTCAAATTTCCAATACTCTTATATGGCTATGAAGCAGATAGGAAATGAGGAGGAGACAAGCATGACATATACCTTTCAGAGATATACTCACAGTAGTTCCTTCTTCCCGCAGTCTCTACCACCTAATAGATATTTATGTATGAAGTCATCTATTGAGAAGGTCATCATTCTTATAATCTGAGCGACTCTTGCTGGCACCACTCCAAAGGCTTATGTTTCAAAGCCATGGGAAACATAAAACATAGAAGTTACATTAGAAGTATACCAGTCTACTCTGTTACATTTTTTGGTAGAATTCTATTTGTTGTTATGTAAGCCTTTAGGTTTGCACAAATATGTTGATATCAATCTATTTGTGGAAACATTCCTAATACATATTATAACTTGTTTTTCTTCCTCTTAGACAATAACCCAAATATATATTAATGTGAATCTTCTGGAGCTAAGTGTGCTTTGACTCCATAATATTTTTTGAATCAAGAATAACTTTGACTAATCAACATGACTCAGTCCAAGGAATTCTGAGTTATTCAATTTTTTCCCATAAGCAGGTTAAAATAGTTTCTTCCATAGTAATCATATTTTTACATTTTATTGAATTTTAGGTTGACATGAGATAATATGAGAGAAACATTTTCCCCTGAGTGACCTCTGAGGAGAGGGGAGAGTAGAAGTGGGAAGAGAGCACACGAGGTTGGGTCTTACCCATGAACAGAGCAAGAATGCCTTAGTTAACCCAGGAATAAGTTAGATGTTTGGACAATCCATCCCAACCTCAAGTCAGTTGTGGTCTGAGAGATTTGCTGGTATTCCGCTTGTGTTTACAATATGCCTCCTAGTGTGTCATGATCAGGAGAACTATACCAGATCACGATGAATGTATGTTAGGGAGACAGGTAATCGGCCTCCCTTCAGACCTCCTTTACCTTTTCTTCTCTCAGCTTCTCTGATAAAACACAGTCCACCTTAAAGTCTTTCCCTCCCCCCTCTAGAATTCAAGCAACTCTTCCCCTTCTTCTTAGTTCCTTTCTTCCCTAGACCTTCTGGGCTTTGCACCCCAATTCTCTGTGACGGTTAATCTTCACTGTCAACTTGACTGGACATGGAATCACCATGGAGACACATCTCTAGGCCTGACTGTGAGTATGCTTCCAGAATGGTTTGATAAGAGCGGAGGAAGCCCGTCCTGAATGTGCTCAGCACCATTTCATGGGCTGGCATCCCAGACTGGATAAAAAGGAAAAACTGGTTTCAGCACCAGAACTCGTCTCTGCTTCTGCATGGTGGATGCGTTGTGACCAGCTCCCTCCTGCTCCTGCAGCCGTGCCTTCCTCAAACAGCCATGCGAGTCTCTCTGGAAGTTGTTTTTGTGAGATGTTTGGCCACAGAAACAAGAAAAAGTCACTCCACACACAAAAAGTGCAAATCTGCTTCAAGCTCTCATTGGATCCGTGTCACACTTCACAAACAGTTTAAACTTCTTGGCAGGTCCTTTGGCCTCTGTGATCTGCTTTTTCCAGTTGTCTTAGCTGCCTCCGGGTTTGTCAATGCTCCTGGAACCCTGGTGTGTTTTGTACTGCCCTTCCAACATCCCTCTGGCAATCATGTTTATGCCTCCTGAGATTTTAACAAGACCCATTGTCTCCCAAATGAGCATCATTCTAGGTGCAAATATTCACTTTACACACTAAGAAATCCTTGCTCAAACACACAGCAGGGAGACAAGACAGGTCAGTATTTTGAGCCTTCATCACATCTTACAATTTTCTTTTGTAGCCTGCCTCACAGTTCATCAGTTCATCCAGGTGACTAATCTCACCCCGTTATTGCAGGAAGATCCCCAAGCATTATCCTCACCACTGCCTCAGTTCCCACCACCAAAGGCTTGTCCTGAAGACAGTCAGTCCCCTGACTAGTTTTATGTCACCTCGATGCAAGGTAGAGTCATCTGTTGAAAGGAGGGAAATTCAGTTGAGAAATGCCTCCATAAGATCCAGCTGTAAGGCATTTTTTAAAATTAGTGGTTGATGGGGAAGGGCTCAGACCATTATGGGTGGTGCCATCTTGGGCTAGAGTCCTGGGTTCTCTAAAAAATCAGGAAGAGTCAAGTCATGGGGAGCAAGTCAGGAAGCAGCACCCCTCCATGGCTTCTGCATCAGCTCCTGCCTGAAGGTTCCTGCCCTGTTTGAGTTCCTGTCCTGACTTCCTTCAGTGATGAACAACACTGTGGAAATGTAAGCCGAATAAACTGTGTGCTCTCCAAGTTTCTTTGGTCATGGTGTCTCATCACAGTAGCAGTAACTCTAACTCTGACAGTCAGCAAGCCTTCACTGGACAAAGAGAGAAACAAGCCTTGTCTCTAGGTGTGTTTAGATGAAGCTGCTCCCTCCTTTTCTCTTCTGGATCATTCTCATGCATTGGTGTATGTTCATTGTGCACAGTGCTGAGTTTCATAGAGATAATTGCTTTCAGGTAGATCATCTGCTTAGACTATATCCATTCCTCCATTTAGGGCCCCACCCTATTTTCTTCCCCTATTAAACTTCTTCGTTCTCCTAGTTTTCCTTCTGTCTTCCTTTTGTAGGGTGTGTGTGTGTGTGTGTGTGTGTGTGTGTGTGAGAGAGAGAGAGAGAGAGAGAGAGAGAGAGAGAGAGAGAGAGAGAGAGAGAGAATGGGTTCTTATAAATTTTGCAAGCTGGCTGAAGGTCACCAGTGACAAAGGTGCGTGGGGCGGTAATACCAAAACGTGGTCTGAGCTGTGCATAGAGATCATGTGGGAGTTGCGGGTATGAAGTCCGCCTTCAGGTTTGGGAGAAAATGACGCATAATTCTAAGAATTTCTTACTTTGTTTCTGACAGTCTGCTTCTTGGTTAAGAACTAAAAAATGTGGGATTCAGAATGTGTGCTATTTATTTTTGTGATTAACATGGCTCTGGGTGCAGAGACGCTTAATTACTTTCCAGGGAGAATGGCAGTTCTGTGACACTGGGAAAGGAGTCAAAGCCTACGGTGCCTATGCACAGAGCTAGCATTGCCACAGGGGTTCAGCACGGCTGCCTCTCCAGGATTCGCTTATTTCTACTCAACTATTATATTAAGGCAGTGGTGTCCGTAGCCGTTATTCCTGCCTTTTAAAGCAAAGGATTGCTTCTTTCACTATCAGTTATGTGTTGGGTGCTGTTAACTTGGGAGAGAGTTGGCTGGTCAGTCCCAGCTGAGAACTTTGACCTGTAAGTTAGCACACTGTCACTGTCGACTTCACGGGCAGCCACCTTCCCTCCCGCCGAAATGGAAGCATAATCATTCAAAGCTTCTTCAGTTTTGCTTACAAAGTCAGAGTTTACTTTTCCCAGCAGTTTATTTTCCATCTTAAAATAGGGCAACCAGGACACCTCCTCTCCTGCTCTTGATGCAAACTACCTAAAGAAACATGCATTTGTACTGTGCAAGTCGATGCACACCTGAAATCCTAACATGGAGGAAACTGAGGCAGACACACAAGGTGGTCGGTGCCAGCCTAGGCTACAGAGGAACTCTGTCTCAGACAACCACACAAGCACACGCAGGCCCAGTTTGTCTGTTGGACCTCATATTTTGCTTATGAAATGTGGCTATGGCTGATGCTGGAGCAACAACATGGGTAAGGTCGAGAAAACAGAAGCCCTTGAAGGATGCTCTCTGCAGAGAGAAGGGGAGGGAGGCAATAAAGTCTGCCATGGAAACCTGGGTCTTGGGGGCAAGCATCCACCGCTATCGCTGTGTCGCTGAGCTGCTCTGAGGTTGGGAACTGGCCATCCCAGCAGCATTTCAGCAGAGCGCCGGCACGTGCATTTGAATAGAAATTATTAAATTTACTTGAGTCCCGGGGAGGAGCATTATTCTGGAATGCTATTTAAAGCAAGAGAAGGGCAGTAACAGAGTCGCAGCGGTGACTGGGGACTTGCCAGAGTTGCTAACTCAAGGCGCTACACACGGAGGAACACAGCACATCCCTTCAGAGCTTCCGTGTAGAAAGAGCAGTGACAGAACAGGCAGACTATTCTCAAGAAGGCCACATTAAAGCCGGGGACTGCAGGGAAGCTAAGTGAATGGCTGCCTTTCTGTGGGATAGAGCCAGTGTTTCCAACAGGCCATAGATGGATAGCAAGACACATGGGAAAATACATAAATAAATGTAAATTGGTAATTAAAGGTACTTACAGTAATGTCTCCCTTTCTACTTTCTTCTGTCTCTAAGAGATTTCTCCTGTGAAAATCTCATGAAATGGCATTAACATGACCTCTCTCCAAAGAAAAGAGGTACAATCATTTTAGGCCAATGTCTTCAGATAAATATTGTGAGCCTGCAGGGAATAAGGCTTAGAAACCATCGAGAGAGAGAGAGAGAGAGAGAGAGAGAGAGAGAGAGAGAGAGAGAGAGAGAGAGATTGAAAATCTAAGGAAGTGTTAACTGCATCGTATTTCTGCCAAAATGGCAAAGCAGAACTGACTCTAGAGCCTTGCAAGGAATGTCAGGGCATGAAGCCAAGTCACCAAACAGGATGAGGAAGACACTGCATTTGAATTTCATCCTGAGTTCACATTTAAACATTTTAACATCGTCAGAAACAATTGAAACCTTCACAACTAATTACGTTAAAATTCAGTACTTAAGCCAAACCAGAAGTCTGAAGAGTTCTATCTCAAAATTCATAAGGACAGAAAGTGAGTAAAACTAATTTTGATATCTTCAGAAGAACTTACATAGGTAAGCCCTGGAGGGCTGAATGCTTGATGTGAATATTGTTCATGAAGAATAGAGATGTAGACATCATGAACATGGGGCAGATGTAGACATCATGGACATGAGTAGATGTAGACATCGTGGACATGGGTCAGATAAAGACATTGTGGACGTGGGTCAGATAAAGACATCATGGACATGAGTATATGTAGACATCATGGACATGGAGATGTAGACATCATGGACATGGATCAGATGTAGACATCATGGGCATGGGGGAAAAGTAAGTTTAGGCTATATAAATCAATCCCAGGATCCCTTAAAGACAAATGTCAGAGCAGAGTGTCAAGCTGTTTCTCACGGGTCACCAAGGAGAATGAGGGTCCGGCTGTGCTCTCTTGCATTCCCACCGGAAGTTCTTTTGCCATGGGTGCCTGTCTGCTAGTGGCCCTCCTGCTTTCATCACTAGAGATTAACAGCAACTCTGTGGCCCAAAGACACCCCTGTACATCATATATACCAGCTATGAGTGTTCAGGAAAATATCAAAATGTCTTTAACAAAGTGTGAAGAGATAAAATATTAAGTAAATTTGTTTAAAAAAAAAAGAAAAGAAACAGTTTATACCTTAACTTACTGCTCCTGTGAGAATTTGTTCATATGAAGTTGAGCTATTTCAGAGCTTGAAGCAGGAAGTATAAGTTTTCATTTATTATCAGAAAACTGAGTTGTTTCACCAGAAGGGAGTCTCAAATAAACACAACGCTTCCTTAAAATGTTTTGTGTTAAATGATTGGAACCAATAAGTCAATGTGAGCAGCTCAGTAGATTGGAAGAGACCGGAAAGAAAGGAGCCCCGTGGGAGGGTATGTGTTTCATTGGATAATTAAGAAGAAAATTGCTTTGCTTTGTTGCAAAACAAATACTCATTATATACAAAGCAAAGTCTTTCAGAAACTTCCAGAAACCCAACTGCCTATGACAAAATATTCCAAGAACTGTTTTTAGGCCTTTAATATACCATTGAGACTGTTGGGGAATATATCACTTTTTATAAAGTAAGTTTTTCTATTTGATCAAGGAAAATACATGCTACCATACTAAGACATTGCCCCGTTTATGCTTAGCCTGTATTTCACATGCAAGCATGTGTGCCTGCACACACATACGCATGTACACACACACACACACACACACACACACACACACACACACTTCTACACAAAAGTTAACCATTCCAAATCACCACTTAAATTAGCTCTATTGATACATAGTGATGTACCATATAGTCCATACAAATCAGTTGCTTATTCTAATGATAGGGTGTGCAGTTTTCCGCATGTCATAGAAATATCACCATTTTAGATTTTAGCATCTCAGACTGGTAAGAGTGAAGAGCTTGCTGCTTCTACTTCCCCGGCTGTGGCCTCACTGGCTTCGCTCCTGTCTGCAGGCCTGTGTGTGGTAAAGGTGGCAGTCATCAGGCTGAGTTGTGAGGACACAAAAGAGTTAAGCAGTGCTCCCCTCCTTCACTATTGCCTGTGGGACCATAAAGAGGTTCCTTTTTCTTTCCAAGATGCATGCTATGTATTTCACTTTTATTATTGTGTGGAGAGAGGCCATGTGTGTGCTGGCGCCCTCCTAGGCTAGAGAGTGTTGGATCTTCGGGGGATGCGTGTGCTGAGACCCAAACTGTGATCCTCCGCAAGAGCAAGGGGGTCCTGTTATTCACTGTGCCCTCTCACCAGCCTCTGGGAGCTGCCTCTCTTTCAATCAGAAATCTTTCTAAAACTCCTACCTGTTTCCTCACATAAGCTCCTGCCTCTTATCTCATGATGCCCAGTTTTGGAAGTGTTAACCTGGCCCTCCTCATTCTATGGTTTCTGACTCTGCATTTTTCTGTCAACTTCCATACATTTACTTCAGTTTCAAAGCTAGATATTAAAGGGGCATAACACACATCTAAGATATGTTTGTATAGGTGCATGATGTTTACCAGCATAGGTCTCTCTGGGTGTATATGTCTTTAGTGCCTGTGTATCTGCGTGTATGCCTATGTCTACGTACATGTGTACTCCTGTGTGTGATTCCATGTGCACAAGTATGCACACAAACAGATGTATGTCTGTACCTTGTGCTCCTATGCATGAATATGTTATGCATGCTTGTACATGGGTATACCTAAGTGTTTCTGTATGTACCTATATATATACATGTACACATATACCAACATACTTACTTATGTGTGCAGACATATGAATAAGTCTATATGTGCATGTGTACCCTGGGCATGCATAGGTATGAATATCCACATGTGTTTTTCTGGGTCCATGCATGTTTCTGTATGCATGTGCATACACAAATAAATATATGTTTATGTGTGAAGGTATACTGTGCACCTGTGTATGCATGAGCATCTGTGTGTTCTATTTGTCTCTGTGTCAATGTGTTTATTCCGAGTATGTGGCCTATGATTGGTTTTCCCTGGAATATCTTCCTGGAATGGACAGGAAGAAAATATAACTCCCCTTATCCTAGGAGAACAATAGCAACATAACCATGAATCATTCCTATGGGTGGTCTTCATGTTCTCTAAGACTGCTCATATGTGAGGTGAAATTCTGCTTCTTTTTATTCTAGAATCAACTCAGTTTTAAAAAGAGGAAGTGCGGGGTCCCTGTCAACTAACAAATTGGTTTTCTTGCAGCAGCTCTTATCAGCTGTGAAATGGGAAAAATTAAGCCAAAAGCGATTCCAAATTTTCTATACTCAAATAACTAAATATCAAATTACTTTTAAGAGTATTGAACTCAGAGGCTCGTATCATCTTACTAAGTGCCTTGTTTACATCCTGTTTCAGCTGGGTTTGCAGGGGAAATTCCCTGTGGAGACAGTGATGGCTGGTGAGTGGTATCTAGTTGTCAATTATTAAAACATACAGTGTTTGATGTGCCTGCTTCATCTGCAGTTGGAGGAATGTGCACAGAAGAGTCGGGGTGAACTGCCTAAAGTACCCAGATTCTCTTACTGTCCCTTCCAACAACCATGTGAGTCTTATATCTCAAGATTTTTCTTTGCCATTCAGTATTTTGGAGTCAGATACAACATGCCAGGCACCTTAATTTCAAGCCCTTATCCACTGTCATGGAGCTAACCTATGACTCAAAGGGTGAGTACTGTCCAAACAAGAAAGCCCCCTGAGGGTGTGAGTAGCTAAGCCTCTCCTCATGTGGTAATGAACATCATTGTCATCTGGATCGGACTAACACACAACTAGGACTGTAGTGTGACACATCTGAGAGAGCATCTGAGGGCATTTCCAGTCAGGATTAACAGTACCACCTCCATCCCATGGGCTGGCATCCCAGAGTGAATAAAAAAAAAGGGGGGGAAATGAGATGTTACCTGAGCACCAACATTCATCTTTTGATACTTCCAGATGTGGACTCAATCCCTAAGCTGTTTCGTGTTGAGTATTTGGTCATAGGGACAAGAAAAAAGTAACTAGAAGTCCTGCCCCAGATGCAGACCTTAGGGTGCGAGGGCTGACAAGAACTTGACCTACCACATGGTCCCTGTTTAAATATCTCTTTTCGTCACATGAAATTGGAATAGTCTTCCAGGCTAGTCTCTGAGTGAAACATATGCCCTAGTTTCCTTATTGGCACAGCCTTGGGTCACATCAGAAGGGAGTCTCGATCATCTGGGTCACATTGGTGTATGGGGAACATCTAAGATGGACTGTCTTTAGTATTACTTGATATTAGTCTAGCCCACTGTGGGCAGCACCATTCCCCATGCAAAAGGTTCCTGACCCTCTTGAAGAAGCTAGCTGAGCATGAGCCCTCGAGTGACTTAGCAAACAGCATTCCTCCACGGTCTCTGCTTCAATTTCCTGCTTGAGTTCCTACTCTGACTTCCCTCAGTGATGGACTGTTATTAGGAAATGTAATCCAGGAAAATCCTCTCCCCGTGTAAGTTGTTTTTGGTCACAGTGTTTTATCTTAGCAATAGAAATCAGACTGGAACTGTATGCACCATTACTTTTCTAGAAGCTGCAATCACAATTCACTACAACTCCAGCTGCCCAGAGGAACACAAGCTTCCGTGAGAGGCAGGGCTGGTGAGGACCTGAGCCCGAAGGATCGGAGAAGAGCGCATTGACCGACAACCCTGGCAGGGGAGGGAAGATCCCAAGCTGGACCTAGGACTGTAATACGACAGAAACAACATGGCAGGCCAATTGCATGCAAAGGGTGTTGATCGTATCAATAAATCCTTATGCTAAAGAAGGCAGGTTCCCAGTGCAGGGAGGGGAGTTACAAATGGGGCAAAAAATGAATACAAATCTTTGGTATTGGTTGAAATTAGAATTACTGCTGAACGTTCAGAGATGTCCATTTAGATAGACTATGTGGCGTCATGCTTAAATAAATGCACAGGCATGTGAGAATGCATACATATGTCATACTCATCGGTACACTGCCAACTCTGGCCCCCAGTGTGAGACCTCAGTGTGAGATCCCCAGCATCAGGACCTTGGGTCCAGTCTGTGACTCTCCACTTAGATCCACCAACCTCCAGGAGACCAGGGAACAGCAGGGTGTGTTGGTGCGAACTTGCAATCCCAGGACTTGAGAAATGGAGTTAGAAGCGTCAAGCATGCATAGCCAGCATTATAAATACATTCTTTGAGGTCAACTTGGACTACAGGAGGCCCATACTCAATGTAACAAAAAGGTACAAATGGAACATCCTTTGATAGAAAGAAAGTGCTCAACAGACGGTGGGTGCAGAGCAGAGGCCAGAGAGGCTAGTGTGACGGGCGCAACTGCCTAAGGTAAGATACAGTGACTTTGCAAGGAAGACCAGCCATGTAGAGTTTTACCCTGCTAATTAATTAAAACATGGACTGCGCATTTCCATTTATATATGATTATTAAGTTTTTACTTAATTAAAATGTTTTCTTCTTAATTTAGTACCCCTTGTTTGAGTGATCACACTCATGGGCAAGCCCATCTCAACTTCTCCAGAGAGGTGAAAAGGAACACACCACTACAACTGCCAAAAACGTGTGTGTTGACTCTAATTGCATGCAAAGAGCAAGGAAGCCTGGTTTCTAGGTATTCACTCTCCTCCAACCTCTTGAGATCAGGGAAGGGCTGGAGGAGACTAATGAGAAAGGTCAGCGAAGGAATCTGTAGCTCTGGGCTGGCTTTTGCTCTGAATTAGTTACTTTGAAGAGACCAGGACTGAGGCAACATGAAGGGTGAAGGGTTTATTTGGACTTGCAGTCCCAGAGAGACCGGTGTCTGTTGAGATGTGAAGAGTATGGCTGAGGGAAGGCACCAGGGCAGTGAGTTTTCAGATTCCCATGGAGTCCAGGACAGCTCCCAGCATCCTGACCGCTGGACAGTAGGAGAGTTTATGAGAGAACGGCCTTCTCTGTTGTATAGCCGCCTGCTGTGAGCTGGTGATGAAATGTGTTTATTTTCAGTATCTTTCATCTGTGATGACCTATGCATCATTGCATGGTAAACTTGCCAGCTGGTCTTCGTCAGCAAGGGAGTGCCACAAGATACAGGGAGATTGAAGGATGCCCTGGTCTACTAAAGTGGTACTCCTCCCTCCAACATCCATGTCAGCCCTGGGGCCTTTCCCTGGGGACTGCTCAGCTCTCTCCTTTGTCATTCCCCCATGGACATCGTGTCTTGATATCCACAGGCTGATGCTATCCTGTTGCTATTTTTTCCTTCTGCCCCATTTCCTTAACTGGTTTTCTGGAAGCCAAGCTACATCCTCACAATGTTACCATCAGCAGCCCTGAGTCACGGAAAGTAACTTCTGGTTCCAAATATTTTAAATTCTACCACCTTTGTCCTCTCTCTAGGATTCTCAATCTCTATGGGTCTGGCTTATCCACTGGTTTCCAACTCTAGCCCACTCCATCACCTGTGGACCTGGCTAGTCAGATGGCTCCAGGTGCTGCTGTCCTGTCTCACTTTACCTCCATTTATTTCCTCTGTCAGTACACAAGATACAGATTGAACGTGTTATATAATTAAAAAAAAAAAACCTTCAGATAAGCATCCTCTCTATTCGCTGGGAGGAAGGAAAAAATGATTTTTCCCCGAAACATGAATTATTCAATTTATAATTTACTATTCAAAACCCCATATTCAAGGATTAGCGGAGTTGCCACTGAAGTCAATTTTTGATGAGTTAGTGTTGGAAGAAAAAAAAACATTAGCATCCACTAATCGCCTAATTCTTCTTCAGCTTAGAAAGTTAAAATTCTTACTAAGTTTATTTCCTTTCCAGGCACTTTAAGTTTAGAGGACTCTATTTAGAGGATTTATTTTTCTTGAAGTGCATTGGATAGACTTTTTGTCATCTTAACACAAATTAGAGTCATCTGGAAAGAGAAGACTTCAACTGAGAAAATGCCTGCCCCCCATCAGACTGGCCTGTAGGCAAACCTGTGGGACACCTTTTTTATTTAATTTATGATTGATAGGAAAGGCCGAGCCCATCATGAATATGTTGCCCCCTCCCCAGGGTAGGTGGCCCTGATTTGTATAAGAAGTTGAATGAACCATGGAGAGCAATCCAGGAAGCAGCACTCCTCCATGACCTCCACTTTAGTTCCTGCCCTGACTCCCCATGATAAGGGGTTATAAGCTGTAAATGAAAACAAACCCTTTTCTCCTCCAAACCTAGTTTTTGGTCAAGGTGTTTTGTCATAGCAACAGGAAAAAAAAAAAGCTAAAACATACCATATCTGTCTTAAATCATCTAGAAACAAATGCGAAACAATATTAGATAACCTAAAATAAGTAGTTAAAATTATATTTCTGATACAAATGAGCTATGCTCAGTACTGTGTCTGCTTGCATAACCTTGGGTCTCTGCTCGTTTTGTTATAGCCTGCTTGCCTGAGGTGCCTCTAAAAACTCGGGCCTAGAAATAGTAAGAAAGGCCTCTATGGCTGGTCTTATGTCACTTGACAAACCAGAGTTTTATAAAAGGAGGGACCCTCAGTTGAGGAAATGCCTCCATAATATCTGGCTCTGTTTGTAGGCTGGAGCCTAGCATAGTTATTACCAGAGAGATTCTATCCAGTCACTGATAGGAGCAGATGCAGAGACCCACAGTCAAAATTAGGTAACGCTCAGGAGAGAAAGGATTGCAGGATCAGAGAGGTCAAGGACACCACAAGAATACAGGCCACAGAATCAACTAATCAGGGAACATAGGGGCTCACAAAGACTGGAGCAACAAGCAGGGAGCTGGTATGGGTCTGGCCTAGGTCTTCTGTATATGACTGTCTTAGTTAGGTTTTTCATTGCTGTGAAGAGACCATGACCAAGACAACTCTTATAAAGGATGATGTTTAATTGGGGCTGGCTTAGCGGTTCAGTCCATTTTCATCATGGTGGGAGCATGGCAGCATACAGGCAGGCATGGCACTAGGGGAGCAGAGAGTTCTACATCTTGTTCTGAAGGCAAATAAAAGATTGGCTTCCAGGCAGCTAGGAGGAAGGTCTCTCAGAGTCTACCCCCACAGTGACAGCCTCCAATACAGCCACATCTGATAGTGCCATCCCCCAGCCAAGCATATTCAAACTATTACAGGACGCTATGGTTGTGTAGTTTGGCGTTCAACTCCTACCAGTGGGAGTGGAGCTGTCTTTAGCTGTGTTTGGGACCCTTTTTCTACAACAGAATTGCCCTATCCGGCCTTGATAAGAGGGTACGTACCTACTGTAACTTGTTATACCATGTCCAGTTGATATCCCTGGGAGACCTGCTCATTTTTGCACGGAAATGGAGAAAGAATAGATCTGGGGGAGAAGATAGGTTGGAGAGAAAAGGTCTGGGAGATGAGGAAGGAGGGGAGACAGGAGGTTTGGATGAAATCTATGAGAGAAGAATACATTTTAAAAATATCTGGCTTCAAGGCATTTTCTTAATTGGTAATTTATGGGGAAGACCCAGCCCATTGTGGGTGGTGCCATCCCTGGGCTGGTGTTCTGGGTTCTATAAGAGAGCAGGCTAAACAAAGTCCTGAGGACATGAGGAGCAAGCCAGTAAGCAGCACTCCTTCATGGCCTCTGCATTAGCTCCTGCTAACAAGTTCCTGCCAAAGTTCCATACATATATGGAGAGAGAGAGAGAGAGAGAGAGAGAGAGAGAGAGAGAGAGAGAGAGAGGAATACTGTGCATACCTAAAATAATAGTGAATTCTTCCTTGGAGCATATATGGAGCTATTCCCAGTATATGTTGTCATGCACATACAAACACATGTGATGAATGTCGCATGTGCATTCGTGTTAATGTGTTCTATCAGCTGCAACACAATGTCCTTTCCACAGCACTTGTCTCTATAGGGTGTCATCCTGTCATCTTCTAGTCCAGTGCAAAGGCACCCAGAATTCATTATGGACCTATATTGTGTGTTTATACATATAAGAATATGTGAGGAGGACATGGCTAAGTTTAGGACACACTGATGGCTTCTGCTCCTGGTGTTTTACTCTACAGAGGAACCAAGCTGTTACATTTTCTATCTAGGAAAATCAGAGTTCCATGGAAATCCACAACCTGTGACTCAGGAGACTCGTGGCTACTTAATCACTTCCTGACTTGGAAGTGTTAACCTTAGTCATGTACTTTTCAACGTGGGAAAATCTATTGTGTTCACAGCTATTTGTTTTCCTTCTAAAAATGACAGTGCATCGGCTTTAATCATCACTTTGAGATAGTAAGTTACTTGGCCAATGAGTAACAAAGGTCCATTTTTTTTTTTTTTTTGGTCCATGGTTCTTTGTCTTCAATGACTCAGCAATTAAGTGTGACTAGCTAGTGACTCATGTTAGCACAGAGTCAACCATGCAAAGATAGCATTTGGTTTATCAGTAGCTTATAGTCAAGACATTCCCACAGGAGTGCATGTGCACACACACCCACAAGCCTTTTATAATGCATTTCCCTCAGAGCTGAATTTCCTTTCTCAGCTGCTTGGTGTAGACGGTGAATCTCTGGACACCCCGGAGCCCACGTGCCCTTTCCTGAACCAAGTTTCCCCATCACATAGGGCCTCCTGAACTGACCAAAGTCTTTGCAGACACCATGTGTCCTGGCAGAAATGGGGGTCTAGGTCAGAAGCCACAGATTTCAAGACTAAATAGTGACCAATTGGACCCTTACAAGAAATGAAGGAAAATGCTGAAAGAGAGCCTTTGCTCAATGCAGCCAGCATGTTTTGAAAAGAATATTAATTTTGCTCTTGCACAGTGGGAATGCAGACTGATCAAGGCAATAGAGCTGTGCAAGCACAACAAAGAACAGATTTGGCTGCTGTGGGGTTGAGTGTATTTGATTGATAGTAGCTTTACACTCATCTGACAGCTACATATATATTCTAATATTTCTTAACTTTTATGTGCAGAGCGAATCCATTTTCCTTCAGCTTTATGAAATGAGATCAAATAAATACCAAAAGAAATTTGAAGCCATATTAAAACTGCAATTAAGTTAAGTCAAACTGCTCAGACCTCAGAGTGCAGTGTGGATTCCATTTCCATTCTGTTCTCTAGGGTAGGGCTGGGGTTCTGAGTCTCAACCCAGCTCCTTCTGGGAGAAGGTCACAGGCAGGTTCAGAGACTGTGCTTTAATATCAAGAGGCGTAGCTGGCAAGCTAGATGAAGAAGTTAGTTACAACAGTTAACAATAGTTGCAATGTGCCTAGTAATGCACGTCTTAGGTTTTCATGGAAACTGACTATAAACCATGCACTGTTTCCATGGTGTTGAGATATCTCCTTTTTCCAGCCATACTATCCATCACAAACATATAGAGTTCCTTTGTTTACAACTACATTGTTTGGAAAGAGCCTCACGCCTGCAGGCTCTTTTTTTTTTTTTTTTTTTTTTTTTTTTTTTTGGAGCTGGGGACCGAACCCAGGGCCTTGCGCTTCCTAGGCAAGCGCTCTACCACTGAGCTAAATCCCCAACCCCTATGCCTGCAGGTTCTTAAGGGATGGTTAATGTGTGGTTAATGTGTGACCCAGCAGGCCAACATAGGTCAGCATATCACACTCTCCACCCCAGTATCGATTGAAATGAGGAAGATTAATCTTGTTTGCCAACTAGATAGATTGAGAATTCCCACATATGAGCTCCTAAATTAGATCAATAGAAGTGGAAAGACCCCCTCTAGATATGAGTGGCACCATTTCAGGGGCTGGGGTCCCTAGTGGAATAAATAGAAAATGAGCAGGCGCCAGTTTCCATCTCTTTCTCTTCCTGACTATGGATTCAATGTGACCAGGTATCTCTTATCCAGCTCTCTCTCCTCCTGACTCATCACTGTCTCTTGTCTATCTCTGTTTCCTGGTTGTGGATACAATGTACCCAGTTTTCTGTCTCTTGTCCACCTCTTTCTCTCTTCCTCATTGTAGATACAATATGACCAGATTTCTCTTCCTGACAGTGGATACAGTGTGACCAGGGATCTCTTGTATCTCTCTCTCTCCCTCTCCCTCCCTTCCCCCTTCTCTCTCTCCCCCTCCCTCTCCCTCTCCCCCTCCCCCCCCCCCTCCCCCCCCCCCCCCCCCCCTCCCCCCCCCCCCTCTCTCTCTCTCTTTCTCTCTCTCTCTCCTCTCTCTCTCCTCTCCTCCTGACTGTGGATACTATGTAACCAGCTGTCTCTTGCTTCCTTGCCTTTTCCATAGTGATGGACTATATCCTCAAACTGTGAACTGAAATAAACCTTTCCTCAGGGTTTACTATTATCCTAATAGTAGGAACGAATACAACAGTCGTGGTGGATGTTCTATCATAACTCTGGACTTCCTGTTCCTCATTTGGCCACTCATGTGGTCAGTTAAGCTTATTTTAGCAGGTGAATCCTTACGTCATGGCATTCATTAACTTCACACTGTGCAAGAAAATGCACACTCCCCAGTGGATCCTGTTGTTGTAAATATATAAAAATAAAACGGTAAAGTTTGGTCTTTTACCCTGCTAGGTCCTACACCTCAGTGCCCCAGATATCTGCTAGATATCTTGGCGGAAACACAGCCCAGCCACACACTTTCTTACACTCAAACCCTCACATAAAAGAACACACAACACAATAATCTTAGATCCAATTGGTAAGATATAATTGCCCACTTAAACATACAAAGCCCGGTACCATCTATCCCTTGCACCTTTTATTTGCCAGGCCTCCAGCTTCTCCTTCTCCCACGACGACTCCTCGCTTCTCCCCTCTCTCCATCTCCTGTCTCCTCTAACTTTTCTCAGTTCCCCATCGTGTCTCTAAACTGTCCCTTTCCCACCTATCTTCATTACTCCTCTCCCAACTATCTCAACTGTTCCATGCTTTTCCCCCACTGCTCAGGTTCTACTGGCTCAACTGTCACCAACTGTCCTTTCTCACCCTATTCTCTGAATCTAATCCCCCTCTCGCTCCTGACTCCTCCCTCTGCCCAACTCTAGCGCTCTTGCCTTTATTTTACAAATTCAGAGAGAACTCCAAGGCAAACCACAACAGGGTCCTTGGGTTTTATTGCTGTTGCTTCTTTTCAATCCTGTTGGTTAAAACAAAACAAAACACAAACATATATACACACACGGGTTACCTGCCCATGAAGAAAAACCCATGCAGAATGTCAAATAAAGGTCATGAAATGTGTCCACCCACTTCAAGGGCACAAACTCCACCTGTGGTACTGGTGACATTTCTATTCTATCAAGCTTGTGTGGAAGAAAGAACGATAGTGGTAAGAACTGAGTTCAGAAACAGAATGGAAATATGGAAATGGAGAAAAGTGACAGAGTAGACTTCATTAGTCTCAGAGGGACACCACAGCTGAGGGTGAAGGAAGAGTGCACAGTGCAGGGTCTCAGTTGTGTTTTGTAGTAATGTGGGAGTGGGGAGCATGGCTTCGATAGTGATAGATTAGGGGCTCTGTTTTTCTACGTAAGTTTTTTTTTTTTTCAGAACTACAAGGTGGGAAATAGGCCAGTGGTTTGTTCCTGGACAGAACCTTCCATAGTCTATGGGTATCAGACTGGCCTTGGCTTTAAGAGAATTTTCTTCACCAATAGCCTCATAATTTCTCCCAAGTCTTAGCTCTTGAACTGCCCTTGTAGGCTTGAGTCTGGAGTCATTAGTCACCAGGGGGAATTGAAGAGCGTATTAGGGCTCTTTAGAGAAACCGGCCAATAGAAGAAATACACATAAGGGGGAATTAATTAGATTGGCTTATACAATTTAATCTGGGTAGTCTATAATCATTGTCTGACATCAGATAGGCCAACAAATCCAGTAGTTTCTCAGTTCACAAGGCTGGATATACCACCAGTCCCTATATGGCACCGGAGACCTGGAGAATGCCTACAGAGCTACTGGCCTTCGGTTTGTGTTGGAAGTTTGAAGCTGGGTCCTAACGTCAGAGAAGGAATGTGGTGGGAGCAGCAGTAGCAGCAGCCTATGCAACGACAAAGATGAACTTACCAGTGAAAGCCAAGGAGGCAAAGAGCCAAACCCTTTCTTCTTCTGTCTCTTTATCTGCGCTGCCGTCTGAAGGTGTCAACTACATTTAGTGTGGGTTTTCCCACTTCAAATAATCTGATCAAGAAAATTCCTCATAAAAGAGTGCACAGCTGACTTTTAGCTGGTGCCGGATCCTGTTAGAATGACAGTAAAGATGAATAACCCCAAAGGGAAACAGTGCATGTGGAGATCCCGAGTTGCCTGAGGAAGAGGCACCCAAAGTGACTCGTACTAAAGGATGTGCATTATGCTGACGGGCAGATAAAGGAAGCCTGCTATGTTGAATGTAATAGCTTATTCATGTAGATCAATAAGAGTTGTTATAACATCTCTGTGGGATGAGCTCTCAACCCATCTCCTGTGGAGCATTACATATACTACTGTGTGGCCTAGAGAGCCTCTTTCTTTATGGGAGATCTGAGTGTTCACTGCTTTAAAACCTTCAATTTCTACATTTGAGGAGTAGCAACACAAAGCCTTGTCTAACTCTAATACAGCCAGCTTCTCCTGGAAGAAGGTAACCTAGGATCAGACAGTAGGATGTGATTTGCATGATGAAAAAAATGAAAGATATGTGTCTCAGAGCCATTTATTTCATGGCTCTAATAGTTTCCCTGGATTGTAGCATTTTGTGAACTTGCTGCATTTCATGAATGTACTGGCTGGTTTTGTCAACTTGACACAAGCTAGAGTTATCACAGAGAAAGGAGCCTCCCTTGAGGAAATGCCTCCATGAGATCCAGCTGTAAGGCATTTTCTCAATTTGTGACCGAAGGTGGGAGGATCCCCGTTTGTAGGTGGTGCCACTCCTGGGCTGGTGGTCCTGGGTTCTAAAAGAAAGCAAGCTGAGCAAGCCAGGGGAAGCAAGCCAGTAAGCAGCACCCCTCCACATGGCCTTTCCATCACTTTCTGGCTCCAAGTTCCTGTCCCAACTTCCTTTGGTGATGAGCAGCAATGTGGAAGTGTAAGCTGAGTAAACCCTTTCCTCCCCAACCTGCTTCTTGGTCCTGATGTTTGTGCAGGAACAGACACCCTAAGACAATGAACTTGCTGTTCATCTTTTACTTTCTAGGTTTCTTGTTAGAATGATAGCTTAAGATGAAGCACACTGGGGTGGGATTTTGGTGCAGTTTAGTCCTGATGTAACCCCACACAGTTATCTTTCAGAAGACAGGGAGGAAGTGAGGTCAAAACACCCTCAAGCTAGTCCTTCATTCTTCAAATATATTAATACTGTTTTTCTCCAAATTTCCCCTTTGGGCTAGACATCTTTATTCTTCATGATGCAATTGCTTGGGGGTAACCTAGCAGCAAAGAGGCTTAGTACTATCCTCCTGTTGAAGGGCCACTGCTGTGGAACTGAATAGGCAAGCCCACAGAAGGGGAGTCTTCATTGTTTGAGACTGGCCCTTTATTACAGAACATTCTAGAGAACTTTATAGGATGCGTGTGGAAGGGGAAGCCGTCATAGGAAGGGATACCCATGCCTAGTCACACTGAATAGTCAGAACTCCATTTGATGACAAGGATTTCTATGGATGTTGTTTTCTGGTCCCTTTCCTTGTCAGGTTGATGCCCTGGCCATGCAGTGTGCTGCTAGCTGCAGCCATGATCATGAAATTTCAGATGGAGCAGTAGAAAAGGTGTCCTCTGTCATTAGGACCAGACTTTGTTCATTCACCGTTTCTTCAGGGTTGCTGAGCAGGAGAATCAATGCACTGAGCTGTCTGGTGTTAACAGTTCCTGTGTGTGCTTAACGGTTAATCTCTAGAAAGACACAATATTTATATAGGACATCTCACACATGTACAAACAATTCCCATACACAAAACTACACACTGAATCATACAAACAGCACATACACTTACAGATGCACACTTATAGACACATTACACATGTATATACTCAGGAACACACAAAGCATTTAGTTTTGGGCTCATTTTATTTTAAAAAATAGTGTAGTCTATATTGTTGTGAGGCTACTCCCTCCAAATTTTCAAATGCACGCACACACACACACACACACACACACACACACACACTCCTAGAGAGAGGAAGAAATAAAGAGCTCTCATAAGACACAGGACATTTCAAAAATTTACAGGGCTCAGGAAGCTCAGAAAGTTACAAGATCCGCAAGCTTCATCTCCAACGTTCTTTAGGGTTAACAGTTGCTGGATAAAGGACTCTTCGGTGGAACTGCCTACACATTTGACAGGGAGCTCCAGGAATGCAGGTTTCCTAAGTCCTCGCTCTGCTGGCAGGACCTTTGATGATGAAGCTGGCTTTGAGTTGCCTTGTCAAAGAGACAGTCTTTGAAGCATGTGGAGCAGCTCCCACGGCAGGAGCCTAGACACCTCTGATACTTTCTTCTACCACATTCTGTCTTGAAAACATCAAGTAATACATTTGCTCACCATCCGTGCAACTTTGAATTTCTGCAAAAACATCTTGTATGGGGTCATTAAAAATATTCTCACCTTGTGAGGACAGCTGGAGTTCTCTCCTGGTTCATCTCTTTGTCTCAGATGCTCACTTCTCATGCCTCCGTCCTGGCTCACCTGACAGGATCAACCCCCTTTTGGACACGACAAACCCTACTGATAACTTACAGCTAAAGCTTACACTCACAATCATCAGATTCCCCATCCAGCATAACTTGACCTTTTTTCTGGCTATAGGCAGTAAGAATACAGATACCCCAACGCTCAAAGGTCAAGGGGGTCAGAGGTCAAGGGAGTCAGAGGTCAAGGGGGTCAGAGGTCAAGGGGTCAGAGGTCAAGAAGGTAGTTAGGGCATTGTTATGGTTCTCTTGTTCAGTCAAGACAAAGCCTGGCACCCCAAAGCCCGAAGTGATCCTTCTTTCTGTACCCCACATTTTTTACACCCATTTTTACTTGCAAGTCTTTGCTCACTATCCATGCTTTACAAAGACACCAAAGTCTCCCAAAATTCAAGTTCCTGATTTACACAGATGCTGGCACTCTCAGTGAAAGCACATCTTCCTCACCTTTTATGCCTTTAGACATCTGAAGTAATTCATCTATCCCATTAGCTACAATGCCTATCCATAAAAGCAGTGCTAACACCACAGAGAAGTCTGAGTGTTTGTGGTGTTCTCAGTTCCCATGGAAACAAGGCTCGACAGCTCCTTCTGGGGCCTTCTGCATGTGCCATCTATTCCTTTGAGGCAAGAAGGTTTGTGATGAATTCAGATGCCTGTAAAGTAGCAGTGCCGTGTGCCTCTGGCTGTGGGTGTGTTTCTCAGGGTGGTGAGAAAGGAGAATTCAACTTCTGATTCAGGGTTCCACCTATAACAAAACTGTCCTTAGTGACTGCTGTCTAATCTCTGCCCCTCATTCTAGAAGAAATCCAATGGTGTTAGTGACAGAAAATCTGACTATACAAATAGGTTGAGAGCAGTGCTCTAATGAGTGACTCTCTTCCTCCTCTGGGAAGGAGGTTGAGTGAAACACTATGAGGGGTAACTTTCTTCTCCCTCTGGAGAGGAGTTTTTGTGAAGCAGTCAATAACCTTTGTGTGAAATGTTTTCCCCGAAAGTCTTCTAGACTTTGCTAATCAGCGTGAGTCAGAGCAGCATAAGAACTTGGTGCCCCCTTCGTACTTCCTGAGACATCACTGTGAATTGTCTTGTCACCAGTGCAAATTGTCATGGGTCACAAGAGTGAGAACAGTCACACTAGAGACAATCCTCTCAGACTTTGAGCCCTCTAGTCATGGATAACCTTTCGTGGTGGCTGACAGCATTCATTAGCTGCTTTAGTGAGTTTTTTGTAGTTTCCACAGATGCTGCTGCTAATACAGGTTTCTTTAGTATCTGGACACCATAGAACATAAGACACGGTTAAACCTGAAAACCTGTCACAGAGAGTCAAAGTAGATCAGTAAGTAGAGTCTTCAGACTATATTCTGCCTCATATAGCAAATGGCTTTCAGTCAATCGATAGTTGTCTTGTATTTGAACCTTATTCTGATCAAAGAAAAATTCCAAATATTGTGGGGTAGAGAAAATTAAGTGCTGATGCTGCTTTCAACGATAGACAGCAATTTGTACTCAGTTTCAGGACATAGAGCTGTTTCCAAAGGTGTAGAAGCTCTAGAACAAAGAAAGGGTCAGGTCCTCCCGGGATGGCACAAGAGCTGAGATATGGACATGCACCCAGCCACAAAGGGGCCTCACAGTCTAACAAGGATGCGATGCCTACACAAGCCACTAGAAGTTCTTGGTTGATGCTTTCAATTGTACTGTCAGCCATGATAATAAATCATTTAAATTTTTAGTAGATTTAAATTTTTGAGACATTGTATGAGTAAAATCATAAGCAAAGACCACATGCAGTAGGCAAAGGTCTTTGACTTCCAGATAGTAGATGAGTTAATGAAAAAAACACTTTAAATGCTGTCTTTTGGAAAGGACAGGTTGTCACACTTACAAATTCACTAAAGATATCATTGCCAGCAAAAGATCAAGCCAGTAAGATCAGTTGATATTCTAAAAGGCAGAACCAGTTGGATTTAGTGGGTTACAAAAGAAAGATCAAGAGGCCATGAGTGTTGGAAGGGGACATAGGACACATTGGGGTTATCAGGGGATGGGGAGGAGGACTTGAGGATGATTACACCCAGGTCATTGTGTACATGCATTAAAAAGTCAAAGAAAAAATAAAAGACAATCTGAAATAATAACATCTGTGTAAGCTGGTTCTGTGGGTCAACTTGACCAAGCTGGAGTTGTCACAGAGAAAGGACCCTCCCTTGAGGAAACTTCTCCTTAGATCTAGCTGTAAGGCATTTTCTCAATTAATGATCAAGAATGGGAGTGCCCAGCCCATTGTGGGTGGAGCCATCCCTGGGCTGGTAGTCCTAGGTTCTATAAGAGAGCAAGCTGAGCAAGCCAGGGGAAGCAAGCCAGTAAGAAACATCCGTCCATGGCCTCTGCATCAGCTCCTGCTTCCTGACCTGCTTGAGTTCCAGTCCTGACTTCCTTCGTTGATGAACAGCAGTGTGGAAGTGTAAGCTGAATAAACCCTTTCCTCCCCAACCTGCTTCTTGGTCATGATGCTTGAGTAGGAATAGAAACCCTGACTAAGACAACATCCTTTCAGGGAACACAAAGAACCAGTTAGACAGAGGAGAAGGCAGGGTTTCCTCAGGGATCAGAACTGCTCCAGAGACTCCACAAAAATGTCAGAGTTGTCTTCTGTTATTTCCCTAAAAACTGTCTTGAGGTTGGTTGGGAACAGCATTGAGTCTATAAGTCACCCTGGCTAGAAAGGAGGTTTTAACACTGTGTCTTCTCTTCCATGCACGTGCCTTCTGAAACTTGACGTCACTGTGTATTTTGATTCCAGAGTGTACTGCAAGGTTACAATAACTGAAAACTTGTGGTCATGGCATAGTAGGATATACACAGATCAATGTAATAAAAAAGAAAGGCTGAATATAACCCCAAATGTATATCATCAACAGGATACAGTAATACCTGATGCAGAGAGAATGGTCTCCTCATTGACTGCTGTAGGAAGTTGGATATCGGAATGAAAGCTAACCTTTATCTTACACTACTAAAAATAAGTGAATCATGGACTTCAGACCTCCAACCATACATAAAACTCTTAGGAGAACACAGGCAAAGCCTCCATTTACCTCAGCAATGACTTACTAGACTTCACACCCAAATCACAGGTTCCAAAATCCCCAACAGACAGCAGACAGACAGGGCTACAGCAAAACAAACAAACAAACAAACAAACAAAACAAGTCCCAAAAGATGATGCTGTGAGTTAAGGAGACAGCAGAAGCTAGAGGCCTGATTAAAAACTAGGTGGGGGAGGGGTCTTGAATAGTTACATTTTCAAAGAAGATGTACAAAAGCCAGAAAGTGTTTAAGCAGCTTGTTTTTACTAAAGAGGGAAGCTGAGGCAAGATCATCACGAGACAGGGCCATCCTGGACTATACTGTCAATTCCAGAGAAGTCTGGGCCACAGAATGAAACTATGTCTCAAACACTGAAAGAAAAGAAGACATCGTTCCAAAGAGAAGGAAAGGGTTCAATTTTGTAACTGAAAGAAAAAAGAAATTGAACCCATTCTAAGATGACCCTAGGAATGCAGTAATTTTGTAATTTTATGTTAAGTAGACTATCTGCACCTTACTTGAGTTTTCTTTTTACTTTTTAAAGGTTGAGACATTTTGAAGTCCCCAAAACAGACATTTAAATCCACTTCAGAGAATGAAAACTGGAACGTGTGTTTTACTGCATTGAACTTCCAAGTGAACCCATAAGACTTAATAGTTCTGTCTAAATGGGATAACACTATCTTAGGAAGACCTGTGACCCCATGGCCCCCGTGGGCAGCCATGTGCCCTTCCAATTGTTGAATGATGTGGGCCAATTGTGTGTCAGCACTTGTCCTCCCAAGAGAAGTCATTTCCCTGGATAAAAGCAATATGACCTTCTTCCTCTAAACTGGCTAGGACCTAAAAAGCCCATTCGATGCTCTTGTTGCTGAAGCAGAGACTCCGGTTGCTAGGCATGGGCTGTTGCCATGGAGTCTAGTCCAAAGTCTCTCCTGGTTACTCAGTTACACATCCGTCTTCAGTTAACACCGTGAGACCACATCTGACACCAGGCATCAGAGCTTTGCTCTGGACAAAGACCTCCGGTATTTCTGTCCTCTGTTTATGTTTTCCTCTCTCTTTCACTCTGGGGCTCTTGGTTAATTAAGAGCCAATAGTTGGATCGCATAGGGGGAGTGCCATCATTTCAACTACACGTTTAAAATATTGTACTTTCTAGATGGCTGACTCCATAAAATTTCACCATCTTCCTAACAAGTCCATCTGTGTGTGTGTGTGCTTTAAACATTTATTTTGCCTTATCTTTTTAAGGTTTACTTTTAAATTATATGTTTGCGTGTGTGTTTGGGTTTGCATTGAACTTGTACGCAAGGTGATCTGGGAAGCCAAGGGATGACATTGGATTTTTCTGGAGCTGGAGTTGCAATGTTTGTGTGTTGCTGGGCGTGGGTGCTGGGAACTGAACTTAGGCCAATGTGTGTTCTTAACCACTGAGCCATCTCTATGGCCTTCTTTTTGGTACATGCCTATACTATACAGTGTTCGACACAGGGTTCATTCCTAGCTCCTTAAACATTTATTATGTTTTTGTGGTGAAAATATTCAAACACCTTTCTCATAGTTTTTGGGAAATAATATTCATTATCCAGTTATCTTAATAGAGTAGCAGCCGTAGCAATGCTGTAGACAGGCCTGTTGAAATGGATAGAGCTCCTCTTAGACAGGGCTCTCCCAGGTGTTAAACTTAATGGGGAAATCCTATGCCTCTCCAAGTCTAACTCCTGCTCCTTTTCAACTGTAACCTAGCACCCAGTTTCTAGTCTTTCCCTTTTCCCAGCCCTCTCTGTCCCCAGTCTCTGTGACCCCTTCCTTCTGAAACCTGTGGTGAGGTTGGCACTTTCAGGTCCCACAAGTCAGTGAGAGGATGAGCAGCTTCTGCGCACGATGTATTTCACTTAACATGGTGACGCTTAGTTCTCCCCGTGTGGTTGAAAATGGCAAGTCTGTGTTCCTGTCTGGACCCGCCCACAGTCCGCGGTGAGTGTGTGCACATCAGTGCTTCTTCATCCGGTGCCAGCAGACATCTCCGTTGTTTCTCCCACGTAGCTTATGTGCCCAGTGCTGCAGTAAACACCAGGATGCAACTGTCTCTTCAGCAGAACGATTTTACTTCCCTTGCACAGCACAATCATGTCGTGGTCTATTCCTTTTTGTTGAGGGACCTCCACACTGTTTCACAATTGCTGGGTTAAGTTAAATTCTCAGCAACAGAGTACAGTTGGTGATGTCATTCAAAATGGAATGAAAAAATAGCTCGCTGTGGTTTTTGACACACATTTCCCTGGTGATTAGGGACACTAAGCCTATATTTATGCACCTGCTTGCTGCGGTAAGGGGCGTTTTCTAACGGTTCCGAGAGCTCACTCTGGCTGCTACTCTACCACGTGGTCCACAAGCCGCCCTTCCCCGGCCGTCTCCCTTTTAGCTACTCTCTCTGTGCGGTCCCCTAGGCGGTAGTTACCACACACACACACACACACACACACACACATCTCGTTCTGCAGAGCCTGCCGTGTTCTCACTCCGAGTGGGATCCGCATGCTCCAACTGCCTCTCAGCCATTTCTTTCACACACTGTCCTCTTTAGCCTGGTAAATCAAAGTTTCAGAAACTCGTGATTTAACAATTAGATTTATATGTTACATACTCAATCAACAATACATCCACAGAATAAATTCACTGCCAATTAATAAAGATAGAAACTGCCCACCTAGATAAAATAAAATTGACCTAGACAACTTGGATCGGAATCATTGTCCACCATCTTGATTCCTCCCCGTCCTAGACCTTTCCCCGCCTACCCTTCCTTCTCATCCAATGGTAGGCTTTGGTTTATCCTGGAGCCGCCTTGCTGCATAATGACATCATCCTACACCTGCTAGCCAATTTTAACTACAAAAAAAAGTCTATTAGGTTTCTGGCCCATTTTTAACAGAATTATTGTTATTATTTTCCTATTTGACTGAGTTCCTTATAGATTATGGATAGTAACCCCTTACCAGAAGGAACCTGCAAGGCTCTCCCACTCTGCCGGATGGCTTGATCACCTTGGTCATTTTCTTTGCAGTGTAAAACATTTTCATTTTGATGCAATTCCACTTGTTACCTTCGCTTTTGTTTCCTGTGCCTTTGAGGCTGTATACATTTTCCCCAGTCTATGTTCTGAAGAATTTCCCATGTTCTCTTTTGTAGTTTCAATATGGAAGCCTTTAAGGAGCTCACAGACTCCTTTAAGTTGTTTTCAGACAACTTGTGTAACTGTTAAAACATGCATCTTGCTTTCAGTCCCACACACACATCTCCAATTTCTGCAACACTGTTTATTGAAGACTGTCATCGCAATGCAAACTCAAACGACCTTTGTCAAAAGCTCGGTGACTGGACTTGTGTGGCTATTATATTTTGACCATTGGGTCAAATGTCCAGTCTTGAGTCAACAGTATTCTGCTTTGACTGTTATAGCTTTGTGTGATGTGCTTTGAAACCAGGTAGTGAAACACTCCTATTGAAGTGGAAACTTAAGGGTTCTTTGGAGAGTCCATTGTGTTGGATGGTGTTCTGCTGGGGCAAACACGTGCAGGAGTGTTTTCCTGAAGTGGACACAGGTGAAAGGCTAAGGCAGACTCGTGAAGGAGTGTTTCACTGAAGCAGACACAGGAGAGAGGATGTTCTGCTAAAGCAAGCACGTGACAGGACACGTGATGAGGGATTCTTTGCTAACAACACTTGTGTATTGGTCCACTTTACACTGCATAGTTGAGCTGCATTTGTTGGTACTCTGAGGACAGGAGGTGATTGGATGCACATGCTTAGGTAAGACCTGTGCTGAAGCAAGGCACATGGAGGACATGAGGGTATAAATAGGACTGGACAGAGCGACAGAAACAGAGCTTGTCTTGCTGATACAGCTATTCATGTAACGCTTGTGGGTCTCTCATCTTTGCTGATCTTCACTTTCCTGAGAGGCAAAGCTGAGAACTTCTCCTGGTGTTCCTGCTGGTCCCTCCTGTTGACTTGAGCCTAGCTGAGACCTGGCTGTCTCTGCTAGGTCATGTCACCACTGCTGCCAACCTTACTCTACTGAACTGGACTGCTGGCGTATCCGTGAAGTCTTTGTGAGTGGATTCAGCTGCTGCTGCTGCCTGCTGACCTGTGAACTGACAGGTACCTGATTTCCAGACAGTACAGAAGGGAGGTGCTCCAGGGAGCCTTTCTAAGCAGGTCCATTTTCCCTGTATCCTTTCTTTCCCACCACCTCTGGTGGGTGGAGGGCTACAAGGGAGGCTAAAGCATTTAAGAACTGTCATTAAAATCAAGGTTTGAAAAAAAATTAAAGCTTTTACAGTCTTTCTTTGTTCACTTTGCTCAATGAGTTGGCCGTTTAGCTTTTTTGTTTGGTTGTTTTGTGGTTATTTACGAAGTGTATTTTTCTTTTCTAGTTGATCATGGTGAATGTTTTCTTTCTTTTCCTTTTTGTAGTATATTGAACGTAGGTTCTTTTTTCAGACTGAGCATTGCCTGCATCCCTGGGCTGTATCTCCAGCGTTTTCAGGAGGCTTTTATTTTTGTTCAGGGTCTCACGCTAAGTTGCTCAGGGTGTCCTTGAACTCACTCTATAGCTCAGGAGGGTCTTAATCTGCAATCCTGCTTCCTCACCTTCCCAAGTAGCTGGAACTGCAGGTCTGTACCACCAGGTATGACGCAAGTTTTTCATCCACTGTTTGATTTTGTTTAAGCATGTGTGTGTGTGGTTGAGGACTTCCTGTCTGTGTTCATGAAGAATGTTGACCTCCAGTGTCTTCTTCAGAAAAATTCCCATTCCAATTTTTTGGAATCATTTGAGAATTATTCTGACACTGTGAGTCACCCCACTTCCAGTCACCGTAGGCAAAACCAGGAATTGAATCTTCAAGTTATGATTTATTCGGAGAACCAGCAAATGAGAAGACAGTAGATCATCACCCTAAATATCTACCTACCGTTGATATTGTTTCTTAAACCTTTTGTTTTGCTTTGTTTGCTTTTTGAGGCAGGGTTTCTCTGCGTAGTCCTGGCTGTTCTGGAACTTGCTCAGTAGACCAGGCTGGCCTAGGACTCAGAGTCTATTTTTCCTCTGCCTCCCAGGTGCTGGGGTCAATGGCATGTGCCACCACTACCTGGTTATTTTTTTTATTGAAAAAACTTTCATATAGTATATTTTGTTCATGTTTCCCCCCCTAAATTCCTCCCAGACCCTTCCCATCTCCTTACATAACCAATTTTACCCCTTTTCTCTTCATCTCTTTAAAAGCAACAAGAAAACCCAAAACACATCCAAGCACTCACACGCCTACACATACCCACCCACCACAAAAACACAAAAATGAAAATAAAAATAAACTATAAACACACACACACACACACACACACACACACACACACACACACACACACACACACCCCAATCCCAAAGACTGCCCAAATGAAGCCATTGGACCTGCCCTGAGCTGTGGCCCCAGTGCAGAAAGCTTCTTGGTTAGACTTGGCCTTTAACCAGACAGCCACGTACTAAGGAAACAGAGGCAGCTGGCTGCTCCAACGTGTAGTCATCCCCTGTGGTGAGGTCTACTCTTGTCTGAGATTTCTAGTGTTGCTGTGTTACTCCTTCCAGAACAGGTAGAGGGTCCCAAACACTAGTGCCCGAGTCTTGCATTTCTTCTGAGTGGATTCTTTGGATGATATTTAGAATAAAGCTTAACTTAGAGCAAACAAACCATTCGCAGGGAGCTCACAGAGTCCTTTTATCACACACAGATTCCTTCCTAAAGGCACAGACCCCATCCTACATGGCGGATGATGATGTGTGCGTTCTTTACTGCAGGGTGTGTGGTGTCCTTATCCAAATGTTTGGTAGAATTCAACCAAGCAGTTTTTTGGTCCTGGACTTTTCTTTGAGGGAAGAAAACTATCTAGTTACTTACTGGAGAGGAGACAGAAAACAGCAAGCATGAACTCCCAATAGACACAGACACAGACACAGACACAGACACAGACACAGACACAGACACAGACAGAGACACAGACAGAGACAGAGACACAGACAGAGACAGAGGCACAGACAGAGACACAGACACAGACACAGACACAGTTGGTATCGCTGGGTGCCTTTCCATATGGAAGGGAAGGACTTTTTTCTTTTTTTGAGTTGGAGTATGGCACAATTGGAGTCACCTGTTAGAAAGGTCATTCCAGGCAAGTGTTGTTTCAGAAAATGTTTCGAGTAAATTGAGATTGGAGCTGGGTCACTTCTAAACCTGTTTTATCTGGCCAGAAAGAGAAAGAGAGGGGAAAAAAGACAGACAAGACAAAGACTTGAGACAGTGTCAGCCTTAGATGAAATGACACTCGGAAAATAGCATGGCAGCCAGGTCTAATTTTGCAGTGGGCTCTCTTCTCCAGCAGACTTTTTGCTGCTTGCTCTGGGTTGTTAGAAGCGAAAGCCGGCTCTTGGTGTATTGTCCCTTTCCCCCCCTTTTATTACAACCTAAATGACTTTAGCTGACAATCTTGCTCTGTGTGAGAGAACAGCAATTGGAGTCCCACATAAAGTAAATTGAAACCTGATGCAACTTTATTTTGCAAGTGGAAGAAAATGGATTTGAACCCAAGGGCAAAAGGCCAGTGAGCCTCCAGCTATCCTTCCTGATCTGGCCATACCAACCAGAGAAGAATATGCCTATCGAGTTCAGATGAGATTCAAAACACTTATTTAGATTTAAATCTCCCTATGAACTTTAATTTTAATTCCTCCTCCTTCCCCTCCTTTTGATATAAAGGAAGCAGGCCTCCAACTCATGGCAATCCTCCTGCCTCAGCTCACCCACGTGCCAGGAGTATAGGGTGTGCCACTACAACGAGCTTAGCATTTTAATTTCAACCTTAAATGCCGATATAATGCACCGTAGATCCAGAGTCCTGTGACAGAGATTCTAGCTGTCCTGTGTCTGCATGTCTCTTGCCCTCACCTCTGGGTCTGTCCTGAGATGGATTCTCTCACAGTGCACAGGACCGACTGTAGGTCAACCTCAGCGGACTTCTGCCTAGCATCGAGAACCTTGACTGCAGACAGCCTCTAAGTGGGTGCCTTCCCTCTCCCCTCCCTTGCTTTCCTCATGTTTCTTCGGCTAACTGAGAGTTAATAAAGGCTGACTTTTATAAAAGTCCTGTACTAATTTTTTGTGAGCTATGTTAGTTTTTACTGTCAACTTGCCACAACCTAGAGCTCTCTGAGAGAGTGGTCTTAACTGAGAATTATCTAAATCTGGTAAGTCTGTGAGCATGTCTGTGAGGGATTGCCTTGATTGTTGATTGTGGTGGGAAGATACAGCACAGTGTCGCAGGTGCCATATCCTAGCCAGGGGCCCAAACAAACAAGGATCCGTGTGTTTATTCTTCCTGCTTTTACTATCCCCAAATGATGAACTCCAACCTGAACTTGTATTTCAAATAAACCCTCTTTCTCTACATTGCTTTTGTCACGGCGAGCAGTTCAGAGTCCTGAGGTGGATATCTATCTCTGCCATGTCTGCAGGACGTCAAGAGCTCTGGCAGCAACCCACGGGGCTACTTGAGACAAGTTGAATGCCTCATGGGAGGAGAAGCTCTAACATACGCACTTCTGGACCTTCTTTTCTCTATGACAACTTTCTTCATGCTCGGGGCCACAGGTCTAGACCACATCAGGAAGGCGTTTAAGACCTACTCTCTATCTCTACCGAGAAGGTAGCTGTCTTTGTTGAACTCCGCGGCCATCTGCTTTCTGCCCCTCGCCTCTGGAATTTGAGCAGCAATGAGGCTGAGATAGCTACCATCAGCTCCTCCCAGTCTCAGTTCTGGAAGATCACGTCAGGCCCTTGATAAGCCATGACTGGGAATTGGGAACTCGCCACAGTGTTCCAAGAGGGAGCCTTTAGGGGTAGAGCCTTGTTCCGCATCTGACAAGTAACGTAGTCTCCATGGTTACCTGGTACCTTCAGATCTCTTTATTCAGCTTCGAAGCTGTGCTTTCTACATCGTCAGAAAACATCATCATGAAGATTAAGTGCTGGACTTTTCTAGGTGTGGCCTGAGCTCATCAGGAGAACAGGAAGTGGAGCCGTGGTGTTACCTGCGTGGGGCTCGTCGTGGGTGGCAGACATTTTGAACTCAGTATCTTATGTTGTAAATAGCAGATGCCTCCGTTCTTAGTGAGGCTGCAAGGGACTGGTGAAGGTTCTGTTATCTGTGAACGTTGCCACAGAAGTCTCCGGCCACTCCCCCATGATAGTTCTCTGTCATTTTGTTCTGATTACCCTCAATACCAGGCGTTAATCAGTCTGCACTGTTACTATTTTTTTTGTTTGTTTGTCTCGGTTTTTCTTCTCACTCACCAATAGACGAACGCTTGTGTTCATTGGCAAAGAGGAAACCCCCATGGGTGTATACGGTTACTGAAATGAATGAAGTGGCAGGAATAGCGCCAGCTTGTTGAGTTTTGTAGTAGATTAGATGGAGACTCCAGAACCTCATTTCCATCAGCGATCATGGAAGGTCGCCGTATCTGGCAGTAATTTCCGTGCCGAGGTAATTGGGTCCAAATTCGCATTCTATTGCTGTGGAAAACAATGAACAGAAGCGACTTGGAGAAGAGAGGGTTTATTTTAAAGGCTCATATGTCTCACAGTTGAACATTAAAAGAAGGAAGTCACAGCAGAAACTGAAGACACACCATAGAGGAATGCTGCTTATTGGCTTGCTCTGCATTAAGGATTACGCCACCCAGGACCATCTGACCAGGGCTGTGGATGCCCCACTGTGGACTGGGCTCGCCCATATCAATAATTAATCAAGAAAGTGCCTCATAGACTTGCCTCTGGGTGATCTGATGGAAGCGTTTTCTCAAGGTGACAAAAAAGGTTAATCAGGACAAGCTGGTGAAGGAGCCCAAGATGAATCATGTCAGATACAGGATAGCCTGGAAGCCAATGATGGGGACATCTGTAGGAGAAGATGAGGATGCAGAGAACCACATGTCCAGGAGACCCCATGATGACATTCACGTGGAGACAGAGCTCAGGGTGATGAGGGGGTCCTGTGGCCTGTGGAGAGACTGCAGGCCAAGCTTCAAAATAAAACTTTTTAGAAACAGTTGTATATATTTATCTGGGGGACTAGAGAAATGGCTTGATGGATCAAAGCTTCCTCCAGGGGACTGCAGAAATGCTCCATGGGTAAAAGCATTCCCCGTCCTTTCAAAAATCTGAGTTTGATTCTCAGCACTCGCACAATGGTTCACAACTGCCTTTATCTCAATTCTAGGGGATCTGATGCCCTCTTTTGGCCTCTGCGGGTACTGCATGCATGTGGGATACACACACACACACACACACACACACACACACACACACACTCAGGTATACACATGTGCACATAGGATGAAATAAATATTTTTTGAAGATTAATTTATCTTATGTGTATGTGTGTTGTGCCTGCATGCATGTATGTATGTATGTATGTATGCATGTGCACAGTGTATGTAACTGGTATCAGAGGTTGGGAGTCACAATAGGGGTTCTGAGAACTGAACCATGGGCCTGTGAAAGAATAGCAAGTGCTGAGCCACTTCTCCAGCCCGAAGTAAAACACGAGTGTGGTTTTAAGCCATCAAACATGTTAATATGTTATGGTATTCTGAGGGAACTAATATAGATTTAATAAAAATAACCCATGGATAGTAGTGTGTGCCTACAATTTCATCGATAGGAAGTTGGAAGCAGGAGGATCAAGAGGTCAAGTTCAAGGTGACCCTTAGCTACTCACAGAGTTAGAGACCAACTGGACAACTCCTTCTTAAAGATAAAGTGGAAAACTCAAAGAAATTGCAGAGCCTTGGGCTAGACTCCCTTGGCATGCGGTTCAAGGTTGAAATAGAGTAGCCAGAAAAGTTCCTCTTGCCAGAAAAGTGAGCAGGGATAGGGTTCAGGGGGTGACAAGAAAGATGCCCGGTGAGCATTCAGACAAGTCAAGGCATTGCTGGAGAGGAGGGACCAGCAAATGCTGGGGCAATGCAGTGGGTGAGGGATGTCTATCCTGCTGGCCTGACTCAGACTGGAACTGTGGCTGCTTCTGCTTTTGTGATGGATGGTGGGGAGGATGGTGGGTGTTTTCAATGCTACACAAAATGATGGAACCCAAGAGATTCTGGCAAAGAGAGAAACACCTTGAGACTAGGCAGGCAGGTGTCAGAGTGGGCCTGGTAGGGTGGCTTTGTGGAACCCCTGGCATGGGTAGTGTTATTGGGCAAGAGGAAAAGTCACTGGGGAGAGGCCTACTGATGGCGGGGCACGGGGTAAGAGAGAGGTGTGGAAGAAGAAAGAAAGAGTCAGGTGGTGGGGAGAAAGAGGAGGAAGAGGAAGGAGGGAGGGGAGAAGAGATGAAGGGGGCAGGCAGACTGTTATATCAGGACGTGTGTGTGAATACTATAAAATGTGCTGGTTTTGCCGAGTTCAAGGATGTAGGTAGCACTCCTGAGGAGCAGGTCCTGCAAGCTCCTCTCTCCAGCTCTTCTGGGTCCCTGGCTCAGTGGGGCCTTACCCTGTCAGAGCCTCCACAAGCCAAGCATAGGCTGCCTCCCTGTCTACCATCACAGCCTCCCAGACTGATGACTGTAGGTCCGGCAAGACTCGGGGCTGCCGGCAGCTTTGAAATCAACGAAGAACTGTGATCCCGTTCGCATTCATTTGCTTTGGGGAATTACTTCATGGAGTCGAGCGTTTGTTTGTCTAAGTTATCTGTGCTATGGGACAGGACTCTGTTGATCTTGGGTAGGACCATCTGAGCATTAGGGCGCAGGCATGGCAGATGTCACAGACCACCCAGCCTGGGAACAGCTGCGGGAGGCTATACTCACCCCTGGGAGGCTCAGGGCCTGGTAGGAGTGAAAAATGGGGAGGGGAGAAACCTTGCATCTAAATTTCTTTTGGTTTTTTAACCTTCGAGATGAAGACCTTTCACTCAAAACCTTAGCTTTTTAAGGCCTTGTGTTTCAACTTGGTCTTGGTCCCCAGATTTTTCTCTACAGAGTAAGGTGACAGTTCACAAGCAAAGTGGGGATGCCTTGTTCTAGGATTGCACTGTTGGAACAAACCAATACATTTTCTTCTATAATTAGGTAGATGCTATCATTTTGTTTTATTAGAACTGCTTGCGAGCTTTTATGGCAATGCCGCTGATACATTTGAAATCATGAATAAAATAAAGAATGTGTGTGTGTGTGCAAAAGAGTGTGTGCAAGTATGTGTGTGTGTGTGTGTGAGGGAGAGAGAGAGAGAGAGAGAGAGAGATAGAGTGTGTGTGTGTGTGGGTGAGAGAGAGAGAGAGAGTGTGCACGCCTGTGATGGATAATTATTGTTGTCAACTTGACACACCTGGAAAGAGGGACCCTCCTCTGAGCCCGGAGGAGCCGCCTCCATTGGACTGCTCCGTGGCACATATGTGGAGAATGCTCTTCATTGATAATTGATGTAGGCCATCCCTGGGCAGACGGGCCTGGCCTGAGTAAAAGAGCCAGTTTCACGTGAGCTTGAAAGCAAAGTGAGTGGATTTCCTCCAGGTCTCTGCTTCGGCTTCCCCATCTTGAGCTCATGCCTGACTTCCCTGTGAGTTGCAAGTTGAAATAAATGCATTCCTTCAAACTTTGTTTGTCTGTGGCTTCCGTCACAGCAATAAAAAACTGGGTAGGACAGACAGTGGTACCAGGGCTGTGGGGTATTGCTGTGACAAACCTGACCCTGTTGTTGGGGGAAGAGCATAGAAGGTCTTTGGAGTGAATGTTGGGCTGAGAAAAGCCGCTGACTGTTCAGAGCTTAGTAAGCTGTTCTGTTGGAACTCCCTGATGCTGAGAGTGGTGCTGGCGATCCCTGAACTTTGGGGTTGGAGGCAAGAAGCTAAGGAGCTCAAGGTTATCTTTGACTAAATAAGGAGTTTGAGGTTGGCTTGGGCCTTGTTTCAAAAACAAATGACAAAATATAAAAAGTAATAATATCAAAACACCCCAGGAAGCAGTGAAAGGCACACCCAACTGTTTCCTCAGGGCATTGACCAAATCACAATCATCAGAGAATCAAAATACTACTCAGATTGAGTGAGCATTGCCAACAGCACCTCTCAACCTGGTGAATTCTGGGTGAGGGGATATTTGATGAGGAAAACAACAAGGCCCCAGAGACAAGCTGAGATGTAGCTCTTCCGTCCAGGATACACGCGCCTTGCAGAATGGGACCCAGCAGAGGCTTAGCAACCAGCAACAGACGTACTGAGATGGCAGAGGTCCAACTCTGAGTGCAGAGGGCCCTTGGTCTGCAATCTGACTGTGAGGACTTGGACCAGACTCATCCCCAGTCTCTGCTGGCAGGCAAGGACCTGAGTTCCCTGCCAATGAGCTGAGAGTTGTGGTTAGAGCTGGGCCATTTCCAAACCACTTATTGACACTGAACCACCGCACTTATCTCTCTTAAGTGTGGGGACGTGCTTCGCAGACCAGACGCACCAAGGTAAGCAGTTCCGATAAAACCCAGGTGTTTCCAGCTGCTCTCTCTAAGAGCACAAACAGAGCTGCCGATTTCCGACCAGCCGTCTCATTCCATGCCTGTTGGGTGACAGTTGAGGGCTAGGTGCTTGTGAGGGAGAAGAACACGAAGTCCAGCTTTTCAAGAGCCATCTGGGAAGGCTCGCCCTCTCTCCCCGAGTCGCAGGTGTAACAACCCACCATTGAAACAACAAACAAAGGCGTTTCTGAGTTTTTCATGCTCCAGAAGCCCCACAGGATGTGGAAATCAGTTTCTGGCACAACCATCTGAGCTTTGAGGTGTCTCTATCAAACCAGCTAAGAAGACGAGCTTGTGCCAAGAATTCACCACACCGGTGATCTGTGTAATTATCCTGATTCCCACAGCAGAAGACAATTCCGACTACATTCTGTGATGCCCAAAGACTGTCCTGTAGGAGAGATAAAGACCCCCGATTTTAGGAAACACCTGGGAAGCACCCGTGAATGGTAAAGGCTTCCTACCAATGGGGACTCTGGATCTCAGGATCTAGGACCAAGGCAGGGATTAACTAAGACCTTTCTCCCCATTCTGTTTCTATTTATTTCATATATGCTAGCATGGGATTTCCTGAGGTTTGCTGGTTCCAAGAACTCTCTAAATGTCATATGTCTTGTTCTGTAAGGTGCACTTTAAATGCATCCTCTAGTTCATGATTGCTTCAGTGATGGTTGCTTGAGGCAGAGACAATTAAAAGACCCAAGTTATGGGAAAGGTATACATGAGAAATGTGGCCCTAAGGACCCTG
This sequence comes from Rattus rattus, assembly GCF_011064425.1. NCBI lineage: Eukaryota > Metazoa > Chordata > Mammalia > Rodentia > Muridae > Rattus > Rattus rattus. Next base: position 50,092,947 of record NC_046168.1, on the reverse strand, counting down.
AGAGAGGTGCTCCCTGAGAGGGGTGCTCCTTGGCAGAGATGCTCCTTGAGAGGGGTGCTCCCGAACTTTGGGCTTTTGCTGAAACCTTAAACTTATGGAAAACAGAGAAGAAAAAACTCAGCAGTTTGTATCAGTGGACATGAGCCTGCTACTCCACAAGACCAGCATAAAGGACCAGCACCTCTGATAGAAAGGTTAATCATGGTGGCTTTTAAAATAGTCCCAGTGTATACAGAGAGGATGATACCGTAAACTCCTAACACACAGTTCTGTGCTCTTGCCATTGCTGGGCAACTTGCCCATTCCTGGTTGTTTTATCGAGCACCTATAAACCAAGAACCTTCATCCATGATTGTTATAATGCTATCAGTGTTGACGTAATGATTCCTGCCCTCTGTGTTTAGAACCCCCGCATGTCACTAGCATTGTGCAGTTCTTCTCTTACCAGAAGGTAACATGCTCTGCATGCTGCATGCCCTTGGCATGTCCTCTGAGGCTCTGTCGGGTTCTAACTGCTTTTTCTACACCATTTCTCATCCCTTGTTGGCGGAACTCAGTCATTTCTCTACCGACTTCTCATGGGCAGACGACCTGAACACATATCTTTCCCGGCATTTCTCCAGGTTCCCTGCCTTGCCGCATCTCCACCACAGCTTTTTGTCCTGTCTAGACAGCATCCTTCTTGTTAGTATCACAGTGCACTTCACCTCTGCTTTTCTCTGCCCTGCGTACACGGCCTACTGAACACATCTGCAGAGGTGGCGTGCACCTCTGTAACTGCTTTCTTGCCTACCAGAGCACTCACCCTAACAGAACAAGAACGTTGGCTGCAGTCAGGAAAAAAAAAGTCTATGCCAATTTTTCAAGCAAGACGATAAATGCACAGCCCAGCAGCGCACAGCCTGGTATTTATTCTGAAAGTCTCCTGAGTATTAAAACACATCCTCTAGCTTTCTAATAGCCCTTTTCTTCGCCTGGAGAAAGCTATGCATGCCCCAATGAATAACAAACCGGTGTAAGCGGTGAGGCTTGTTCTACGATCCCCGTCTCTGCTCTCTTTACATTTACCTCATCACCAGCTCTGCTGCCACAACCAACACGATTCGTTATTCTCGACATTTAGTACCAATTTCTGCTAAATTTTGCACAAAATTTCCTTTGAGGGAAAATATATTTAAAGAGAGAGCCAGGAAAAAGTAGAGGAAAAGCTAAAGGTTCAAGGGGATCATTCTAAAGCAATCAGCTTTGCATATATATATATATATATATATATATATATATATATATACAAATCACACACATACTGCCATGTACACAGCCATATCAAATCACATACACATACAGCACCAAATGTACATACACAACACACCAAATGTACATACATACATGAAAATATGCATGCCCCAAACTTACATCAAGTGCCACCACACACACACACACACACACACACATTCATCGACAACATAGCATCACATACACAACAATACTGCCCACATACACTCCAAACACACCCATATCCCCTCAAATATGTATACATATATACACACTGGCATACACATACAGCATAACCATACATGTATACCTCAGGCATATACCCCACAGCCCACACCACTAGGCAGATATCTCTCTGTGGAAGCAGCAGGCCATTGTGCGCTATTGTATTGACGAGATGCTGACCCAGTGAAAAGAGCAAAGCAACAAACAAAAGACCTCCTTAGTCCCGGAGCAGAGCCTTCCCTCCAGCTTAGCTTCCATGGGTCACTGTTGACCTAAGAACACCAACACTCTGGATGGGAGAAGGAGTGTGGTTATTTGATTTCACCATGTGCTCAACTTAGACTTTCAAGTCTTCAGAGCAGGCACCATAATCCACAGAAAGCAGACCCTCATGACTGGGTCCCTTGAATTTTTTAAGTCTGACTGTCTTTACAGGTTGCTTTAGAATTCTATCACCTAGAAATGCAAAACAAAAACAAGAAACAAAAAGGGAGGAGAGAGAGAGACAGAGAGACAGAGAGAAAGAGAGAGGAAGGAGGAGGAGGAGGAAGAAGAGGAGGAGGAGGAGAAGGGGGAGGGGGAAGAGATAAACAACAAGAAAAGCTGTTTTTGTACCTAATTTCTTGAGGGTTTTCTTGGCAAATCTCCGTTGTTTACTTGACTGGACTTAGTATAACCATAGAAACAGAGCTCTGGAGATGTCTATGAGGGTGTTTCAGAAAGTTTAACTGAGAAGCACTCTGAAGGTGCACACATCATCCTGTGACTGGCATCTAAAAAGAACAAATGGGAGAAAGCAATCTGAGAGCCCACACTCATCCTACTGTTCCCGATGCAGATGACAGTGACCATCCACCATGCTAATGGCTCCAGGACTTTTCCTACAAAGGACTTTATCTTCAAACTGTTCACCCAAACAGCGCTTCCGTAAGTTGCCTCCTGTCAGAGATTTGGTCAGAACAATGAAAGAGTCAATTAGCACACTCAAAAATTCTGCAAGATGAATGTTAATTCAACAGAGGATGGATTCTTTAAATGCCCCACCGTGTATCATGATGGCCCCTCTTACAGATAGGTACAATTGTCACTGGACCTGACTTCTGGATGGAACAGAGAGCTTCTGTTGTCATTGCTCTGTCATACTGAGCTCTGCAACCTGTGATGGAAACTCAGTTCCATTCCAGCAAACACCCTATATCAGTGGTCACCCACACTGTGCCACTTAGCTATTGCATGAGTTTATCGTGTGAGTTTCCTCAGAGCTGTTCAAACCTCTCTGAGATTTGCTGTGTACTTTCTCTTGGCCTCCTGCCCCACACTGGGCCCCTTCCACAATCTCCATGGCATGATTCTACTCATCACTTCAACCTCTCAGGACTCTTCAACAAGACTACCATACTCCCAAACACATAAACATGATCGTTTCTCTCTCTTGGCATCTCGGTTTACTTTCTTTTATTATTAGATATATAGGGAAAATATGTTCTGTTTCCATCATGGTCTCCTTGACTCAGTATACCTCTCTAAGATACTTTCTAGGTGTGTGCACACATATTTCCCACGTACCTGCACATGGCCCTCCTCTCCTCCAATTTTCTCCAATTATAATCACATTATGCTCAGATGAAATTCAAATCCCAAAGTCCAGTCACCAAAGGAGTTACTCCACAAATCCTTGGTTGACTAACTGCTGTAACAGTCCTTTGTAACGGCGAGTGTCCCTGTCTTCTGTGGATGCTCCATGCAATGCTTGTCCTTGTGGTTATTGATTTAGAATTGAGGTCTAGATTCTTCCCATGAATCTAATTTTCTCCTCTGGTTAGATGCTTTTGCTGAAAAAACCATTTCTATTCCTATTTCAATAAACAGTTCCTCTCTACCTGCAGGCGTGGAAAATAGATACACAGTAATGCTTACGTGATAAGCATAAGGTGAAAACCGAAGGCTCGATTTTAGTATGTGAATCAGATTTATAGCTCAGTGTTGTGACCAATGTAATCAATACAAATTATTGAAGGTGCACAGTGAGGAAATGATAATCCTTGGATTCAAAATGATAGTTACTTCAGGTATCTTGGGGAAGGTGAGGACGGGAAGTGTGTAATGTGGCTTTGGTTATAATCGACTACAATTAAATTGACCCAGAGTACAGGGTGTTGCAGAGTCCAAGTTTTATCTGGGGCGATGAGCTGTTGCTGCTGTCTGACCCTGATACCTGTGCCTGCTTTTGGCCCTGGCCCTGCTGGAGATGAACTAGTCAGCAGACTCATCTGTAAAGTCATCCAAACCCTGGAAGACTGTGTTCAATAGATGTTTCCAGGCTTCCATACCAAAATAGCACCTGTTCTAATCCTAGATAGCTCTGTCTTAGAGGAAGCAGCCCCAGTGAGCACTTGTGAGATGCTTGCCTCTACCTGCTTAGCCTTCCCATCCTGAATTGTTTAATAAACTGGGTTAATTTGGGACTGTTGTGACTTGTGAGTAGAACTCACCCACAGAATAAATTGCTAAATTAAACACATTTCCCCTCTATCAAACACATAGAAGTAAGTCAGTGTGTGAGGTTAGAGTTGACCCTTGGGTGCTATTTTTTGGAAATTGTTCATCTTGGTTTTGGTTTTGACCATAGGAGGGCATTGGGGTCCTGCTCTGTTATTCTCTGCCTTGGCTTCTTGAGACAGGGTCTTTGATAGAACGTTGAACTTGCCATTTTGTAATCTTTATGTTTTCAGGTGGCCTATTTATCCAGCAGCCCCAGCACTCTGCTTATCTTCAGTGTCGGTGCCATCCAGAGGTTCCCATTGCAGGCACTCACAGCCACACCTGGCCTCCTACAAAGGGGCTGTGGATCAAAATTATGCTTGTGCACCAAATACTCTTGTCTACTGAGCCATCTTCCCAGTCTCACCTGGATTTGTTTGAGGCAGAGTCTTTCACTGAGATCTTAGTATCCCCGGTTCTAGCAAGCTTGCTGGCTAACTATCCCTCAGGATACCCTGTCCCCTTCATCTGTAAAATAGGCAGGTAACAGCACCTGCCCTAAGACTGACTTCAAGATGGATTCAGCCCAATCTTAAATGGGAACAATCCACGTGGTAGCTGTGAAATGATTGCTCAATAGCTGTTTGTGCCACTTCCACAAAATTAACGGTGTCATCTAAAATTTCCTTTAGATGACAAGCATAATATGGAGAAAAGTGTTTAAAAGCCAATCTTTCTCTAAAAGCAACATAAATAACTTTGAGTATAGACAAGGCGATGTGTGTTAGCTACTAAAAAACCAGAGGTGGCCATCAGTGAGCTAAATAGCAAAGCCATGGCAAATTTTACTCAGAATTTATCACAGGGCCTGTATTCCAAAGTCATCATTATACACGATGCCCCAGAGCTATTCATCGTCAAGGTAACCTGTACTCAGTTCTTCTTTTTCTATAAAATTAATTGCAACTGTGAAAGCAAACAAGAGCAAACTGAAGCGGTTATCTCTTCATAGTTATGGTGAAAAGTTTAATACCCAGCTAAGGTAGCACTTATGCACAATGAAGATAATTTCAGAGATGAGATACCAATGGTTACCTGTTCTGCTGGGGGAGGGGCTGTCAGTATCTATTTCAAAGTTTTCTCTACATCATTTTCTACAGTTGATAAAGAGCCCAAGAGACAGAGTCTTATTAAAAAAACCATCTATTTAAAAAATTAAGAACAACTTAAGGCTACCCTTGAGCAAAATAAAAAGTTCTAAAGTAAAGCATTCACACAATAGAATGATTCTGGATGAAGAACAATCTCTATCAAATGCTTAGAGATGTAAGTAGAAATTGATGGAAGCATACTCAACACTCTTTCTATGAAGGAATGATCCATAGATAAAAATTAGAATGAACTGGTAAAAATTGATATACTAGTGGAAGATCAGCACTGTAGGGTGACTGTATAGCCCAAGGTACCCATGTGCTAAAAGAGTGGTTCTCAATCTCTGGGTGGTGACCCCTTCATCACCCTCATTCTCCAAAAATGTTTGCATTATGGTTCGTAACACTGCCACTTGCAGTCTTGAAGTAGCAACAAAGATAATTTTATGGCTGTGAGTCACCACAACATGAGGAACTGTATTAAAGGGCCAGAGCAGTAAGAAGGTTGAGAACCATTGGGTAAAGGCTTAGGCTGTTCTCTGGGTTGTTGTTATTGGGAAGTAGAGACCATTTGCAGGAGGGAAGGTCTGTCAAGCACGTCCTTGAAGGCAGCTATGGGACACCAACTACATCTTGGCTCACTTTTTATTGTCTCATGAAATGAGGAGTTTGTTCTACACATTTGTCTTCCTTGATATTCCTCCGCCACGCCCACTCCAAATAAAGCAATGGACTGTCCAGCTTCAGGCTGGAAACAACCATGAGCCAAAATAACCCTTTCTATGTGTAAATTAAATGCCTCCAGGAATTCATTAAAACAAGAAGCTATGTATGTGTACAGCTATGTATATAAAGACAAGTCGATTAAAGTTGAAGACAAGAGCATTTTACTTTCTGATGCTACAGTTTTGAGATAGTTGATGTAAAACTGCAGATTAAATGTTCATATTCCAACTATTCAATCTCTCCAGGCCTGATGCATCTTTCAATTAAGACTTTTCTCACAGTAGGTAATATCCCAGCAGAGCTGAGTGACATGTGAGCAGCTGTTGAATCTGCAAAGGACACGGACTGTAGCCAGTCTGCATGAATTCAAGGAAGAGTGCGCAGTAAAATTTATTTAAATCTCGATTTCAAGAAACAATTTTTTTGGTTAGTTGGTTGACTGATTTGTTTTTGGTTTGGTGTTGTTGTTGCTGTTGTTTTGTTTGTTTGTTTGGTTGGTTGGTTGGTTGGTTGGTTGGCTTTTGTGGTAACAGATAAGGAACTGTAGACTCCCTCAGCCCAAACCACTGAAGGATCTGCACATTGTTTCAAAGGCACAACCACCATGAAACCCAGAGCATTTGCTGTCCTTTGAACAAACATGTTCTTCTTTCTAGTTGTAAAGCTCTGGATGAGACAGGTTGACCGAAGGCACATTCCTTTTTGAAATAACAAAACATAAGCTTTCCTGTGGCAGTAATTCCAGAGCACGATTTAAAGAACATTGGGTCACATCGAGCTTCAGCTCGGAAGGAGGGGTAGAAGTGTTTCTGCACATGTGACTCCAGCACGCCAATTTGCTGTTTGAATAGAAAAGAGTTTTACTTTTTGTGTTTCACAAACCTGCCACTCTGGGCCTCTCTTGAACATTAATTACTTTATTAATGTTTCCCTCTGAGGATCTTAACCTTTATGTCTGGAAGAAATAAGAAAGAAAGTCCAGATGAACAGGAAAGCAGATTGTGACAGTAGACAGATCAGTACTGGAGGCAAAGTCCAAGCCGTGAAGGCTGCCGAACCCCATGGGAAGGGAGCCCAGATGTGTCATGCCAAGGAGGATGGGTAATGAAGATGTCTGCTGTTAGAACTTGCTGCCCGTCAATCAGGAAGGCACAAAGAAGGGAGCGTAAGGTCTTCCACAGTCTTGTGGTTGAGGTTGAGATGTGATGGGAGTCCCTAGTCACAGGAGAGAGCAAGTACCTGGAGCAGAAGTCTGGGCTGGGTGGCAGGTGCTGTAACTACTGGCTTAGTGCCTGGTGACCAGTTATACCCCGTGCAAGCATCCATCCAAGGGACTCTACGCTCCTGAGAGTGTATACAAAGACTCTGCATTTTTTATTCCTCACGTGGAAAGGTGAGAGAAGAGAAGAGGAGAGGAACAAAGAAGGCCGTCCATGGGCACGTGGAGGAAAGGGGGAGGGGAATGGGGAAGAGAAGGGATGATGGGGAAGTGGTCACAAGAGCAGAGCAAAGAGCAAGAGAGAGCTAGAGCGAGACTCAGCATCTCGTTGCAGGGATATTCCCATATTCATGCTCGTTGCACATCTTTTCAAAGTATCAAGGAAACAGAATCAGCCTGGATGTCCACCAGTGCTGAATCAGATAATGAAAATGAGTGTTTTACACATTTTATCCAGCAGGAAGAAAAATTGAAATTCTGAAACTTGCAGGAGAATAGATGGAACTGAAAAACACTGCATTGAGTAACCCAGCTCAGAAAAACAAATGCTATATTTTCTCTCTCTCTCTCTCCCCTCTTTCACACACACACACACACACACACACACACGCACACGCACACGCACACGCACAAGCATGCACACACATAGGTTTTGGTATCTGATTGTTGAGTGTGTATGCATACATGTGTGCTTGTGTGCTTGTGCGTGTGTGTGTGTGTGTGTGTGTGTGTGTGTGTGTAAATGTAGGCAATAGCCAGTAGATAAAAAAGGATTTCAGGGTGGAATAAGGAAGATAATAGAAAGCACAAAATATTAAAAGTACAAGAGGGAATAGAGGGGCACGTGGGAAAGGGGACAGAGCGATAAGAGGGAGGATGGGTTGCAGACTTGGGGGCAGAAATCAACCCCAACAACATAGGTATGGAAATGCCATATGAAAACTTACTCTGAAAACCAAGTATCGATCTTTAAAGTAAGTGCAGAGGGAAGACTGCAGGTATGATTATAGGGCCAATAGCTTCTCCCGTGTCAGGGCTCAGTGAACAATAGGACACAGATTTGTTTTTGGCAAGCTCCACCTAATCGGTCATTAGTCTGTCACCAGCCCTGTCAATAGTGACACTTGGAACCAATAAAATGACTGCTGTTACCCAAAGCTGTGAGAGCTCAGTGTGGATCCCGCAACTGTGACAAGCTGTCCTTGAAGACACAGACAAAGGCTTCGCTGGGTATTCACCTGAGACTGAGGCTCTCAAGACCCCATCCTGTGTGCTCAGCCCCAGGCCTGAGCTCAGCAGCTGTGAGCGGCACAGAGGAGGCCCGTGGAGTGCAAGTCAACTGCAAGGCTCTGAAAAGACCTGTGACAAATGGCATTTAGAGTGGCTCACCATGACCCTTTGCGACTCTGGGCCAGGATAAGGGGTCTGAGAAATAGTCTGTAAGAAATAAACATTTGTCTGTACTTGGGAAACAGATACAAGAACTGGAATGAAAGGGGGAGACAGGTTTGGACTGAGGGCTCAGCCACAGACCAGCATTCCCTCGTACCAAACACACAGGATGACCCAAGAGCTTGCCTTAGGTGCTTCTTAGCGCTCTCTTCTGACCTTCCTAAAAATACCTCAGGGGATGGCTTATATTGATTGTCAATCTGACCAAGCTAGATTTTAAAAAGCCAGCATGTCTATGCGGGATTATTTAGATGAGCTAAAGGAGGTGGGAAGACGTCCCCTCACTGGGCAGCACCATTTTCTAAGCTGGGATGTGGAAATACCTAAAGAACAGGGAGTGACCTGAGCACCAGAATTCATCTCTCTTTGCTTCCTCACCATGGATACAACAGAGAGCCACCTTCCCGCTACCCCGACTTCCTCACCATGAAGGACTGCATCCCTGAATTATAAGATGAAATAAACCCACCTCCTCTGTATCACTTCTAATCACATTATTTTGACACAGCAATGAGGGAAACAACCAACACGCTTCTTAAGCCTTTCTTCTAGCCAGCACTCTCAGATTTGTATCAAATGATCGGAACACTTCTAAGTTGGTTTTTTTTTTTAAATCTATAAATTGTGAAGGGTGTTGTTTCCCTAATTTTTCCTTTTTCAGCCCATTTATCATTTGTGTAAAGGAGGGCTACTGGTTTGTTTGAGTTAATTTTATATCCAGCCTTCTTGCTGAAGTTGCTTATCAGCTGTAGCAGTTCTCTGGTAGAATTTTGGGACTTGCTTATGTACACAATCATATCCTCAAATTGTGATACTTTGACTTCTTCCTTTCCAAATTGTATCCCTTTGATCTGCTTTAGCTGCCTTATTTCTCTAGCTAGAATTTCAAGTACAGTATTGAATAGACAGAGAGAGAGTGGGCAGTCTTGTCACCGATTTTAGTGGGACTGCTTCAAGTGTCTCTCCATGTAATTTGATGTTGGCTATTGGCTTGCTGTATATTGCTTTCATTATGTTTGGGGATATGCCCTGAATTCCTGGTCTCTCCAAGACTTTTGACATGAAAGGCGGTTGGATTTTGTCAAAGGTGTTTTCAGCATCTACTGATGTTATGTTCATAGCTTATTCAAGTGTCTCTTCTTTTAGGTTGACAAGAGCAAAGGAGAGAATACCATACCATGTACAGATTTTACCCAGCACAGATTGATACAAAATATAGAAAATCAAGATAAAGGTGGCAGTTGATGCTGTCCTCACACGTTCCCCAGAGGAAGCCCCCCCAGCCCTCAGATCTGTAGGAAAAGGAGCATGTGCTCCTTGGACATGGTTTGGGAGCAGTTTCCCCACCCTCAGAACTACCACCAGCAAAATGCCGTCAGTGATCTCTTGGGAACCTTAACACAGCACTCACATCTAAAGTGTCAAATGATATATACATATGGTCTTTTTTTTTTGACACAAATCTAAATGCACCTGCACAAACTGTGCAGGGAGTTTGTCTCGGACTCAGGGATGTGAGAATTTCAGACCCGAAAAGCAGATGCCGCTGGCACAAACTCTTCTCCAAGGGAAGACTCCAGTGAGCAGATCAAACACGGCAAAGGAAAAGGGAGATGGAAGCCGCAGAGATCAGAGGGGAAGGTTCCAGAAACTATGGGTGCACATCTTTGATCACATTCTGAAATCACACATGAAAGCTGCCCGGCCACATTGTGAGCCCCCAGGCTGGGAGGACGGTAGTTCAGTTCTCCTCTCGTAAAATAAAGAAAAAGTCTCCTTAAAAAGGAGCAGATGAAAGAATTCCAGCCAACTCTTTCTCACTCACAGCGTCTATGAAAAGAGTGAAGACGAAGAACAAAACAGTGTCTGGGAAAGAAGGGTTCTCTGCACCCTGGGATTTATTAGGAGATCAGTGCAATACAGCAAAGGACAAAGGCTTCCTGGCTACAGGAAGGTTATGGGCAGAGTTAATCACTCACTTACATCAAGAACAATCAATAAACGCTCTTTGTGATTGTCTTCTAATCAGCCTCAGACCGAATACATCTGCCTTAGTAGAGGAAAATGAAGTTTATACCCGCCTTAGAGGCAATGGGTCAGAAAGGAAAGCAACCAGAGAGGAAACAAGCCACATCCGCTTAACGATGAGAGTATGGAGATAAGAGGAGAACTCAGTAAGGAGGGAATGTAAAAGTGAGGTATGCACATGGAATATATAAATACGTGAGTATAATGGGCTAGGAGATACAATTAAAACGATGGCCTCCTTAACAGTGGCAGAAAAGGAGAATCGTGGAGTAAGTAAAGCTGCAGCCATCTATACAGTCATCGACTAAAAGATGTCATTTACACCAGCGCCCAACATAACATATTTAGCCATCTATTTAATAAAGACGCTCATGAGCTACTTGTGATAAACTATAAAAATCAGACTGAATAAGTATATCAACAGATACTCTGGGTGCATAAATTAGAAGCCTCAGCATTGGCAAAATGCCGTTTCTTCAGAAACTTAATATAACTTCATCGCATTCCCATTAAAAAATACAGAAGAGTATTTTGTATATTTTGGCAAACTAATTCTAAAACCTGTAAGACAAAAGGCAGAGCCTAAAATCCCAGGACAATGTATTTGCAGTAAGAAAGGACCCAGGAAGAATGGCTCAGTTGGGCACTGAGTCCTAAGGAACATCCCCACCCCCACCTCCTCCTCCCCGCCCATGCCCATCCACCAACAGCCTTCCTCAGGCTGACAAAGCTCAGTGTCCTGTGCCTGAGTTGGCCTTTTCAAACGTGTGACCTCTGAATGAGGAACACTTAACACAGTTGCTGCTGGTTTCTTTCAGCTGCTGTACAATGATAGCAGTAAAGGAAAGCAACTTGGAAAGGCCGGAAACAGTTGCAGTTTGTGAAGAGAAGAGACACAAAGTGTCAGGGCAATTGTAGCTGACAAAGGGATTGGAACCATTAAAAAGAATCCAAGTGCTTTGCTCTAAAACAAAACAAAAGATGAGATGAAGTCAACCCAGAATCCCCCTGGATTCCATCATAGGCTCAAAGGAATAAAGGTTTTTAAGGATTTGAAAGACTTGGCTTTTTTAAAGGATCTCCGGGGCTTCCCCACACGGCCATCTTGAGAAGTATTTCCCCATATCGATCTTTCCGAACACACAGAGAGGTCTATGTTCACGGGCACTGGGTGGTTCCAGAATGGGTGACTAGTGCTGGAACAGGCAGCAGACCTTGGTACTATTCTCACAATGCTGGTTTTTCAGACAGACAGGGGAAACATTAAATAATACGGGCTCCCGTAGGGCTGGGATTTTGAGTTTGGACCCATTCCTCCTTTCTTTCCCCTTTCCACTGTTTCAGACTGAGTATGTTTACCCCATGCTATTGTATGTAGGAAGGGTGTCATTTTCTTTTTGACTTTTCAGGGACTTCAAGGCTGAGAGTTTGCTTTGAATCATAGGAGAAACTGAACTTCTGAGTGGTGTTGGAACAGGTAGGTGTCTTTACAGGCCATTGTGGGTAGATGGCAAGCATCCCACAATTGAGATGTGTGAGAGGTTTGGGGAAACAAGGAGAAAGGTTACTTTGCAGATAAGGGGTTCCCACAGTGGCTCCACCCCCTGACACAGCCTTTCCCAGAGCTGGGGCTTCTTGGAAAGTGATTGTCTCACGAGCCTTCTGCTTTCCTTGATGGATTACCCAACAAATGGACTCAAAATCTTAATGGAAGACTGGGAAGTGACGGGACTGTGGAGAGGGGAGTCTGAGTGGAAGAAGTAGTTAGCTGGATGCCTGCTGCATAGAGCGTCTTCCCAGCATCCTTTTCTGCTCTCCCCTCGCTCAGATTCCTAGCTGTGAGGAGGGGAGCAGCCTTCACCTCTCATCCCTTCCTTGTTTCTCCAGAGCAGCAGACAGTGGCCAGCCAGCCAGAGACTGTAACTTCAGAAGCTGTGAGTGAACACAGCTCTCTCCTTTTAAACCGCTTGCCTCGTGCTTGTCACAGCAGTAAGTCTAACATCTTGGGTTTTGTGCAACAGAATTCTTAATGCAGCTCCTTGCGTGTGTGCTGGTAAGGACCCCAGCATACAAGTAGGAGCAGGTTCGTGTCCAGTATAAGAAGAAGGCACATGCCCAGGAAGAAGAGTGGCACTAAATAGGTCCTAAAATAAGTCCTGTTGATGTTCAACTGACCCTTACCATCCCGGATCTTTATGGGGATCTCTCCTCTGTTGATTCATTATTTTTAATGATTCTATTCTTATTATTCTTATGAGTACTTCTGTTTTGCCTGCATGTATGTCTGTGTGAGGGTGTGAGATCCCATGGAACTAGAGTCACAGACAGATGTGAGTTGCTCATGCAGGTGCTGGGAATCGAACCCCCCGCTCCTCTGGAAAGCAGACAGTGCTGAGCCATCTCTCCAGGCCCCTGGTGATTAATTGTTAATCATAATCTTCCATTCAGAACACTGACAGACAGCACATAGCTAACGCCCCGTTACCAATAAGCTGGTAAAGGATAACACCCCCTTACCAAACTCCAGGCTGTCTTTCCAGAAGGATGGATCTGTTCTGAATTCCCACCTTCCTTCAGCCCACTTCAGTGCCCCTTGGGAAGTCCTCCCAGTGGTTCCAGAAAGCTGTGCTCAAGGTGGGAGGCCAAGGCACAGGCTGCCCCTGACTCTGTTTGCACTCTTGTCTGTATATGTTTGTTCTCTTGAGCAGGGAGTGGAGCCCAGTAGCAGAGGGCTTGCCTAGCATCCTGAGACCCTGTGCTCAACCCCTAGTACTGGGAGAAAAATCATAGCTGTTTCCTCTTCTCTCCCACAGTCAGTCATATCATTACATTACAGCTAAATAATAACCCACTATGCATCACCAGTGGGAGCTTTTGCATTACAAGTCTACATTTCTGAAGCCCTGGATTTCCTCTGAGCATCCACAAAGGGAACAGCTGCATACTTCTCTTTTGGCCTAAATTTTCTCTTTTTTGATATTTTGTTTGTTATTTTTTTCATCCTGTTCTGTGTTTGATGTTTCCTTGCTTTTTGTTTTGCTTCTTTTTTTTTTCTTTTGGTCTTCTAGATTTGGTTTTTACAGTTTTGATTTTGAGTGTTTTTGCAGTGTTGGAGAACAAACTCAGCACCCTGCAGTGCTGTCCAGGAGCTCTGCTGTGGAGCTGAATCTCCATCCCCTGATATCAAAGATTAATTCAAAATATCTATTAAATATTTAAAGATTAATTCAAAATATCAACGAGATATTTTGAACATGATTTTTTGAAGGTTCATGGACAGAAATTCAATCTACAAGTGGACAATAAAGTTTTCTCTGTTGTTTCAGTTCAAGCATAAATTCTTGTTCTGATCAGTCTTGTCCTCTGATAAAGAATCAGAAAGCTACTGTGTGCTGTTGCTGCGGGAGAGCCCTTGGCAGCAAAGGGAAAACAAAAACACCTTATGAATTTGACCAAAGTGTTTGTATTCCTATTTCAAAGTCAGTAAAAGAAAAAACTTTGATGTCACCTTACAAATGGATCGAAGTTTCTTGATAATTTCACATCATGGTCCCGCCTTTGTTTCAGTAACTCTAGATCACTGTAACACTGGAAAATTCCATGAAATTGTTTATCCTGTTTTTAAAAATTCACTAATAACTTATATAGAAATCTTGCCTCTACCTCAGAATTGTTTTAGATTATAGTTAGTGATGTCTTCCTTTAATCCTCCATAGCAGGGCCTTGGACTGGTGGAAATAGCAAGCCACAGAGGATAAAACACTCCCAGTCCTAGATGAAAGGAGACTGAAGAAGCCAGAGGCTGACTGCACCGCACGGTCTGGCTGAGGAATTGCTCCTCTCACACAGTGCACACAAGCAAACGTAGACATGTGCAGTCCCACACACTTACATGTGAGCTTAGGGAGACAACTAAGAAAATGGGGACTAATGTGAGAATCTATTCGACAGATGCCAATTATGGCAAGTATGGTGTGGCCTCGTGGGAGAGCAGGTTAGTTCGAGGGACAGTCACGTGGAAATATCGAGAAATAAAAACTCAGAATTTCTACAATCTAAGCTGCATCAAAGATGAGAGGGAAGGAAGTGGGATAGGAAAGTGGAATTACATGTGTGAGGGTATGAAGAGAGAGGGGATCAACACAGCAGACATTAATGATCGTGTGCTATGCTTGGAATATGCACTGTCCATATTTGCTTTTGCAAGTCTAATATTTTGACATTTATTTTCCATGTATATGTGTCTGTGTGTGTGTCTGTGTGTGTGTGTGTGTGTGTGTGAGAGACACTAAGAACATTTTCATGAAGAAGAATTTTAAATTCTCACAAACACATTTAACAGAACTTCCTCTGTTAAATATATAATGGCTACTAACTAAAAATTATTGCACAGCTCAAGACTGAGGTCTTCACTATAGCAATTTCAAGCTTTAAAGTCCAATATGCTTGAAACATGGAAAGCCCTTCTCAAATGAGGGACATGGTCCAACGACTTCAATAGAAGTTTCCTTGACTCAAGATGGATAGCAGCTCCAGCCGAAGAAGAACCTATTGGTGATGATGGGCCACCACCATTCTCCCCCAGCACCCCGCTGCTCATCAGAGTCTTTGAACTGTCTGAAAGATGACAGATGGGTTGGAAATCCACAGACTGCCAGATCAGCTCAGCCTAGCCCACAATGTTTGTTAGAAGATGGCCCTGTCAATCACTCTGTCAATCACTCATGCGTGGGCTCTGACTGCTTTTATTCTTGACAGGCAGGAGCAAGTAGTTTGTGACAATTAAATAATCCAGAAAAAGCAAAGCATTTACTATTTGGCCCTTCACCAGAAGCTGAACTAAGTTGGAGAATATTCAAGGGAGATTTTGCAGAACTATTAGGCCTTTTTTTTTTCTGGGGTAATACTGAGAAAAATGAAGCCAAAGGGAAGAGTGTTAATCTCTTCTGTCCTAACAATCCACTGTCCACTCTGGCCATTGTCCTAGCAGAGTTCAGTCCTATCTCAGCCAGCTGTCATCCACTGTGGCCTCCAGACTGGCACAGCTGTGGTTACTGACTTGAAGCCACTGACTTGTAGACCCCCGCCTTGCTAGAGCCTCACAATTCTTGAGTTCTCACGTAGAGTGTTACCTTTCCAGGAAGCAAGAACAGAGCTGTGGCCTTAAAAGAATGGGAGACCCAAAACAGAGTCTGTACAGAGGCTGATCGGTCTTCCTCTAGCTTCTGGAGAGGGAGGAGTTCAAAGAACATGAGTGACTCTGTCACAGGAGATCCCTCTAAGATGGAGGGTGGTCCCACCTCTGTTTCCACTATGCACACTCTCCTTTTCGACACTGTAACACCCTAATCTTCTGAAGTGGTGCCCTTGAATTTGTGTTATTGAGAAGATTCAGTAGAGCTCCCTGGTGTCATTGAAACAGTCTTAAACACCCTCTGACGGTGTTGATAAGTCCTGCTCTGTGAAATGGACCCACAGTTCCCACATACTGAAAATGAGGGTGGCACAAAAGCCAATAGACTCTAATACCTCATCTTCCTTGTGGACAGTGAGTGGCACGACTTGGTAACCCGTGCACACATCACATTGTACATTAGCAATAAGCAGCACAGAGCTGCAGAAACGGCCTTGTGCACTTTGTTCTGTTTCTATGGAAGGTTGCTGACACAACTCAACCCCTGGAGAGCCACACACAACCAACATGACCAATTACAAGGTCACCTACCCCTCATGTTGAGCTGCTCCTAATGGGCTTCAGACAACAAGCATTTACCTATTACTCTACCGTAATGAAAGATGCATGGCGGCCAACCACATTCAATATGGACACGTTCAGGTGGTAGGGGCCTTTGATGTCCTGGGAAATTTATAATGTATGAATAAATGATCCTAAACTCAGTTGCAAATCCATCACCATTAGTAACACATGATCATCTCCCCAACTGCACAGATTGGGGGCACCTGCACGGAGTAGGGGGAACACATGCACAGACTTGGGGGCACCTGCATGGAGTGGAGGCTCCCCAGCTTATGATATGCTCAAAGGATGTACTAGTTGTAAAAGAATTTACTTCAGTCTTTGTCCAGTTTCTGTCATGAGTCCTATAAAAACCCTAGAAAAACAGCTCAACAATTTTTCTCTCTCTTGAGACCCCTCCTTGTAATTTTTTCACTGCTTAATTCCTTTTCCTTATTTCTTTAATAAAGGTTGTTTTCTTTGCTTGCTCCCATGTGTGTCCAGACCATTAGCCATCATCAGCGTGAGGTAGCAAACTCAAGAGCTACTGTCTCAGTTTGATGTCTAGTGAGTGTCGAGTATCCACCACCCTAATTTCCTGAGCCTGAAAGGTCCAGTTGCTCTGGAACATCTGCATCTATTCAATGACACTTGGGATTGTGCTAATTATCATTACTTAGACACATTAAAGACAGACAGCAACCACAGCTTGTGCTGTCCATGGTTTTGGCTGCACTCCACACAGTATTTGTTATGCCGGAACATGGAAATACTCAGCACATCTGTTTTACTGGGTACAACCACCAGCTCCTTCCTTCTCTTCCTATTTGAGTTGAAAGGGTAATTACTCTCGACATCCTCTAATGATTGGGGAATGATCAACAGGGAAAATTACCTAGTGATTCATGTACAAGGTTTTGTGCCATAATATAGCCAAGAAATCCTTCCCAATACAAAGGAAGTGATGGGCATACCCAAGGGCAGCCTTGAGGAAGGAGTGCGAATGTTTTCAATGGGATGGGGATGATTACTCAAAGCCACTGATCTATTTCAGCGTTGCTGCAGCCTCAGACTCGCTACCGTTACTGGGCAGGTGGGAAGCCGATGGAAGTCGTACCATTGTGAGTTCATACAGAGCCCCTGAGTCAGTCCTCAGCCTATTGGTCAGTCCTTCACACATGAATTATGCAGCACTGCTTTACAGCATCGTGGGCTGGCTAAACAAGCATCCTGAATGATGTTTTCCCACATGAGATTATTTCTCTCCACATGGCACTCTCCTTTTCAAAAACACCCCATACCTATTGAAACGAAAGGCGGTTCCAAAGTGCCTGATTGGAAAAATAAGAAGTACGTGATATCCAGAAAACGTGTCTTCTGATTTTATGGGGTTTTGTTGTTGCTACCCAAAGCATGCGCTTAGCCTTTATTGTGTTGATAAATTGCAAAACTACATATTTCAAGGCAAAATTACCTTTGAAATTATCCTCATCTCATTCTTCCAAGTTCTGTTGTAGGAAGTTCGACCCTTATCTCCCTTTGTTCAATTATTCCATTGACAGATACGAATTAATTCCTACCCTGGACACGACAGACAATTTATCACAGGGCAGTTATGCTTTGTGGGCCTGAAGACTTGGACAAGAAGTACTGAGTGTGTGAGTCATGATGCCTTTTTTGTTTTACTAAGTCAGAATGAGAATGTAGTTTTTAATCTACGTCTTCAGAAGGATTGTTTAAAAGCTGCATTTTGGAAAGGGTGAGGGCGTATTGCACACAGCATGGTGACTGCTTACCTCTGTGCTCATATGCTGTCTCCTTCATTCCTGCTGGTCAATCTTTCCTCATGTCTTATCCTCAGCTTGGAAAATAAAGCAATCCCCAATATCTAGTGAGAGAGGTAGTAAGTCCTGGTAACTCAGAGACCACTCGTGCTAATCGTGTATAAGGAACAGGCCAATTCCTCACCCTATGTGGCTCAGTGAGGAGATGTGTAGTCTGCTGGGAAGTGATTCACTGCACCTCTCACCTTAAAGTTTGAGCTTGCTTTTCCTGTTTAAATCAGTTGTGCCTGTTTTAATACAAAGCCATAACCCAGACCAAATGAAAGACATTCATCTTAATGATGGGTCCTCTCTCCATATGGTACAAACAACTTTAATTAGATGCTAAAAGAGGTGTCCTTTAGCATTACATAATCATCCATTAAGTGAACACCTGGAACTTAATTTGCAGAGTGGGAAGGAAGCATGAGAAACCTCTGGACCCTCTTTTTAAATACAGTGCAGAAAACACAGGAGTTGGCAACGATACACTGTAACTGAGCCATGACGAACAAAAGTCCAGCTTCCCTGGACAAAATCCAGGGAAATTGCAGCATGGATTGGGGTTTCCAAATACCTTTAGGAAAACTTAGTCTGGCTCTGTACGGAAGTACAGGAATCCCAGTACTCAGGAGTCTCAGCAGAACCAAGAGTTTTAGGTCAGCCAGGATCCACACAGGAAGACATTGCCTCAGAAGGAAGAGAGTACAGATACGACTTTGAGACCAGAATATCTCTCTCATACTGTTTACTCTTCTGCACTGATATAGTAGATGTTCAATAAACAAATCTTAGAGAATGACTTTCTGATTGAGAACTCTCCAAAACAAAGCAGCTGAGAGTGCAAATGGAAATTCTGGGGCCAGTTACCTGGAGATAGCAGAAAAGTTCACTAAATCCACTAGTTAGACATTAATGCCAGGACTGGATCACTGGCTACCAGTCTCCTTTTCTCACCTGAATTTTGGGCTGCTGAACTATCTAGGATGAAAAAAAAAAATGAGGTGACAGGCAGACAGCACAATGCAGCAAAAAGAAACAGGTTCAGAAAACAGTTGACTTTTCCACTCCTCCCCTCCCTTCCCATGACCCAGGGGACATGCAGGTTATTACAAAAATAATCACACTTATTTACAATGGTTGCATGAAACAAAATGAAAAATGCCTATCTATCGCCTCACCAAGATGTGGTATATAAAAGATATTCAAAGCATTTTTGTGTAGTTTTATTCTATTCCTAAAAAGAAATGCCATGCCTTCCTCTTGAGAAAGAAAAGTTCAAAGATAAGGCAGAAAGGATCTAAATTAATAAAAGTAGACACAGAAAAGAGGCCATCACAAAAGACACTAAGGAAATCCAGAGAAACACAAGAATATAATTTTAAAATATCTACTCACCAAACTGGAAAACCCCAAAGAAATGGATGAATCTTTAACATATACAACCTACCAAATTTAAATCAAGTTGAAATAAGCAATATAAGCAAATGCATAACTCCTACTGAAATAGAAGTAGTAATTAAAAGTCCCCCAGAAAAACCCAGGGCCAAATGGATTCAGCACATAATTCTGTTGCCAATACTTGTCAAATTATTCCATAAAACAGAAATCAATAAACATCTAATTTATTTTACAAGGCCACTATCATTCTGGTACCAACACTATACAAATACCTAACAACAACAAAGAAAATTATAGACCAATATCCCTTATAAATATAGATGCAAAAATTCTCAACAAAATGTTTGCAAACTAAATCTCAGAACACACCAAAATGATCATCCACCATGATCAAGTTGGCTTTATCCCATAGATTCAAGAATTTTTCAACATGTATAAATCAGCAAACATATTTTATCATGTAAACAAAATGAAAGACGTAAATCACATGATCATCTCATTAAATCTAGAAATGGGTTTTGACAAAACCCAGCATTCCTTCATGATAAAAGTCCTGGAGAGAGTAGGGATACAAGAGACATGTATCACCATAATAAAGGCAATTTAGAGCAAGTCCACAGTTACCAACATCAATCTAAACAGAGAGAAACTCAGAAAATTTCCACTAAAATCAGGAATGCAAGAATATCCATTTTCTCCATATCTATTCAATATAATAGTTGAGGTCTTAGCTAGAGCGATAAGATAGGAGATCAAGGTGTACAAATGAGGAAGAAAGAAGTCGAAGTATTTTTATTTGGAGATGATATGATTTTACACATAAAAGATCATAAAACCTCCACCAGGAAACTTCTACAGCTGATAAACACTTTGAGCAAAACAGCTGGATATGAGACTAACACACAAGCACAAAACAAGTGAAGGAGATCAAGAGGATACAAATTGGAAAGGAAGAAATCCAAGCATTTTTATCTGAAGATGATACTGTAGTATACGTAAGTGACCCTAAACATTCCACCAAGGGACTTCAACAGGTGATAGAACACTTCCAGCAATGTAGCTTAATGCAAATTAACTCACAAAAATCAGTAACCTTTCTCTAAACAAATGACAGACTGAGGAAGAAAACAGGGAAGCAATACCTTTTTCAATAGCCTCATTAATATAAAATATCTTGGAGTAACTCTAAGCAAGTCAAAGACTAGTATAATAATATCTTTAAGACATTGAAGAAAGAAATTGAAGAAGACACCAGAAGATGCTCATGGATCACTAGAATTAATATTTGAGAAATTGCCATGCTAACTAAAGCAATTGACATATTCAATGCAATTTCCATCAAAATTCAAACAGAAAATGAAAAATAATTTACATTTTTTAAAAATTCAGCTTCATATAGAATGTACACACACACACACACACACACACATGATAGTTAACACAATAAAAGAATCCTGAATAATAAAAGAACTTCTGAAGGTTGTAGTACACAGTTGTAATAATCAAAAACAACATAGTATTTGTATAACAACAGTCACATTTTCTTAATTAGGGTTTTATTGCTGTGAAGAGATACCATGACCAAGGCAACTCCTTTAAAAGAAAACATTTAGTTTGGGGCTGGCTTACAGTTTCAGGGGTTCAGTCCATTATTACCATCATGTTGGGAAGCATGGCAGCCTGAGAGCAGACATGGTGCTGGGAAAATTATTGAGAATTCAGCATCTTGATAGGTAGGCAGCCAGGAGACTCTGATTCCACACTGGGCAGAGCTTAAGCACTGGAGACCTTAAAGTCCACCCCTACAGTGCCACACCTACTTCAACAAGGCCACACCTACTCCAACAAGGCCATAATAGTGCCACTCCCTGTGGGCCAAGCATTCAAACCCAGAGTCTATGGGGGGCCAAGCCTATTCAAACCACCACACGCATTGATGAAGGAAATCAAATTGAAGATCCAGACATAAGTCCACACACCAATGGACTTCTGCTTTTTGACTAAGAATCCAAAAGTCCACACTAGAGAAGAGAACATCTCCAACAAATGGTTCTGGTCAAACTGAACAGTTATATATAAAAGAATGAAAATAGATCCATATTTATCACCCTACCCAAAACTCAACCCTAAGTGGACCAAGGACTTCAACGTAAGGCAAGATACTATACATGTGAGAGAAGAGTAATTAGGAAATAGACTTGAACTCTTTGGCATAGAAAGTATTTCTGAACAGGACACTGATAACAGAGGCACTAAGAGTATGTCATGAAGGTGAAAAGCTTCTATTAGTAGGGCAAAGTAGCAGCCTAGTGCATAGAAAAAGGCCTTTACCAATTATACAACAGATAGAGGGTATCTACCCTGAATGTCAAGAAAACAATCCAACTGAAACACAGGTACAGAACTAAACATGGTTCTCAAAAGAGGAGACTAAAATGGCCGAGAAACAAAGAAATCTCCAACATCTTTAGCCACCAGGATTTTTGCTGTTGGGAGTACAAACTTGAACAGCCACGATGGAAGTCATTGTTCTTGTAGGAAAGCTGGGACTAGAGCTATGTCAAGACTCCCCTCTTCCACACTTGGTCATATACCTAGAGGTCTCTACATCTTACTACAGAGACACTTGTTCATCCACACTCATTGTGTCTTTCTTCATAACAGCCAGTAATTAGAAATAGCCCAGATGACCATTAGCTGATGAACGGATGATGAAAATATGGTACATTTACACTGCAGAATATTATTGACATGCAAGAAAATGAAATCATAAAATTCACAGGGAAATGGGTGGAGCTAGGGAAAAACACAAAGTGGGGTAACCCAGTAACCCAGTAACCCATTAACACCAAAATATACCTAGCATGAGACTGGAGAGGGGAGGGAGCAAAGGATTTCCCAATAAAGGGAAAATAGTACTTACAGCATCTTAGAGAGACACAGAGGGGAAGTTAGAATAAGGTTGAATAGGGGAGGTTATAGGAGAGGAAAGTAAAGGAGGGAATATGGGGAGGAGGAACAAACACTAAAGGCCATTGTAAAAACCATAGGTAGAAGCATATACATACATACATACATACATACATACATACATACATACATACATATACATCATATACACATACACTTATACACCACACACACATACACATATACATACATATACATAATGAAAGTAATCTAAATAAAGTCACCAAATAATAGGGAAGACAATGTCCCAATGAGACATTCTTTGTCTCCAAGTGAAACAACCAGTGCCAGGAATGGGTTATATCTTATTAATTATTGGCTAAAGGAGCCCTTTGAAAGCCCCCACCCCCAATATCACAGCCTATTGTTATGGCTACTGGTTACTCTCTACAGCTAGTGGTAAACACAATATTTAGACATCTCACTGAACACAGAGGAATGCGACAAGAAGAGAAAGGAAGGTCATCGTCAACCCAGTTTCAAATCCTTTAACCTACAACAGGGGCCAGACTTCACGATGTACTGGTGGTGTAATAGAGGCATAGATTGTTAGCATTCTGTCTAAGCCCCACCCCCACAGTTACCTGGCAACAACCAGGTATGCCCTGCCCCACAGTTACTTGGCAACAGTCAGGTATGTCTGACACTGTAAAAGGGGCTGCTGGCCCCCTCCTCGCTCTCTTACTCTTGCTCCTGCTCTTGCTCTCTCTTGCTCTTCCCCTATTCCCCCTTTGTCCCTCTCTCTCCCCATTCCCCTTCCCCCTTCCCTCCATGTGCTCATGGCTGGCTTCACTCCTCTCCTCTTCTACTCCTCTTTTCTCTCTCGTCCCTCTCCCTTGTCTTCTCCTCTCATTAAACCTTTCTGTGTGGAGCCGTGTTGGCCTGGTGTGGTTTGTCTGGATGCAAGCTGAGATTTCTACCCCAACATAAATGATATAAAAACATCCAATCACCTTGTGATTGGTTTTAAGACCTACAGCAAGAGATGTAGCCTATATCTGATACTCCTAAAATGACCAAGAACTGGAGACTAGATAGACCATGGGACTAGGAAAACCCCGCCAAAGGAGCAAGCAACACAATGACTTCTCATGATATTCTGCTATATCCATAGGACAGTACCTCGCTCAACCATCGCCAGAGAAGCTTTCTGCAGTAGATGGGGACCCAGACCCACAACCAGACAGCATTCAGAGGGTGAGAGACTTTGGAGGTCTCAGTCCTAAATAGGATGTCTTCATCAAACCGCTCCCTTCAGTGCTTAGGGAATCCATGCAGAAGAGGAGACAGAAAGAGCGTAAAAGCCAGATGCCTCCAAGGAAAGTGTCTTCCAAACACAAGACTGGGATAAGAACTCACAGAGACGGTGGCAGCTTTCTCAAGGCTTGCACAGGTTCAAGCCAGAGTCAGAGAAAGCCAAGTGAACACAGGCTCCCACCTCTAACCACGAAGCTATTTGCAACTGATACCTGCTAGCAGAGAAAAAACTTAGTTTTCTCCAATGGGGTGTCAGCAGGAGTATTAATTACACTTCAGGTAGGCCCAGTGCCTGGAAATAGATGGCCAACACAAAACCAACTCAGAAGTAATTTTGTAGACTTTTTAATCTCACTTTTGCTTTGTTTGGGCAACTTTTATACTTGTATTTTTGATTTTGTGTCTGTCTGTCTGTCTTTCTCTCTCTCTCTGTGTGTGTGTGTGTGTGTGTGTGTGTGTGTGTGTCTCCATTTTTGTTTTGTTTTGTTTTTTAAGAGGGAGAGATTAAATCCTAACGTCAAGTAGGTAGGGGGTTGGGGAGGATCTGGGAGGAGTTAGGGAGAGGAAAATATATTGAACACATTTTTTTCCAGAAAGATATAAAAGACATTTGAAGCGTTTTGTGTGTGTCTTATTCTGTCCCTAAGAAAAAATTTATTCTTCCTGTTTATAAAGTTTTTTTAAAAAAAAATGGTGGCAAGAGATGCCTTGCCAATGACTATTTAAAGAGTTTGAGTGAAGTAACAGCCCCACATTTGCCCACACAGGCTTCCGAAGGAGGATAAATAAGTTCAAAGGGCCATCTGCCCCTGACCAGACCCCAGAGAATCCCAAGTTTCAGCCTGCAGAGTGGGTGGACAGGGGAGCGAACTCAAGCCCGATTCATTTCCACTGAAGAGAAGCACCACTTGCTCCTTGGAGATCTTCCTTACTGCAAGTCTCTGAGGTTGGTTTTCCCAGTTTGACTGGCCTTGAGCCTCAGAGCAAGATCCCAGCCCCACTTTTTGCTCTTCATGGAAGCCCAGTCCAGAAGGCTCAGCTCTCGAGGGTAGTCACGTCTTGATCCTTCCATAGGCCTGGACCTTCCTCCTTATTCAGAACTCGAGTTCAACCTTCCAAAATCAGCCCTGCTTCCTTGAAATCCTTGCAATAGACAGCCAAGTTCTGCTAACCATGGCAACCTCTCATCACCAGCCACAGCACCAGGGCATCCCCTCTGTCCCCTCATCTCCAGGTCACAGCGCCAGGGCAACCCCTCTGTGCTCTCATCACAGCTCCCTCCCTCCCTTGCACACTTATGACACCTGCTTTCCCCTGAGCATCGTGAGTTAGGGCTTCTGAGTTCTAGTGCAGCCCCCGGCCCCCTCTCACCTGAAAGTTGTTAGGCAAATCAGGCACTCACTAATAATAAATTATAAAGAAACGTTTTAAGACCACTCTAAAAGGTAATTTTATCATTTTTTTTAAAAGAAAAACATAGAGAATCCTCATGTTAATAAGGAGGGTTTGTGTAACTTTACATGAAGAATTAAGTCTTGGAACAGTAAAATGGCTCAGAGGGTAAAGGAGCTGGAGGCCCAGCCTGACAACCCAAGTTCAGTCCCCGGAAACTCATAGCAGACAAAGAGAACTGAATCCCAAAAGTCATCCGTTGGCCTGCAGCTTTATGCATGTGGACACACACACACACACCCCACGCACAAATTCACAAAATAATAAATGGATTCATGCATTAAGTCTTGGATGAGTGTTTGGTTCTGTACAAAGCCAGGCATCTTCGGCATCCTTCAGAGCGAACCACTAATTCAGGCTCACGGGCAGCAATGCTCAGAAGGTTGCCTTGCACAGGCGTCTAGTACAGAACGGCAGAGGCGTGCTTACAACCATTTCCGCAATCGCTGAAAACGCTGATTCAGCTACTGTGCGTCTTATTTCCTCCGCCCTCCAGCAAATGACTAGTCTGTCAGGAACTGTGAGGGCGCAGAAAAGTTGAAAATGACCAAGTGTCATCTCCTCACTGCTCTGAGCTTTCCACTAGCAACCCTTGGCTTGCTTGCTGACTGTCCTCCGCTATTAATAGAAACCACCTGCACTATGTCTGTCTGTCTGTGTTTCTCCCTCCCTCCCTCCCTTTTCTTTCTTTCTTTCCTTTCACTTGCAGTGAACTGCCTTCCACGTAGAGGAACACAGGAGTGAAGAGGTAGCCAATCCAGTTGGAAAGCAGAAAGCAGCGCCACCCGGGTGGCTTTTGGGTTGAACCGGAATTTCAGGAAGCTTAGCCCTTTGCCCATTCTGCTTGCTCTGTGCGCATGCGTCCCACGGACAGCTCTCCTCTGATCATTCTCTTTACAGACAGGAATCCAGCCGTGCTTTTGTGCCATGATCTGACACCTAGCTGCATATTCCTTGTGTGGTTTACCCTCCCGTGATGTCTAGTACTGACTTCCAGCTTGACAAGATCTAGAATCATTATGAAGACAAACCTCTGGTCGTACCAGTGAGGAGCTGCCTAGATTTGGAAGCGGGAAGACCCATTCTAAACCAGTGACGCCATTCCATGGGGTGGCGGACTGGGTTGCATTAGCAAGAGCAAGCGATCCAAGCATTAGCATTCAAGGCTCTCTGCTTCTTGACTATGGGTGCGATGTGGCCAGTGCCCACACGCTCCTGCCGCTACAGTGTCCTCTCCATGCTGGCTTGGACTCTCTGTGTGAGCCAAAGTAAACCATCCTCTTTAAGCTGTTTTCTGTTTTGTTTTCTTTTCTTTTGTTTTTTTTTTGGGGGGGGGATTGGTTACAGAGACAAGGAAAGACAATAATATCGGTTCTTCCTCCTCCTCCTCCTCCTCCTCCTCCTCCTCCTCCTCCTCCTCCTCCTCCTCCTCTTCTTCTTCTTCTTCTTCTTCTTCTTCTTCATTGATATTTTTAATTTACATTTCAAATGCTACTCCCTTTCCCTGTTTCCCGTCCATAAGCCCCTATTCCAACCCCCCCTTCTTTTTTTAAGGTGTTCCCCTCCTCCTCAACCACCCCTCCTTCCCACCTCCCCACCCTGATATTCCCCTACATTTTGGGGTCCAAGGGCTTCTCCTCCCATTGGTGCCCAACAAGGCCATCTTCTGCTACATATGCAGCTGGAGCCATGGGTCAGTCCATGTGTACTCTTTGGGTAGTGGTTTAGTCCCTGGGAGCTCTGGTTGGTTGGTATTGTTTTTCTTATATGGTTGCAAACCCCTTCAGCTCCTTCAATCCTTTCTCTAACTCCTGCAATGGGGACCCGGTTCTCAGCTCAATGGTTTGCTGCTAGCATTCGCCTCTGTATGTCAGGCTCTGGCTGAACTTCTCAGGAGACAGCTATATCAGGCTCCTGTCAGCATGCACTTCTTGGCTTCATCAATATTGTCTAATTTTGGTGGCTGTATATATGAGCTGGATCCCCGGGTGGTGCAGGCTCTGAATGGCCACTCCTTCAGCCTCTGTTCCAAATTGGTTCTTATGTGGAAAGAGGCTGCTCACTTTCCTCCAGAGATTGCTCCACCGTACAAGAGAACACATCACGGTCCATGAGATCAGAGAATTAACTGTACGACTCACAAAATCCCAGGCTTAAGTCAGATTTCTTTGTCTACATCTTCAGCAATTTTAATTAAAAAGATATCAGAACCCACTTTTCTCAAAATAGTGTTAACTCCACATTATTGGGGAAATTACACAATTTTGTCGCAATTTCTCAGCGTTTTGTAAATCACTAATGTCCAGTTCTTTCTTTTCCATTTGAGAGATTATTGAAAGCCTTGGAGAGATTATGACTTATAAAGTAAACCATTATTCTTCCACGAAGAACTATTGTAAAAGTAAGCCTCGAATTAGAGCCCACTGTGAAGTCTGTAATGTATTCTGCTGTGAAGCCGCCCTTGACAAAGCACATTAGCAGGAACCAGACGAGCTCGGCTGCATTCAGCCTCTCCAGCGACGCATTGGCGCTAATAAGATCTGGGGCTACCGAACGCCAGGCAGCAGCGAGGATAACTTTAATGCTCCTGGATTCGGCATTATGCCTCATTTGTAACCGTGCTTTGTATGTTTTTCGGGCATATAATTGCATACACTCATAAAATTTAATGTTAAGTGGATGTGTCCTGAGCAGAAATCACAGCTCCTGATAAAGTCATCGCACATAGCGATTTTTTAAATGTCCCACTAGCAGCCCCTGACGGTGATTACTAGCTTGGTTCATGCAGGTAAGGGGAACAAGAATGAAGTGTTTCTAGGAGCCTGGTACGAATGATTAATTTATTTTAACACGGAGTGGTCATAATCTGAAACTCAAGCATGTCCAAAGATCACCGTCCTCTGAGGATCGTTGGCTGAGCACACTCATATCCGACAACTGCTACAACTGAGCTGCAGCAAGGAATCGATGGCTCAGGCGCGTGCCTGTGGAACTCGGACCAGGTTAACGCTAGCGCACAGCTCGCAGGGAGGCCCAAGCATGGGCGCGATCTAAAGAGGCATCTGCTAGTTTTCTTAGGACAGGTATTTCTAAACCCCTACCGTCCCGCCTGCCACACAGCCATATCTTGGCTTGTCACTGGGCTGCTGACATCATGGGTAAACGAACACATGCCACAGTTCCTGACCCTCTCACCACCTTGCTCATCCACCAGGACCACTGGAAACAAGAAATGCATCCAATCATCTCCTCTACAGTTGCAACATGGGCCACTCACTGGTAGCATAGGGCTGGGACCACAGACTCAAGGTGAAGGTGACCTCCAGCCTTATCCAGGAAGTCAAGGAGCTGCGGCTCAGAACCGGAAGTCCAGTAGCTGTGGCTCAGAACCGGAAGTCCAGGACCTGCGGCTCAGAACCAGCGTCCATCTTTGGAGCAGTTTCCTAAGGAATGGGAAGCATTTCTGTCAGTGAGGACACTGAAAGCATTTACTCATCTGGGGGTTGGCTTTTCTTCTTAGAGAAAATTCCTTGGCAGCACAGAGAAGGGCAGGAAGTCCTGGATTCTGGCTCTGGATCATCAGGACCCTTTCTGGAAAACGGAAGCAAGGGAGAGACAAAACCAAGGCAGGGTGCTGTTACCAGGGTCGTCACTACAGGGCGACTCCATTCCCTACTACGGGAACACAGAAGTGTCAGTTTGTGCACCCAGTTAGGACATCACACCTACCACACAGTGAAGAAAGAGGTGCTGAACCAACTGTTTTCTTAACAGACTTGCTGCAGGGTAGAGTAAAATGCAAAAGTAAGGACTTTCTGCACCATGGTTAATTTCAGTTGTCAACCTAACACCCGCCCCTGGGAAGAGGGATTTTTGGTTTAAGAATTTCCTCCACCAGATTGGCCTGTGAGCGAGTCTGTGGGTCATTTCCTCGATTGTTTACAGTGTTCAAGGAGCAGCCCACTGTGAGTGGTACCATGCCTAGGCAGGTGGGCCTGGGCTAGATAACTAGTAGAGCAAGCCGGTGAGCAATATTCCTCTATGGTTTCTCTTTCAACCTCCTGCCTTGAGCCCCTGGCCTTGCTTTGCTGGAGGATGGACAGTAACTGACAGGATGAAATAAAGCCTTTCTTCTCCAAGTTGTCTTTGGCCACTAGTTTATCAGAGTATCAGAGAAGCAAGTCAGGACACCTTCCAACCGTTTGCAGTGAAGTAAGATGTGCGGGATGGTTGTATGAACAAGGTGATTGTGTGTATGCCCAGTGCTCATGGCCACAGGAAACCTTCCGTCAGAGAGCCCTGCCTGATCCACAGGGAGCAGCTCTGGCTCAAGCTTGCCCAGCCCGTCTCAGCTAACGTGATGTTGCCAATCGATGGGCCTCCACCCCCTTATCACAGTGTGCCCAACCCCAGTGCAGGAGACGGCCATGACCTGTTTCAGAGGCCACAGAGAGCAGCAGCCCTCCCTACCTCCCTACCTCCCTGTGTCAGGAGAGGGATGGAACATGGTGCAAACACATGGAGAGAGTTGTGGGCTGTCTTAATTCTACTCTCCCTGCTAACCTTCACCGTGTCTTGAGGAGATTCTGTAGTGATGGGGGCACCAGGAGCAATCAGAGTTATTGATCTTAACACCCTCCTAAGGCCTCAGAGTGTACACACAAAGTCCACCATGGAAAAGCTGCTGAGAGGCATTGAGGGAACAAGAGATGGGTGTGGGAGAGTAGGCTTCTGTCCCATGGGGCTGTAAAGGAGCAGAGTCATTGCAGGATGAGGGCATTTGCTCTGAGGATCTTTGGTGGGACTGTATGAATGATCCGCATGGTCCATTTTCCAGTAAGGTAACCATAAAATTGTAAGACTGAGCGTGAAGGTGCTGTGAATAGACGCTGCTATTTAGTCCAGACCTGTACTGGGTGGTCTGAAGGAAGCCAGTTGGGTTTCTCTGCTAGTGACTAAAACTGTCCTGTCCCCTGAAGACTCACTCTTAGCCATCATGAACCACCTCGCTCTAGATGCCTAGGGTGGCTTCCCTCCTCCAAGCTGGAGGTCCTCAGCCAAGCATAACTATCTTAGGGAAGCAGAGCAGAGCCCTGATGCCCTACCCCCGCAGCAACATTGCTGTCAATCATGCTCCAGAACTCACAAGCTGGGCTCAGGAGAGACAGCAGCTACAGCCGGGCTAGGCTTCGCTCACCCTCCTGGTTTAGCCTGGCTCACTCACCTTTAGTATCGACCACCCACAAATGCCCAAGCCACAGACCAAGTCACTCCCAAATAGAGGCAGGGAAGTTGCTCCATGAAAGTTTAGCTGTTCCCAGAGACTCCAACAGTGTAGAATGAGAGACCTACACACTGATGCTGTTGTCAACAGATTCTGGGGCAAAGGCTTAGTCCTAGTGTAAGATTGTGGATCCGCGGTGTCTAAGTCTAGTAGAGGTCTACAGCAGCCCTGGTTTGAGTGAGTTGCTGTGATAAAACACTCTGACCAAAAGCAACTTAGGGGAGGAGAGGGTTTATTTCATCCAACACTTCCAGGACACAGCCCATCATTAAGGGAAATCGAGGCACAAACTCAAGTAAGAACTTGGTCACAGAAACCATGGAGGATGGCTGTCCGCTGGCTCACTCACTGGCTCGTGATTAACTAGCTTTCTGAAACAGCCCAGGGCCACCCACCCAGGAAATGGTTTGGGTAGCATGGTATGAGCATCCTCTATCCATTAACAATCAAGACAATCCCCCACAGAGATGCCCACAGGCCAGTCTGATCTTGGTAATTCCTCAATGGAGACTTCCTTCTCAGTTGTGCCAAGCTGACAGAGCTAACCAGAGCAGTAGGTTATAGAGTCTTGCCAATCTCTTTGATAACGTGGAGCAAAGAAAGTAGAAAGGAAAGTGGAAAATCAGCTTCAATAAAAGGTTGTACATACCTAGTTCCTCTCTCTCTCTCTCTCTCTCTCTCTCTCTCTCTCTCTCTCTCTGTGTGTGTGTGTGTGTGTGTGTGTGTGTGTGGTGTATGCCTTATGTGTATGTGGGTACATGATGCACACATGTAAGGAGGTCAGAGGTTGATATCAGGTATCTTCCTAAATCACTTGTCTGAATTTTTTGAGTCAGGGTCTCCCTCTCCCCTCCCCCTCCCCCTCCCTCTTATCTCCCCCCCCCTCCCCCTCCCTCTTATCTCCCCCTCCCCCTCCCTCCCCCCCTCCTCTCTCTCTCTCTCTCTCTCTCTCTCTCTCTCTTACATTTAACACCCATTCTTTGTTACTATAGCCACTGTCCTGTTCCAGAAATACTATTTGGCTAAATAAATGTGTTTGCATTTTTACTTACCATTGAACCTTAAGTCCATTGTGAAATCTCTGCAGGAAAGGTCTTTATCTCTCTGGAATTTCAGGTCCCCTCTGTAACTACGTCTCAGGAAGACTGCTCAGACTCTCATGAACAGTACCAATTTCCTGTTATCTGAGTCAAGAGCAACGCTGAGGTCTGCTGTCTAAAGACAGATTAAAACAGCATCCCAGTCAAAGAGCGGCAGATCCAAGGACTGGGGCTCTGGTTGGCAGCCAAAAGCCCTGGGGAATAAACAGGCCAAGGCACTTTCGGACCGAACAAAGAGTAAACACTTTGCAAACTCAAAACCTATTCATTGGACAACCTCTCTTCCCCATGAGCCTTTTCAAATATCTTCAATGCTATACGTTGAAAGCAAATTAAACGTGAAGACAAACAAACCCATCCTTGGGTCTTTTCTTCTTCTGCGTCAAGTACGTTATTTTGTCCTATGTTTTGTTTACAAGCTATACGTCTATAGCCACTGCCACATCCCCCATGTTCTGTTCACTAACTCCAGAAGACATAACCACCACTGTGCAGCTGAATGAGCCTTTAGTACTTGTTTTCCCTGGATCTCCCTCCTGCTTCTATGCCCCCCCTCTGCTGAGCTGTTGAAACCACCTGCACCTGGAAAGACTGATCTATTCTGCACTGTTTCTCACACACACTCACGTGCTTTTCTTCCTAGTGACCCTAGGTACCGTGTGTATTTGGAAAGATGCACACAGTGAAGCCAGTGTGATAATGAGGACATCTAATAAGGGCTGGAGTCTTGGTTTAAAGGAGAATAGCTCTAATTTGAATACTTGCTCTCCCATTGGTGGAACCGTTTGGGAGGAGCCCAAGGAGCGTGGCCTTGCTGGAGAGGGGCTGGAGAGGTCACTTAGGTTTCAAAATATTCATGCCATTCCCAGTGTTCTCTCCCTGCCTCCCACTTATGCAACAAGATGTGAGCTCCTAGCTGCTCTTCTGTCCACCATTTTGGACCCTAACCTCTGAAACTACGAGCCAAGGTAAATGCTTTCTTTTGTAAGTTGCCTTGCACATGGGGTTTCCCCACAGCGATAGAGAAGAAACTAAGATGGCTGTCAGATAAAGGCGGATTCTGTAGGCCTGTTCTCCCTCCGCTGCCCGTCTGGGTCTCTGCACCTTTCCTCTGCAGCACAGTCTTTTCGGGTGACCCAGGTCATGTTCACGCCAGAAGCTCTGTGTTTGAGTTCGCCCTCCGTCTAGGAGCCCAGCTGTTCTCGCAGCAACTCCTTCTTATCTTTGACACTCCGGTCTCCTTATTCTTGAGGAGTCTGTCTGTCCTTCACTGGTAGGAATGGTCTCACAGCTTCTGGTTTAGTCCCAGTGAGGACTTGGGCCATTTCCTATTGGTGTGTTGCTTTGTTTCTTTTGACTATAGATCTAAAATCGGAAATCCCTAACGTGAGGGCAGAATTCAGCCAGCTATTTGATTTTACAAATTTGGAGAACCAATAAAGAGATTTTTATATTGTACTAATGAATGAGAAAATAATCAAACTGTATTTTGACATAGATTAAAAAAAAGTCACAGGAAGCTCCAAGTCTAGTATCTTTGAATTGATTCTTGACCACACAACCACAAATTGGCGTTCCGAATAGCTGTCCGTGTGCTGGCAAGGCAGAATAGAGCAACAGCCTACAACACCCAAAGCTTAGAGCATCATCATCTGTCTGTCCCTGGTCAGGAAAAGCTCGTGACCTCAGCTGTGAAGGACAGGTCCACCCAGGAGATTCACTTCTGCCCCAAGCTGTGTGTGAGTTTTTGAACAAGGTGCCTCTCATAGAGCAGCACTAGATACACCAAACAGAAAGGAGATATGGTCCCTTGCACAGTGTTATCGTCTTTCTGCTCATTAAATGAGAGCAGGAGACTAGAAATAAACAGTGCCTTGTCAGAAGGTTCTACACTGTCACTTTTCCAAGTCACACAAAATCCTACCCCTCTCTAATACCAATGCTGCCTGCCGATGGAACTGACAATGATTTTGTGCCCCTTTGATGTGTTAAGCTGTTTGCAGTTATAAATCCCTTTCTACTTACCTAGGGAGGCATCATTGTCATGAATACACTGTATCCGTATAAAGTACGTGAGCAAAATTAATAGACTAAGGCCTCCCTAAAACATCTTCCTATTGGAAACTGGCATTTTCTGAACCAAAGCCATTCATTTCCCTGCTCGTATGTCTGTGGTTTCTGGCTTCTACCTCATGCAAGAGGCTGGGAACAGGGAGATGCTGAAGACAGAAACCAGCACAAAACATCTAGATTAACCAGGGAGCTGATCTGCCCTGGTGGTGCTGATCTGGCCTGGTGGTGCTGATCTGCCCTGGTGGTGCTAATCTGGCCTGGTGGTGCTGAGATGTGCATACTCTCGATATTTTTAGTAGCAATTAGATGAGAGGTCTTTGGGCTGGAGAGATGGCTCAGTGGGTAAGAGCAGTTGCTGCATAACCATTAAGACAAGACTTGAGTACAGGTTCTAGCACCCATGAAAAAGCTACTTACTACTGTGGAGGGTGGAGATGGGATTGCTAGGACTTGTTGGCCAAGAGCCTGTCATAGGAAACCTATGTCAAAGAAAAGAGTTATGGAGCAGGATACCCCACATCGTCTAGTCTCCAATCATATGCACACCTGTACACACACACACACACACACACACACACACACACACACACACACACACACCTCAGGCATGCAGCACTGTCACACACTCACACAGACACACACACAAAGGGAGTTTTCAATATCAGTAATGTAGTCAACATTTTTTAAAAGCTAAGAGGACTGTGGATGCTTTCTCCACAGACAGTAAATACCGCAGACATGCATCCATTCAACCTGATTTAGAGACTAGCAGTTACAAACATCGAAGCATCACATACTATCGTGAAAGCAAAGGTGAAAAACTCATCAGACAATCTAATTTCATTTTGCACAGGGCTCTTGACCTGAATCCAGCTGGTGGTTTCTAAGAGGTTTGTTGACTGAGGAATCAGGAGTTGTAGGACGTCTCAGGATGCCACCAGGACTAACCAACAAACAACTCCAGTTTTAATTAAAATGTCTCTTTACCATCTCTGGTGCATGGTAGTGTGAACATGCCGGGAACTGACACAGGGTTTTACCCTTCTGTAAACCTGCTCTTTCCCATCTGCTTCCTTGCTCCTAGCATTTCCTTCCCAGGGAAAGGCTATCCTATTCTCTGAGATTCCCTGCTATGCTTGTGAATTCTCTTGTCCCATGAAGGGGTAGCTCCTCACGTAGTGCCAGTAACACAATTGACACTCCCACAATATGCACAGCTACAATCAAGCTTGGGCACGCACCCCCATTACAGCTACCGCCGGGCCAACCACGTCTGTAAATCGACACCCACTGACAAGATACTCTCAAATGACGGTATCCTCAGAAGTGAACAGCATGCACATGATAAAAGAAAGGCAGGATGATAGCTGACATGTGAGCCCATGTGATGTGCCGGGCACTTGTCCCATTCCCTTCCCCTTTAGCCAAAAGAATGTGCAAGGCAAGGCTGGTGCCTCAGAAGTGCCACTGTCCCCACTCTGAAACCAGGGCCAAGAAATGTCAGATAATGAGGGGCATTTTACACCCAGGATACCAATCTAAATAGCTGTTGCTACAAGATAACCTCTTGGGAAACAGCGTGATACACTTGAGGAGAACAAGAGACCTTAGAATAGTCCACGAGAAGGAAAGAGACCATTTGTTAAATACAACGTAATACTACTGGGGAGCCCACAGAAGGCACAGAACGCACCGTGAAGTTCCAATTTTAGCCAAGCAACTAATAATCTTTTAGTATTAAAACCGTGTGTGTGTGTGCGTGTGTATGTGTGTGTGTGTGCATGCGCGTGCGCGTGCAAATACAGCAGGAAATACTGAAACATGCATTGCTGCTGTTCATAAATTCAAATACAAGTAAGAATCTTCCTTTATTTATTGGACAATCTTTGGACAAAGGCTTCTTTATACCCTCCCCTTGAGGGATACAGGGAGAAACCTTCATGCTTTGACTGGAATATCAGACTGCATTATAAGAAGAAAGCACTCTGCATGGCCAGTGACTCATGCACACTCTTAGTGGCCCTAAGACTGGCCTGACACACACAGTGTCACAAGTCTCACTGTATGGAGAAGCACTGTGAAAACCACAACATGTTAAACATTTGCAAACCATACAGAAAGGAAGTGGCCAAGTGAATACTCAAACCAATTTCTGTCCGACTGTAGAAGCCGTGGGTATAGAAATGAGGCCCTTTGCAATCAACCAGCCCTTTACGACTCACATCTCACATTGGGGGGCTTTCTTTCCAAGCGGGAGTGGCAGCTTCTGTCCTTATTATTAAGAATCCAGAGTTCTCACAGCCAAAACAAAGAGGTGATGGGTAGCGTGTCCTCCTCTTACCTGCTGCATGTGGAAGTAAGACCCATCCACTTGGTGTTCTAGGGGAAAGAGAACAGGGCGTTCTTACTGAGCCCTGTGCTGATGGGAGGCCCACCCACCAATGTATCAAAAGGGAGTGAACTGGAAATGTTCTATGTACCTGAGCTCACGAGAGGGCCAAGCACTGCATGTACAGGGCATGAACAGGAAGCTGAGTTAACTGATTGGAGATCCAGCCACTGATGGGCCAAGAAGGAGTAGACAGAAAATTCATGCTGAGTCCCTCACTGATGAGAGAGGTCCCCTCACAGGATGTACCAAGAAAGCGTGAACAGGAAATCCATGCTACATCTTGTGCTGATGGGAGACTGGAACAGAAATCAATACGGTGTTCTTTCCACGTCAGATGGTGATAAATACACTAAGCCCGCAAGCCAGTTTCCGATGACAGAAAGTGAAAAGGAAGATAGTGCTCCCCCAAACTTGTTTACTGAGAGCGAAACTAAAAGCCGAGGAAACCCCAAGTTCAGTCCAGGTATATTATATTGGTTTCAAGACACTCTGGTCACTTCAGAATTGTTTATTGTTCGTCCAGATGTTTATTGATCCTAGCTTTATACCAAAACCAAACAAAAGCTCTCTTATACTTCAACCCCAGAGTTCACATGACGCACTCTCGACCATGCTGCTCTAATGAAAGATTTTAAAATTACCTTTACAGGCAGGAAGCAAGTGTTGACGCAGGTCTCGCCTCTAATTCACAGATGTGCCTTGAATTTCGTTACTGTTAAAAGGTTCATAGCTGGAAGGTGGCGTGGGCATTTACATGTTTACAAGAGATACCCGCTTCTGCCCTTGGCGACTTCAGCTCTTAATGCAAATGCTTATGCTCCTGGTGGACTGGGGCCGGAGTAGGAGAGGAGACCAGAGCACCGTGGTTGAAAGTCAAGGACCCAGGTCAGACTGAAGAAGCAAACAAAAGGAAGGGGATGCTTCAGAGGGTGTCCAGGCTACAGCATTCGGGTCACTATAAGCAGCTTTCTCTATTGTGGTCCAGCAACCTTCATCATCTTCCCACAACACAGCCCACGTCAAGTCACCACATGTTCATAATTTCTTCTTGCCTGAGTTTTAAAGATCATGGTCCTTAGAATGGGATGTTGGATGGTCCAGCACCATATCCAGATGCTCACCCTAGTCCCTCTGTGCTCATTCACCTCTGTGCTCCACCTAAAATGAAGTAGCCCAGGGGAAAGAGTGTAGCATGCTCTCTGGGTGCAAGGTAGGAGGCTATTTGAAACTACCCTATGAAATCCAGCGATTTGGGAGAGAGGAGAGCCATCTCTCCAAGCAACAAGAAGCCATCAGAGATGAACTGAGCCGTTGTTCTCAATGAAGTGACTGCATCAGAGACACATGTCCAGTTCGTGTGTTGGGAGATGTGCAATTTTATTTTCAATCAACGAAGGTCACATGAGAATGTTTCATTTGAATGAAACCCTGTAGATATAAGAGAGGAAAAAGCTAGCTGACTTATAAGGAATGATACCAATTCTAGAAGGGGGAAGTCATCTAGGCTGTTCCCTGCATGAAGACTAAAACGCCAGTATATGGAACTATCACATGGCATCCACAATTACAAGTGAAATGCAAATGAGTGAAAATGATTACCTGGTAATGAGAAACATTAACAAAGTAAAGAAAGAGGAAAGGCCACACAGTCATCTTCGCTGGTCCAGCAGAAGCATCTCGACATTGGTGATAAAACCCTTATATGGGGAATAAAAGAAAGCAACATTGCTGTAATTACACAGTCATAGGGAACAGCCAGGCTCCACAGTAAATGGCTTCCATATTACAAATGAAGCAAGAGTATTCATTCATGCCATTTATATTAACATAGAACTAGAAGTTCTACCCAGAGTAACTAAGCAAGGAAATAAAAGCACACAAATTGGGCAGGGAAAAGTAATATTATTACACATGCTCTCAGATTACACAATGTTATATGTATCACACACGAGCATGTGTGCATGCATGCATACATACACACACTCATGTAGTTGCTTAAGTAGACACACATCTTCACACATGCACACACCACACACACACACACACACACACACACACACACACACACAGATTATATGGATTGATGAATAACTTCAGCAGACAGGATGTAAAACCAACACACAAAACTTAGTAGCGTTTTGTGCAACAACAGCGGGTAACTCAGATAGAAACTAAGAAAATGGGGCTGGAGAGATGGCTCAGAGGGTAAGAGCACTGACTGCTCTTCCAGAGATCCTGAGTTCAGTTCCCAGCAACCACATGGTGACTCACATCCATCTGTAATGGGATCTTCTGGTCAGTCTGAAGACAGCTACAATGTACTCACATACATGAGATAAATAAATAATTTTCTTTAAAAAAAAGAAATTAAGAAAATACTTCCACTTGCCATAGAATAGAATAATTTGAATAAATTTGCCCCAGAAAATGATAGATTTATAGACGTCCTAAACATGGCTGAAATAACCAAAGAAGATATCAATGGTATGCTGGCTAGTGCTTTGGCTTTTTGTTCATTCTTTTGTTTTTATTGTTGTTGTTTTTCCATCTCGGCACCAACTACAGCATTTGAAAGGACAGAACTTTAACCAAGACAGTGTCCCCATCAGACTGGCCTATAGCTACTTCTGGGGGTCATTTTCTTGATGAATGATTGATGTTGGAGAGCCCAGTCCACTATGGGTGGTACCACTCCTAGGCAAGTGGGCTTGGGGTATATAAGAAAGCAAGTTGAGCAATTCATGAGAATCAAGTCAGTAATACAGCACCCCTCCATGGTTGCTACTTCAGTTCCTACCTCCTGGTCCCCGCTCTGCTTGAGTTCCTGCCCTGGCTTCCCTCCATGAACACTGCAATTAGTGATACAAAGTCCAATTAAAGGAATCCCTTTGCTCCTGAAGTTGACTTTGGCCATGCTGTTTTATCGCAGTAATAGAAAGCAAACTGGTACAGAGAGGAAGCCATGCTGTGCTCCAAAATGGAATAAGCCCAGAAATAAGCCATGGTGCATATGGCCAAAAGACTTCTGATAAGAACACTAAGGGTACACAGTAGAAAAATAATCACCTTTCCTCAAAAAGAGTGACTGGGAAAACTGTATAATTAAATTGGTGGAGTAAAATTAGACTTTTAACTTACACCAGATATAAAAGTAAAATATATAATAAAATGTAAGACCCAAGACTGTAAAACTCTTACAGGAACCCTCAAGACTTGGATTTGACATTTGTGTGTTTGTTTGTTTGTTGTTTCTCTGTTTATTATGTGACACCAAAGGCATAGGTTAAAAAAAAAGCCACCTTAACAACCTGATGACATCCAACCTGAAAAGTCTTGCAGGTCTACGGAAGCCATCAAAACAGAGTGAAGCATTTGCAAAGTTAGACTCAGGAGAGTCCACATCTGGAATACATGAAAAGCTCTGTAACTCAGTGATCACGGCTGAACTCAAGATTTCAAACTGAGCAAAAACTCCAGTGCATTCCCACAGAGTACAAGGTGGCCTTTCTGTTTCTGTGGAGAGCACCACCGGAATGTTGATGGCAGTTGCACTGAGTCTGAAGATTGTGTTTGGGGTCCTTTTCACAGTATTGATTCCTGTGATCAATTAGCATGGATTGGGTGGGATCATTCCATCTTCCGGTTTTCCTTGATTTCTTTCTTTAGTGTTTTAAATTCTTCATTGTAGAGTTCTTTAACATTCATAGTTAAGTTTGCATATTATTACTATTATTATTGTTTTATTTTTATTACTATTACTGCTACTACTATTGGTGTTGTAAATGGGATTCCTTGCCTGGTGTCCTTTTCATCATGACTGTTATGAACAGACAGGAAGGCTATTGACTTTTGTGCATTAGTTTTGCAACATGCCACTTTGATGAGGGTATCAAGAGTTTTCCAATAAGGTCCTCAGGGTCTCCTATGGATTCCTGTCATGTACAAATAGAGAAATGTAGACTTATTCCTTTCCAGGTTGTAGTCTCTTGTTTGCTTTTCTTGTGTTATTGTAACTAAGACTTCAAGAGCTAAAGAAGTGTGTAGAACATGGACTCCGTTCTTGTCCCTGTCTTTAGTGGAAATACTTTGAGTCCCTCCACCCCCACCCCAGTAGAATGAGCAAAGGACTTGAATAAATGGCTCTACAGGAAGAAGTACACATTGGTAAACATTGCTCAATATCTTGTACTATAGTAGAAACACAATCCAAATCACAGGCATTCTCTTATAGCTATTAGGATGGCTTTGGCAGAGAGGCACACAATAGCAAGCTCCCAGAGGATGCAGAGAGCTTGGACCTCTGTGTCTTGTTAGGGAGTGTACGGTGCAAATGCTGACATTTTAAATGATAGGATGAATTTTCCCAAAGTGTCAAAAATAGTATTTATAACTTCCATTGGAGACATGCACAACAGAATTGAAGGATCTCAAAGAAATATTAACATATTCATACTCTTTGCAAAAGAGCTTACAGTAGCCAAGAGGTCAAAGCAGCTCTAACAGCCTTTAACAAGTGAAGGGATAAGATGAAGTTGTCCACCACAGCAATGCACACCACTCAGAACAAAGACAAAGGAACTTTTCTTGGGAAGCAAGGAAGATGAGGCCAGGGTGCTGGGGACAGAGACAGAAATCACGCAGTTCCCATTCAGCAAGATGAGCTGTGACGAATGTTGGGTGGCTTTTCCCCTCAGTTAGAAAAGAAAGAGAGCAGTTTTCTGTCCATTTCCCTTTTCCTGAGGATGAAGTGGAGATTCTGATTCCACCCACCTGTTGCTCCACCTTGCCATCCTTAGGAATTCTCGCAGTCATAGGCAGGGTCTGTGAGGAAGTCAGGAACAGGAAGCCCCAGAGCCTGGGCTAGCAGGATGGGTTGGTGGGTAAGGAGATTTGCTGTGAGCCTGATAACCTGAGTTTGATCCCTGGGACCTACATGATAGAGGGAGAGAACCAACTTCTACAGGTTGTCCTTTGACTATCACACACACACACACACACACACACACACACACACACACACACACACTCACATGTGTATGCCCCTGCACACTATTAATTAATTAATTTATTATTAAACTTAATTATTTAAAAAAAAGCCCAGGGTGTGGACAAGGCTTAGCCAGTGCAACTGGCTCTTTGTGCTGGCAGAGTGGGGTGGGGGAGGTGCTGGAAGACCATGGAGATGATGGGGCAGGAATCGTAGAGATGACCTACAGTCATGTGACCACAGGCACCCGCTTGGCAGTGTCCAGGAAACTCCTGTCTGTAAACTTTCTATGGGTACTGCTCACAGAGAAGACAGCACAGACCCCAGTGGGACAGGCTGGGGTACTGTCATCTTGGTGCCATCTGACCTTAGTTAGGGGCCATATTTTTGGAAACTCAAAAGTTGGTGGGTTAGAAGCAAACCCATGCCTTATGTACCTGCTACGCATCTGACAATGCCAGGACAAATCAAACACTGACGATTCAAGGGTTTCCTCAGCCAAGAGTAACGGACAAATTTAAGCACACACTGTGAGTAAATTACCTGTATTGATGTGGAGCGGGCAGCTCACAGTCTGAGAAGGGCACAGCAGGAGTCAGTAAGCCGAAGAGAAGACGGAGTCTGGGAAGTTCTACACAGCAGGTGCTGCCCGCCATCCACACTTTCCTACCACCAGACTGCCTGGCAAAGAGAACCCCAGTCCCATGTGAGCATCAGCGTTGCCCTTTAGGAGAGACAGCCCTCCCCAATCCCTCACAGACAGCCTAGGTAGTCCAGAACAGTTATTCTCCTGTTCTTCCGTGAGAAGCCGATGTAGGAATAACATATGTAGGCTTCTTTCCGAGTATCA
Organism: Rattus rattus; assembly: GCF_011064425.1. Taxonomy (NCBI): domain Eukaryota; kingdom Metazoa; phylum Chordata; class Mammalia; order Rodentia; family Muridae; genus Rattus; species Rattus rattus. Next base: position 50,051,067 of record NC_046168.1, on the reverse strand, counting down.
GCTGACGCTGGTTGGATGCCATCTGGAAACATCTGCTTCCCAAAGAGACAACATGCAGTGGTGCTGAGGAGCTGTGTGAAATGGGATTTAGAGCAGGTGGAGTCTGGAGCCAGTTCTAGGGAAGGATCTGGATCAAGGGAGATCTGAGGTAGGGTCTGACAGAAGCTTATCACAGAACGCTCAGCCACTTGAAGCTGCTGCAGCTCAGACCTCAGCAGGCACTTGTGCAATTACTGTAACATTGGCAATAAAAGAGGCCTTTCCACTGTGAGATATTACTACACTGATGAATAGCTCTTCAGCTGTCCTACTGAGGGAATGAATGAGCTGGGAAGATAGATGGCCCAGTTAAGTGCTGGCCTTGAATGCTTAAGGACCTGAGTTCAATGCTCACTACCTATGTAAAACAAGCTGGGCATGGTATCTTGTGCTTATAATCTCAAGGTTGGCAAGTTCCAACCCACTGAGAAAATTTGTCTCAAAAGCAAGTAGACGGCACCTGGAGAATGACACCAGAGGTTGACTTCTGACCACACACACACACACACACACACACACACACACACACACACACAATCATTTCATTTGAATGCACAAATACTAATACCATTTGATGAACACATACATACAGGAAAGAGAGAGGAAGAAGAGGAGAAGAAGCATGCATGAGTCAATACAATGTCAATAATGTAATGTCTCTCCAATGAACTTGGCCCAAATGAACTACACCCATGTGTACCCCAAGGCAGGAAGCTGGGCTCTAGCACAAGAACCTGGATGGGAATCCTTGGTGATTTAATCTATGACCATGGTCTGCTGCAGCCCACAGACATGGATCAAATGGACTTGGGGCTATAAATTCTGCAGTGATTTTTGTCTCCCCTGATCTCCTTCCCATGTGGTTTTCCTGGAACCCCAATTCCAGCCCCACTGCTAAAACTTCTCCCTGGAACTCTCAGGGTACTGTATGCCTTGCCTGGACCCATAGAAGGTGCCCACCTCATTGTGCTAGTTACTTTTTTTTTTTTTTTTTTTTGCCAACTTAACATTAAGACACCTGGAAAGAGGAAAGGCTCTGTGGATGTGTCAGTGGAACATTTTATTGGTTGATGATGATTTAAAAGTGTCCAGCTGACAGATGGTGGGGCCATCTCTGGGCAAATGGCCCCAAGAAGTGTAAGAAAAGGCACCAGAAGTGAGACCGAGAGAAAGCCAGTCAGCAGTGTTCTCAGTGGTCTCTGCTTCACTGCCTGTTCTACAGTCCCCTCAATAACAGACTGTGGTACAGACGTTCAGTTCATAAGAACCTCCTCAGCTTGTTTTTGGTCAGTGTTTTGTCACAGTGACGGAGAAACCAACTGGGTCACTAATATTTCCTCTAAGGTATTTAAAAGCTGTCTTGATTTGTGACTTTCTCTGTTCTGCCGCTACAGAAACTTTGGAGAACTACTTCCCCACTGGAATGAGAAATTTAGAATAACCTAAATCTATGTCCCCAGATTGTGGTCACTCTTGTATGGCTCCAGAATAAACCATCAAACTACCTCTTGTGTTGGCGTTGACACGCCCTGCCCCACAAGGGGCACGGAAGCTACCACTGTCAGCTTGATAAGGAAATTACAAACGGAAAAGCAACACGAGGTCTGAGACCAAACAGAAAGCCGGTCATGAATGTGTCAGACTACTTCTGTGGTCTACAGACACATTCAAGAAGCCCCACCAAGCTCTAAGTAGAAACTGAACAATGACCTCTTAATGGCATTGGAAAAGTGGGCTTTGGGAGAGAATGCTCCTAATCCTCTACCATGACAAATGCCCTCTCCACAGGAGAAAGCTCTGACAGAGCCATATGCAGGAGAGACAGATAGTCCCTGCTCCAGAGCCAGACAGCTTCCTCTCTCACCCACCAGGACCCTGGAGCCAAACTGTGGCGATCTAAGCTCCAGGTACAAGCCTTGATGTGCTGAGATCTTATTGAAAGACGGTTGGACACTCTATTCACCTTCTCACAGCAAACTCCCTGAAAACAATGAGTCCTACCCAAGAATCCCTCAGAGGAGAAAAACCAGAGAATCACAAAACAAGGAAGGAGCCAACTACAGAAATACTAGATGGTTCTGACAGCTCTGGGCAGATGGACCAAGTCCTCACCTGAGACCCTCTCTGCATCCTCATCCTGCTGTTTTCTAACACAAAAGCCTGGAGAGGAGCCATTGTTAGAACCAGATGTGGGGAAAGACAGATGCTGGAGTTACCCAATAGAAATTTTAATGTGCGATTAGTTCATTACAAGCTCTAATGGACTGAGCCCTTAAAGTACAAGTCAGAACAGACTGCTGTTGTCAACAGAGACACTAAGAGTCTAAAAAAATCAAAAGAAACTAAAAACATTAGGCAAGAGCTTTTGAAAGGTTCCTGACTACATCAGGAGATTGAAAACCAGTGGGCAGTGGAAAGTCAACAGTGGAAGCTATCCACGCCGAGACATGCAGCTAAGATAAAGAAAAGCACGGAACAGAATATCAGATCTAAGTGATTCACCACACAAGTCTGAGAAAGGCCTGAATGTTAAAATGACCAGTCTTCCCAAAATCAGTACAGGACACGAAGCACTGGCCGATGGTGTTCAGAGAACCCCAAGTGAATAAACGTATCAAAGCCACAGGCTGAACCTTGCCCACTTCCAACTCCCAACACACTACAGTAAACCCAAGAGATACCAAAGACAAAGAAGAGATTCTGTTGAACATAGAAGCAAGAATCCTAACCATGGATGGCAATAGAAGAGACAGCTCATGAGAGATGATTTTATAGAGAAGAAAAGAAAGGGAGGTTTGTGATGGTTGTATGGAGGGTTGTATGGTTTGTATATGCTTGGCCCGGGAAGCAGCACTATTAGGATGTGTGGCCTTGTTGGAGGAAGTGTGTCACTGTGGGCATGGGCTTTAAGCCCCTCATCCTAGCTGCCTGAGAGCCAGCATTTTGCTAGCAGCCTTCAGATGAAGATGTAGAACTCTCAGTTCCTTCTGTACCATGCCTGCCTGGATGCTGCCATGCTCCTGCCTTGATGATAATGAACTATAAACCTCTGAACCTGCAAGCCAGCCCCAATCGGATGTTGTCCTTTATAAGACTTGCCTTGGTTGCGGTGTCTGCTCACAGCAGTAAATCCCTAACTAAGACAGAGGTATTTGAAAGGAAAATAGTATTTCTCGGCAGTTGCCACAATGTCTTACAGCCTGAGCTGATCCTAAAACCTACACGGTAGAAGAAGAGAGCCAACTCCCTCAGGCGCTCTGACCTCCAGAAGCTTCAGAGTGCATGCCTCATAGAGAAAATGATGAGTGCATGTAAAATTAAGAAAAAGAAAGGCATTATCTAAATTCACTGAAGGGTACCTATTTTGAATTTCATATGAAATAAATTACCCTTCAAAATTAAGATGCAGATGCTTTCTCTCAATCCAAGTGAATCGTAGAACAAAACGGATAGCTATGGATGTGAAGGAAGGCTCCTGGGGAAAAGCAGGGTTGGCAGGGATGGTAGGCAAGTGAGGGTGAGAGCGGTCAGTGTGCATTGAGGATGCATGCCAGATTGTCTAAGAATAAATTTAATTAATGACGAAGCAACAAATAAAATTCTAAAATCAGAGCAATATTACCAGTAGCCCTGGATTCTCTGGAAGACATTAAGTTCTTCACTCAGAAGGGCACCAGAGAAGAAATAAAATAAGAAAGCCAAGACAACTGAAATTACATTCATGAGCACATTTTAGAATCAAGAGTCCGACAGATGTTAAACCAAGATCCCTGTGGCAGAGTCTAGAAAATGGATGTAACTCTGGTACAGCTGTGTGGCCTCATCCCAGGAAAAGGCAGGAGGGGCTGACCTGGGACCTGTGGAAGGGCCACACTCTGCAACACCAAAGAGAACCAGCACTGTGGAAAAATCACGCACTGAGGGTGCATGGTGAAGTTAGGGGAAGTGAATGGTGGGGATCAGGCTTCCTGTTCTTGTAGCAGTTCATTCATAAAGAAAGATATCGGTCAATTCATTCAGATAGTAATGAGTTGTAGCTAGAGACGTGGGTATAAAAATCATCAGGGTCTCCAACACTCTGGGATGCCCGGATTCTGACATCCTGCAAGACCTAGGGCTCCACACCAGGAAGAGCAAGCCCTTGGGTTTAACCCGAGATGATTTCTGCATGACAGATTTGTGACTGTCGCCCGTAGTCTTTGGATTCCATGTTTCAATGTTCAGTGAGTCCCTCAGCTGCAGACAAACTACACAGAAAATGTGCCCCTCCTGTCCACTGCATTTGCAGCTGGGCCCAATGCACAAGGCCACATGAGAACAACTGTATAAACATTCAAGAATCGAACTCCATCTTCTTCAGTCTCAGGGCAGCCAGCTGAGAAATTGAGAACTGATAGGATTGGGAAACACAAGCAAAGGCCATCTGAACCTCACTGTAGAAAGGATTCACAATCGGGGGTGTTGGAACTTCTGCCAACCTTAAGATTGTCTCCGGCAGTCCTGGACAGAAAAATGTAGCTCCGTGCTTTAAACAAAACCCTCCTTTTCTACTCCTTATCCTACTATTAGAGATACTGCAGACTTGCAGGGTATAGATTTGCTAAGTGGCTCGAGAGAAGCCAGAGATGGAGAAAGACTTTTATTTTTCAGGAAGGAGAGCGACGACTTTTCAGGGGTTTGCCTCTATGTGCTGTGTGGTTTGAAATATTCAGTATACAACATCTGTAGGACACACCCGGATCACGTTCCTAGAAATGGGCCAGCCATGATGGCTTCTGCTTGTAATTACAGGAGGCTGATGCCAGAGTATTCCTGCTGATGAAAGCCTAGGTGGTCTGCAGGATGTGTTCGATTCAGCCTGAATAACCATATGATACTCTGTGTGCGTGTGACACGCGATGACATAGGAAGCAGACACCAGTTTCTGTTGTTACCATAGCTTCAGTAACAGTCACGATGTTTTCATAATCCCGTCACACATGCACTCCCATATGCAGTCCTAATGACAAGTAGTCAGATTACAGCAAAATGGCACCACTGTTCCTCTTTGATTCTTTACAGCAGTTATTTATTTCATTCAGGGGAACGGTACATGCATGAGGGTGGAAGCCAAGGGGCAACTGAAAAGACTTGGTTCTCTCCTTTCACCGTGTGGGTCTTGAAGATTACACTCAGGGGGTCTTCAAGCCTCCCCCCAACGCCACCCCTCACCCCACAACAGTTGTCTTTACTTACGGAGCCATTGCATTTGGCCAACATGTTGTTAATCAACAGATCATCTAACACAAGTGTGTGAGAAATCTTGCCCACCCTGCAGGCCGCTGCACTGGTTGGCTCTCTGCTGGAGATTTCTGTGGGCTACAGGATCCCCTAAGCCTTCTCCTGCTATCTACCAATGGGGTTCATTCTGAGATCTTGGAAGGGAGACTGAGCCATGCTGTGAGAGCCTAAGAAGCAGAAACGCAAAATCAAAGCCCCACGTGGCATTCTGCAGTAAAACCAATCGTTTACCACAGAGATGCAAGTGTTCTGCCCTTGTGTGGGTCTCCTGTGAGAAGGTACACACCAGGATCCTTTCAAATTCAGATCAAAGCTATTTTACAGGGATTCTAAAAATAGATTAAAAACGAAGCTCAAAGGTTAGTCTGAAGGTTGACAGCACGCGCCCACGTAACTTGGCAAATACGTTATAAGGCAAGCTATTCTGTCTCAATGAAGCTTAGGACGATTTCACGTTCATACACTCAGGAGCTGAAGTTTATTGAGAGAAGCATAAATTTCTCTAGGAGGCTATAAATGCTTCTGTCAGCCTGAGAAACTGGTGTCATTGAGATCTTGAACTGGAATTATTTTTATTACCTCAGAGAAGCCACTTCTTCGATCACTTCAGTGACAGCCGTCGGAAGCACAACTGTAAGGCCTACACCGGGGGTTCAAAGGCAAGGCAATCCCTGCAAGGTCAAGACCAGCCTGGGCAAATCCAATCTCAAAACAACCAAACAAATTCTCATTATTAGAAAGCACTGGCTCAGGCAATCGTTCTGAATACGTTCTAGCTTCTGGTTTTCGAAGTTTAAGTATTAAGAATTTGATTCATTAGAAACCAACAATTCTCTCCATTTTCCATTTTTGACTTATGAGTATGTGTTTCTGTATACATACATACGAAGACCAGAAGACGTAGTCAGATCCCTGGGAGCTGGAGTTACAGGCAGTTTTGAGCCATCTGCTCTGGGTGTTGGGAGCTAAGCTTGGGTCCTGTGAAAGGTCAGAAAGGGCTCTCGGTCACTGAGCCATCACTACAGCCTCTCATTCTACTAAAAACTAAAACAAAAACTTTGGATTCTGACATTGTTAAGAGTTGTTTGTTTTTAATCAACAATATTTTATCAGACAGGATTCTCTGGAACAGACCAGAGAGAGAGAGAGAGAGAGAGAGAGAGAGAGAGAGAGAGAGAAAGAGAGAGAGAGAGAGAGAGAGAGAGAGAGAGAGAGAGAGAGAGAGAGGCATGAGTTATTTACTAGAGTGGCTTACAGGTTGTGGTTCAGTTAGTCTAATTATGGCTCCTTGCCAACAGACAGTCCAAGAATCCAGTAGTTGTTCAGCCCACAGGGCTGGATGTCTTGGCGGATCTTCAGTGCATGTCAGAATTGAAATAAGAGGTGAATGCCAGGAGTAACCATGCCAGCAAGAGTGAGGGCAAGCGGGCAAATAGCAAGAGCTTCCCTCTTCCCAGCCCTTTCTATGGACTGGCAGTAGAAATACGGCTCAGATTAAAGATGGATCTCCCCTCCACAAAAGATCTGTATTCAAGTTGGATCTTCCCACTTTAAAAGATTTAATTGAAAAAAATTTCCTAACAGGAGTTCCCAGTCACTTGAATATTAATTAATCCTAGATGAGATCCAGTTGACAACCAAGAACAGCCACCAGGAGTCCATCCCGTTATCAACTTGACACGCAATCACACGTCCCTTATGTTCTGCTTAGTTCCCAAGTGAAAACAATAAGAAGGTCATAATTATCCCTAACACGATATGCCATTCCATGTACAATTGCAAATGCATCTTATATTTAATCAGGACGCAACTGTGCCTAGAATGATATAACTATCCCTTGTCCAACCACAAATGCATGACAAATATATAACAGGTAGCGATGTCCCTTGAGGGACATTCTTTTAGTATCTCGAACTTAAATATGATAACCACTGATACTGTCTTAATTGATGTAATAGATTGATGAGAGAAAACACAAATATCTGTACAAACACATTCGTAGTGAAGTACAGCAGAAACGATCATATCAATTATAATCCTGGTTTTCCCAACTGGCTGCATGGTCTAAGATGGGACTGATAACGACCTTCCTCTACTCCTCATTCTGTATTCCCGCCACCCTCAAGAGGCACTGTGGCAGGTCTTGGTTCTTTTCCTGGAGGAGTGACCCACACTTTTATTCCTGAAGGGTCTGCGTCCTTTGTCATCCTGCCTGGATTGGGTTGTTGTAGTTCCCCGTTAATTCTAATCACAGGACGTGGTAACACCAGGAGACACCCTAAAGGATCTCCTGTACTCCATTCATAATCTTTCTTATGTCCATCGAGGAGAAGCAATCCAATTTTCCCTTGGTAATCTGGATTAATTACCCCTCCTAACACTGTTATTCCTTGTTTGGCCTTTTGACTTAAGAGTACCAGATGCCCAAAGCTGCCAGTGGGAGAGTCTGAGCTTCCAGTTAAATTAAATGTTTGTTGTGGCTCCTGGCAGGAGAGCTCCCCACCTCTGGAACAAAGACTTCTAGGCTAACAGAACTTAAGGTCTCAGGAGCAGGAAGCAAATATTTTCCTAATAGAAAATCACTAGGTATGATAGTGGATTTTTTTTTCCTTTTCCACACCTTGATTCCTGAATCTATGGATCCTGGTTACGGGAGAAACCATACTGTATACTGCATGCTGATTCAAAGCATATATCACCCTGTGGAGAACCCTGCCTTAGCCCTCCAGGCAGCAGGAGTTAGCTGGCTCTGTTACTGTGTCTTCAAAGGCCATTGCATCTATCAGGCCAGCTGCTTCGGGATGGTGGAGAACATAGTAAGACTAGCAGGTCCACTGTCACACTTCTCTGGCTTTTAAGTGAGTTTCTTCGTCAAAAGCAATACTGTATGGGATGCCATGATGATGGATAAGGGGTCCTATAAGATCATTGATGATAGCATGGGAAGAAGCATTGTGTTCAAAACAAACAAATAAATAACCAAATCCATAACCAGAACAAATATCTACTCTGGTGAGGACAAAGCTTTATCTTGCTACAGAAGGAGTGGCCCAATATAATCAACCAGCCCCTAGGACTCTGGCTGGTCACCCCGGGGAATGGGGCCATATCTGGGGTTCAGTGTTGCTCTCTGCTGGTGTCAGATCTGTCACACATCAGTGTCTGTAGGCAGACCAGCCTTCGCAAGTGGAAATTCATGTTGTTGAGCACAGGTGTAACCCCCATTTCTGCCACCATGGCCCATTCATGAAATCATTGGGCAATGACAACAGTGGCTAGGGAAAGAGGCAGACTGCACAGAGTGGGTCATCTAATCAATCTACTTGAATATCGAACCCTTCTTCTGCAGTCATCTTTCGATGAACATTTACATAGGACACAATTATCTTCACATCCTCTGCTCATTTGCAAAGACCTGTCCACATACCTCTTTCCCAGACGTCTTTCTCAGCAATTTTCCAAACATGTGTGTTCCAAGTCCTTGACCATCCAGCCAATCCACTGGATATTGACCGTGAATATGGGAACTCAATCACACATCTGGCAAGTTCTCCTTCCATACAAAATGTATTGCCAGGTGCACTGCTGGAAGTTCTGCCCACTGTGAAGGTTATCCTTCCCTGGAATCATTTAGAGTTGTCCCATAAAGGGGCTGACATGACAGCGCTGCCTATTTCTGGGTGGTGCCTGCATAACATGCAGAATCCTAGTAAACCAGGCCCTTGTGTTCTCTTTCTCGGTCAACTGATCGTAGGATGCACCTCATGAGCCATAGGTGTATTCTTGGGAGCAAATGTAATGGGAATAGAATCTACAGGCATTTGGGAAACTCCTTAATGTAATTTCTGTGTGACTCCAGAACTTGACTGAGCACGATCATGTATATACCACTTCCATTTGATAACGGTTTGCTCCTGTGCACATTTTACTTTATGATATGGTGGGTCATATACAACACAATTCATGATGGGCAGCTCAGGTTCCATAGCAACTTGGTAGCCCCTACTGTCAAATGATTCCACTAAGGCCCAGTAGCAGGCCAGTTGCAGATGAGGAGGGCCTTGCTTCGAGATCCCAAAGATCTCTCCATAGGGACCTGCCAAGGTTCTAAACAGCATCCCTATCTGCCACTGATGCCTCAAGTACCATCAAATCTGCTGAATAATATAGTTCAAATGGTAGTGCAGTCTACACAGTGCCTATACCTGTTAAAGAGCCTTCTCCTGTGCTAGGCCCCACACAAAGCTAGCAGCTCTCTGAGTCACTTAGTATATTGCCTGAGTAACACACTCAAGTGAGGAACATACTGTCTCCAGAATACAAATAGACCCACTGCACATTGAATCTGTTTCTTGGTGGTGGGAGGAGTCAGGTCAATAACTTACTCTTTACCTTAGGAGGAATGGTTCTGCATGTCCCACACCACTGACCTCATTTGAATTTCACTTAGGTAGAAGATCCTTGAATCTCAGTTGAATTTATTTCCTTTCTTCTGATGCACATCTGTATTAGCAACAAGTCTAAAGTGGTTGCTACCTCCTGCTCACTTGGTCCAATCAACACGGTTCCATCAACATAGAGAACCAATGTGATAGTTTGTGGAAGAGATGGATGACCAAGATATCTTAGAACTAAGTTATGACACAGGCTAGAAAGTTAATATACCCTTGAAGCAAGACTGCAAAGGTCTACTGCTGGCCTTGTCTACTGAGAGCAAAGTGCTTCTTGTGATTCTTGTAGATGGGTACCAAGAAAAAGGTATCTACTAGATCAATGTCTGCAGGCCATATACCAGGAAGTATGTTAATTTGTTCCTGCAAAGATATCACATCAGGTATAGCAATTGCAGTTGGGGTTACTAGTTGACTGAGTTTTCAATGGTCAACTCTCATTCTCCACAATGTGTCATCTGCACTGGACATGTAAGTGAGTTAAAGGGAGACGTTGGGAAACACCACCCTGTATCTTTGAAGTCCTTGATGGTGGCTTTGGGCTCTGTACTTCCTCCAGACCTTTGATACAGCCTTGATTCACTAGTTTCCCTGGCAGAAGCAACTCTAAAAGCTCCCATTTCGCCCTCACTTCACAGGTCAGGGAACCACTGTGAGAACTGTGCCAACTTCTGAGTATATCTGTACCAATTATAAATTGGGGGTTGGGTAAATGTTAGGGATGAGTTGAGGAACCCACAGGACATGCTGTGAATTGGACTTCAGCCAAAATTCCATTAATCATCTGACTTTCTTCAGAGGGCCACAATGCTTCTTGAGGTCTTCCAGAATCGGTGTCAATACTGAACCAGTAACCAATAGAACCCAGAAGGTGTGATTATTTCCTTTCACCTACTGTAAAGTTACCCTTAGGTCTTAGGTCCATCTCAGAAAGGACTGTGGAAAGGCTCACAGTAAAACTGTTAACTATTTTAGCAAAATTCTTCCTCATAGAACCTGGCTTTTCCTTCATTCAAGGGATCCAGGGTCTGCAAACTAGCTCAAGTCTGGAGATTGACAGTCCCTTTTGCCATAATCCAATGTAGCTCTTCTCTCATTTGTTTGAGAATTTTTCTTCTTGTACAGATTAAACAGAAATGTAGTAGGCTTCTTCTCTATTTCATGTCTGGAAACGCCAGACCAGAGGCCCATAGATGTCATTTCACCCTAAAAATCATTTCATCTGTACTGCCTGTTACATGACAGGCCATTATGGACTTGGCTTCATCTACACAGCCTATCATGATAGCTATGATCACCTTGCCTTTGGTGATTCAGTGCTGCCACCCAGTACCTGCTATCTCAAGGCTCAGTTAAACCCCATTGCCTTGAATTCATCTAACTGAGAAGCAGTGTCTCCAGCCCCTAACTTCTGGGAGAAGGAATGTCTGGTGCGAGGAAAGGGCTCTAACAAAGCTCTTCAGATGTGCTGGCGCTCCTCTCAACAGTGTACAGCTTATAGGATTAGCGAAAGGCATGTTATCTGGGCCTTCCCATTTTGGAGGACTAGGTTCCACACAGGGTACCCACCCACTCTAGCACTGTGATTTCCCAAAACCTTTATCAATACCAGGCCAAGAGATATCAGGAATCTCTAACTCCCTTTCACTGGTTCATCTTTTGATAAATACCTCAGCCAGCCATTCAAACTGCTGACACCTCTTTAACTCTGAGAGCTTTTATGTTAAACCTACACTCTCTACGCCGTGGGCTCATATCAATAAGCTCAGTCTGATACGGTTTTACGTTCCTTCCATCATGATCCTACACCCTCAAAACACATTTCTATACCTCAGCCCCTGACTTCTGCTTGAATACGTTGACTTTTAATATTTACTGTATAAATCATTAATATTTAGTGGTGTAATGCATCTCATGGGTTATATTTCCTATCTCTCCTTTAGGAGCCTGCTTAGCCTTGAGTTTGGTTGTAGGTCTACAGCAATGTTCCTTTCAACCTTCCTAATGCTGTTCCTCATGCAGTTCCTCATGTGGTGCTGACCCCCAGCCATAAGATTATATAACTGTAATTTTGCTACCCTTACAATTTGTAATGTAGGCCCTGAGGAACATCAGGATTATTTTGCCTACCTCCTTCGGAGAAAGTCACTGCTGGCTTCCCAGATAACAAAGGATTCATTTTCTTAGTCAAATGTGGAAAAGACAATATTTCAGAGAGTGGGGATAGGAGTACTGCTTCTGCCGAGGCTGGAGAGACTCCTTTCTCAGGTGAGATAAACCCCTGAGAATGTAAGGGTTCAAAATTCTCAACCTCAGTGAGGTCCCTCTCACACATCCCCACCTCAAGTTACAGGATCCCACTCTTGACCAACTAACGTTCTTACCTTAGCTATCAATATTCTCAGAGCCCAGAATTTGAATTCTCTCTCTAATTCAAACAATGTTGTAGTAGTGATGGTGGTGGTGGTCGTATTAATAGTAGTAGTAGTAGTGGTGGTGGTGGTGGTGGTGGTGGTGGTGGTGGTGGTGGTGGTAGTGGTAGTAATAGTTACTAGTAGTAGTAGTAGTAGTAATAGTAGTAGTAGTAGTAGTAGTAGTAGTAGTAATAGTAGTAGTAGTAGTAGTAGTAGTAGTAGTAAAGAAGGCTTCTGATTGATTTCCTGCACCTTGTGCCCCATGACTGTTGAAGAGAAGATTCTCCTTCAGGGCACACTTAGAAACCTCTAGACTCTTTATGTACATCTGAAGCCAATCAGTTTTGTGGTTGAGTTCATCATCATCCTTCGCCATGTACTGAGATGCTAGACATTGCTTAACTTTATCACTGAGCTCACTCTTTTCCCTTGTCAGTTCATCCAAAGCTGTTATAAGCAACTGACCAGCAAAATTATTTTCCTACTTATTAAAAAATTTGCAGAAGTTTTCTGTAGTGAGTCACCAAAGTCCTTGCCTCTCACAATTGAGGGATCAGGGTAATTAAATTCACGTCTCAATAAGTTTGTAAAATAATTCACACCATGGGCTTTCAGTACTCTTCAAGCTTCTAGGAAAGGCTTCAGTGATTAGAGAGGGTTCAGTGACTGTATGTGTCAGCAAGTTGGGAACGCCTATTTCAGATATTTAAATTTTTCAGCCTTCTGCTTGTGTTGTTCTAAAACTACTTCTGATACCAAAATCAGTATTCTTTGAGTGAACATTTCTTTTTTCTTTTTTTTTTTTTTTTTTTTTCGGAGCTGGGGACCGAACCCAGGGCCTTGCGTGCTAGGCAAGTAGGCAGCGCTCTACCGCTGAGCTAAATCCCCAACCCCCAAAAATCAGTATTCTTAAGACTTTTCTAGAGGAACAGAGAAGATAAAACAAATATTCTACACACACACACACACACACACACACACACACACACACACACACACACACACAGGATTTACTAGAGTGGTTTACAGGCTGCAGTTCACCCAGTCCAACAATGGCTGTCTACCAACAGAAGGTCCAAGAATCCAGCCGTTTTTCAGTCCATGAGGCTGGATGTCTCCAGTGGTCTTCAGTTATACTGGAATCACAGAGATGTAGGCTCTAAGGCCAGTGAAGGAATGGACTTGCTAGCAAGAGTGAGACTACGCAGGCAAAGAGAGCAGGCTGTCTTCTTCCTTGCCCATATACAGGCTGTCAGCAGAAGGTGTGGCCCTGGTTAAAGGTGGGTCTTCCCATCTCAAAAGATCTGATTGGAAGTGAATCTTCCCACTGCAAATGATTTAATTAAGAAAAATCCCTTGTGGCTGGAGAGATGGCTCAGCAGTTAAGAGCACTGGCTTCATTTCCCAGCAAGCACATGGTGACTCACAACCATCTGTAATGAGGTCTAATGTGTCCTCTTCTGGCATGTAGGTATACATGCAACTAGAGCACATATATACATAAAATAAATTAAAAAAATTTTTAAAAGAAAAGAAAAATCCTTCACAGGTGTGCCCAACCACTTGAGATTTAATTACTTCCAGAAGTAGTCACATTGGCAACCATCTCAACAACTTCAGTCAATTTGTATCACAGTTTATTAATCTGCTAAATGTGCTAAAGAGGGAGTTGTTTACTGTCTGCTACTGCCTTAGAAGTCATTTCAGTATTTACTAAACACGTGGGGAACATACAAAGAATTCCTACGTCCCTGTGCCTGATCTTCCACCCTTGCTCTGGTCTTTTCTATCTATTTTTTCGGAATACCTCTGCTTATATTTCCTTCAAACGATTATACAGAGCCATGTTGCCATTAAGAGGAGGAACGCAATAACAGAACGGATTTATTGTTGATCTGTAGTGCTTCAGATTTTCTCAGTGGGCCCCAACAATCTACCTCAGCGATGTAAAATCCAAGGTCATGCATGCCACTTCGTGTCCTTCCACCTCCCTCTGTCTGGATGATCTTGACTGTGTTCTGTGTGGTAGCTACTTTGTCTGACACTGACTTGGGATACAGTCCCCTACTTGTGTCTTCAGTGCTGTCTCCTCTCAGGACATCATCCCAGATCCTGTTGGTGCCGACCAATCTTTGGTCACTTTAATATAATGTGTTTTTGTGGTGGTTTGAATATTCTCAACCCATAGGGAGTGGCACTGTTAGGAGGTTTAACCTGGTTGGAGGACGTGTGCGTCACTTCCTTCACCTCACAGGAAGTAAGGGTGGGCTTTGGAGGTCTCCTCCTATGCTCAGACTCCACCCAGTGTGGAAGGGAGCTTCCTCCTAGCTGCCTGCAGAAGGAACGGTCTTCTCCTGCCTGCCTTCCGAATAAGATGGAGAACTCTCATCTCCTGCAGTGCCATGTCTGCCTGGATGCTGCTATGCTTCCCGTCATGGTAATGGGCTGAACCTCTGAACCGTAAGCCAGCCCCAATTAAATGTTGTTCTCTATGTGTTTCCTTTATACGTGGTGTCTCTTCACAGCAATGGAAACCCTAAGACAGGTGTCTTCCTGCCTGCCCAGACAGTTTCAGCTTTGTCTACTGTCACTGATTACCACTTTATGGAGGCTGTAATCACATTGTGTGGCTCCTGCACTCACCCATTGGTTCAGTGTCCACCACAATTCCTCAGAACAGTAGTCGTTATCACCATTCTTGCCTCTCTTTGTTTTTTCTCTTTGTTGCTAATGTGATGTCTTCTCAGCCTTCTACCCATACACAGTCATTAGAGAGTACACAGAGGTTTTGTCAAGTATCAACCCTTATTAAACATTCCTGTTTTGTGGGAATTAACAGCCAATGTCACAGGGGCAGGCTGTAGTAACCATGTATTTTAGAATAATGTAGAGTTTGAGAGTGCCTCCTACAGGGTTGTTCCCCAGTTGGTGGCACTGTTTGGGGAGTGGTGGGTAGTAAAGCCTTGTGGAGGAAGTATGTCCCTGGGGCAGGCTCTGAGCTTAAATCCCCATGCTACTTCCAGCTCTCAGTCTCTGTCTCTGTGTGTGTGTGTGTGTGTGTGTGTGTGTGTCTGCCTCTGTTTCTCTTGTGTCTCTTTCTGTCTCTATCTCTGTGTGTGCCTATCTCTGTCTCTGTGTCTCTTTGTCTGTTTCTGTCTCTCTCTCTATGTGTATCTCTGTCTGTCTGTCTGTCTGTCTTTGTGTCTCCATCTATGTGTATTTCTGTCTCTGTGTCTCTGTCTCTTTGTCTTTCTCTGTGGAAATAACATGGCTTGTTCTTATTAGTCTCAGAAGTATCTTCAAAGAAGTCAGGTGGTACTTGTGTGTGCTTTGGTTTGCAACAGGAGACACGGAGTGTTGTCAATTGACCCTATCAGAATCTCCTCAGAAGGTCTATGCTCTTTAGAAATATACAAAATCCACTTTCAAATGGACTTCTAAAAGCCATTATTGATTGCCTTTAGTTGACAACACAGTGTTATCAAGTGAAAAAAAAAATCATGTTATCAGCTAAAGTAACCAAGCTACTGAATGGTCATCTTTTCAGCCTTTGATGCAGTCGCTGCACATAGCCTTCCTACCATTGTTCTGTGCTTCTGCTGTGGTCCCTCTGTCCCTTTCTGGTTTTCTACTAATGTTCTCCATCATTCTGCTCTTCCCTTCTCTCTACACGCTTCCCTCTACAGTCCTTTACTTCAAAGCATAATCTATGCCACTATATTTTATATTTCATAAATGGTAAAAGATACCCAGAGAGGGAGACATTTTTATCTAGAATCTGTGCTGTAAGCATATTCAGAAAACGATGTAGAGGAAATGGTCAGGAGGACAAGAGTGCTATATATGATGAAGTAAAATCATCCGTCCTTGGGAATCAGCCATGAGTAACTCTCATGCTGTATTGGGTGTTGCATGTGACTAGAGATTATTTTCTTTGTACAAGAGGGTTGCACACCTTTCAAGCTGATATGGTGTCATTTATACAGGAGACTTCAAAATTGAGTAATTCTGGTGTCTTCAGGGATCCTAGAACCAATCCTCCAGGATAGCAAGGGACTTCTGTCCAAAGAAGAGAGTCTGCTTTATCTTTCTAACTTCCATAAATTGGAAAGTCATTGGTATTTTAAAGGAAACAGAAGAAATTCACGTCAAAGTGAGCCACAATCTTTCTACCAATGTACATCACACTCTCTGAAGACATCATGCTGTTATCAGGGACAAGATATACTTCCATCCATCTGTCTGTTGCTTGTTTGATTTTATTAGACTATAAGTTCAGTGTGGTCAGGGAGCTGTGTGTGTGTTTAAAATTATGTCCTCAGAACTTTAAAAATGTCCTCACATATAGATTTCAGCAATTCCTTTTTAATAAATTCATATAATCTCTTTCAGGTGACATATGTCGATCAAAAAATTGTAATGGATAATATTAATATCTATGAATTTTCCTACCTAACTGAATATTAAACCATCAGCAGTCTGACCATCACCACTGTTATCATCACCAGCAGTAACATCTTCAGCACCACTATACTCCAAATCCCCATCGTCACTATCATAGTTACCATTATCCCAATCACCACCGTCACCCATGTCGTTACCACCATGATCATCGTTACCATAACATCATTATACTTAAGAATGCAGAAACCATCATCATTGTCAACACTGTTGCCATGATTATTGCTATCAACATCATCACCGTAACCACCATCACATTCACCATCAACGTCATTGCCATGGCTATAAATTACCATCACCATAAATCATCATCACCTCTATCACCACCATCATCTTCATTGTCATCCCCTTCCCTCAGCTCATAACCACTTCAACAGCAACACAGTGCCCTAATCACCATCCTTGTTACTGTCTGTTCCACCATCCCTCAAAATGACTCAAATAAATCTTCAAGCAGTGTTTACTTTGTATCCATAATTCATTTAGACACTTTCATAATTAAATGGATGATACAATGTCATTGGTGACATTATTTTCCCCACTAACCAACAGAGGGAAAAAGACACAAAGTGACTACCAGCCTACATGTGGATGTAACTTATGATTAGGGGAAAGTTTGCATTCAAACCCCTGTTTACTGATCCAATCAGGTCAGCGTGCAGCTGTGCACATTAAACATGAAAGATACAAAGTTAATTCACTGCAGGACTACTGCTGAGTCCTGTTGATTAGGGCTACTTTGTGTCGGGTATCCAGTCTGGCCTTTGATGTTACGTTGTATCCAGTGACTATGATGTCCTGAAAGTAACACCATAGTGGCAAATGAGATTTAGAAAATGGAATTTTGCATTGACAGTTTTCGACCTAACATATTTCTGCAACTTCAAATTTTTAAAACAAACACCCATTTGAATCACTGTATTTAACATAAAGCTGTGGGTGGTATTCATTTACAGCTACACACTAACAATGACTGTATAAAACCCAGCTATATTTTTACGTTCAATGTTAATACTCAATACTTAAATACTATTTTATTTTAGCATCCTACAGGGAAGGTATTTTTAAAATTATATCAATCAGATTTCCACACAAAGGTAAAGGTTATAAAATGCCTCCCTAAAATATGTGTTTTTATTAAATAGATAGTAGATATTTAAGTATTTTGCCATTAACCCATAGATATATCAATTGTAAATAACTATCACATCCAACATCAGAAGCAGAGGTCACCATCTGGAAAGACCAGCATGATTTTTTAAAATCATAAACCAACATATTAGATTATTTTTATCCTACAATATCAATAAAAAAGATCAGGGGAGAAGCTGCTGCCACAGCAACATGGTTAAAGAACATAATTCTAGATGTTTGATTTGATGGACTTAATCACTAATCTATAATCCAGTTATTATTTTAAATTACTTTAAATATCTTCTGTCAAAATAATGTAAAGCTGGAGTAGACTAGATGGTTTAATTTTGCTTTTTAAAGGTTAATCTTTAAATTAGTTTTGTTCTCACATATCGTACTCTTTTAAAGAATTCTGCAGTTGTATTTGTCTGACGCCAAGGCAAGTCTGTACAACCAATCTCCATTGAATTCTCATGTTATTTCTGTGCCTATCTTCTCCCCTGCCCTGTTCTTTAAGGGCTCATTTTTAGATTAGACAGTGGTTACTTAACATTTTTGTTGATCTACAGCTCCTTCCAGAAAGGTAAATTTATCAAGACCCTTAGCCAGCATAGTCACTCATGTGACAGCCATCACTCATGCGACAGATTCCAGGTACCTTTCTCCATGGTACTCTCTTTATGGGGTATCCCGGAACCACAGAGACTAGACGTGTGTCTGCTGCAACTCAAAGTCTCAGACTCATATGTTATAGAATTTGGGACCTAATTTGGACAATATTGGCACATGAACCTTGTTAAAGAGCCCAAGTCCTGATGGGGTTGTACATGATAAGCATGTATTTTGATAAGACTTTGTATACAACCTTGTTTCAAAGCAAACCAACCAAGCCAACAACAGTGTCTAGGGCTGGAGAAATAGCCCAGTAATTAAGAGCACTTAGAACTTGTGTGGAGAATCAAAGTTCAGATACCAGCACCCAAGTCTGGCAATTCATAACTGCCGATGACTCCATATCCAGGGGATCTGCTGCCCTTTTCTGGCCTCCTCACACATTACACTCACACACATGCACACACTCACAAAGATGCACACACCCACAAAGATGCACATATACTCACATACTTTAAAAAAAACTTTCATAATTTTTAAAATTAAAAAATGATTTCATTTCCTCCCCACTTGATAGTTTTTAAAATCTAATTATAAAAGTATATAATATATTATACATAATAGAAATAATAATAAACCTTTGAAAAGGTACTTGCATTTTTCCAAATTGCTGTGATTCAGTTTGTCTTTGTCAGAACATGTGCAGCCTCAGGTAGGTTTTCATTTACCTGGAAATCACCCTTCATTCCACGTCTCTGGCTCACTTTGATAGGTTTCCTTCATAAGTACTACCTGCTATATTGGCATCATTGCCCCATCACTCATTGATTGTATGGATAAATGATGCAAATATATACATTTAATGTTATACCCTGTATTAGCCATGTTTCCCTGAGAGGATTTATTAGACTGGCTTACAGGATACTACACTGTCTGACAAGGGCTGTCTCACACTGGAGAGGCTAAGACCTCCACAGAGGCTCAGTACATGAAGTCAGATACCACAGCAGTGCCCGTTGGCACTGACGACCTGATGGGTTCCTGAATGGCTGCTCTCTGAGCTTCAATCTACATTAGAAGGGCAAAGGACCTCAGTTCTTTGACAGTGAATCATGGCATCAGCAGTGGTGGCTGCAGCATGATGCCAGCAGGGTAGATGACATTACCAGCATAGTGTAAAGGCAAGCAGGCAAGAGGCAGGAGCTTGAGTCTACACTGAGTCTTCTATCTTCCATGCCTTCCCTATTAGTCAGCTCCAGATTCAGTCAGGTTGACAAGGGAGAGAACCTCTGTGCTGCCTTGGGTTATTTTGAATGACTCCATAAACCAGTAAGGAAAAGAACTCTTAAGGGTTGGTAATAACGAGATTTGTGAGTTCTTAATATTTCATATTTGTTGTCCTGTAAGTCAGTTCAGGTATCTATATATCTGTGATCTTGTGTTTCATTGGGAGTCGTCTTAAATATGTTATTGCCTTATCTTTCATTACATTGAGAGAGAGAGAGAGGGGGGGGAGACAGAGACAGAGACAGAGAGAGAGAGAGAGAGAGAGAGAGAGAGAGAGAGAGAGAGAGAGAGAGAGTTAAAGAACAATTCTTAACATTAGTTCTCTTCTTCCACTATGTGGGTGTCAGAGATCAAGCTCAGGACAGCAGCCTTGACAGCAAAGACCTTTACCAGTGGAACCTTGTCTTTTAACATTGATATTAATGTTAAAGGAGGGATGTCAGTCTGATAGGGGTTTTCCCTTAGAAGAGGTTCAGTCATTTTTCCAGGGTGCCTGTTAGAATGTTTCTTTACTCTTTTAATGATTGTATTTGGTCAAGGAAACCTGAGATAGTCCACAAATAGGATATACTGATTCCTTTGGTCACCTCCCAGAAATTGAAGATAAGACCCAGTCACTGAGGATGCCACCCACTTCAGACATGGGACTTAGAGGAATCAAGAAGGAATTAACCTGGGAGTCTCTTCCTAGGGGAATAGATCACTTAGTACTGACAAGAGGTGTGCAAGCTACCAAGGGAGAAGTTATCATTAGTCCTACCCAGGTACAAACCACCGTGTCTACCAGCATTGCACGGTATCCTGAATGGTGCATTTGGCCATTTATATCCTAGGGATAAACAACAGCTCTCTAACTGGATCTAAGGCCTGTTCAGTAGGGAAGAATTATTGTATGACACTGTAAACTTAGTCTGCTACCTGTGGCTAGTGAAGCCAGGAACTCTACAGGAGAACCGACAACTGCTACTTTCCTAAGCCAGTATAATCTCCAACTGCCTCTAGATACTTCCTCTTGGGCCACAGATAATTGTAGCTCTCACCCCTCTTCTAAAAGCTTCTTTAAACAGCAGAGGGAGACCATTACAGAGATACACAAGTGGTCCAATGCAGACAACAATTGAATGTGGAGTGCTTAGCACCAGTGGCTACATTGACAGCATAACTCCTACACCTGATGCTCAGGAAACACAGCAGAGGAGGAGTGGAGAGATCATAAGAGCCGGAGGACCAGAGCATCTGCTGAGAGACTGTGTCTCACTACAGGAGCTTACTCATGAAAGCTCAGCAGTATGGCTGTCTGAACAAGACCTGAAAGTGATACTGCCTGACACTCCAGTGTGGATGGGGGAAATTCACAGGACCCCGCCCCTAGATGAAGAGCTAAAGACAAATGAATAATGGCTGCTGAGGAAAAGAAAACACCAGTCTTCTCCAAGGTAGAGCTCCCAGTAGGATATCCAATCCTGAGTAGGCAGCCCTAAGCACACACACTTACAAATACACCCTGCTAAGTTCATTTAGTGTGTGTGTGTGTGTGTGTGTGTGTGTGTGTGTGTGTGTGTGTAACAACAAATAATAAGAGACCATTAATTTGAGGAGTTGGGAGGTACAGGAAGAATTGGAGATAGAAAGGGAAGGGGAAATGATATAAACACAGAACTCATATAAAACTCTCAAAATTATTTTAAATTTTGTTATTTATTGTTCTTCTGCGTGTATGTACGAGAGTGCCTTTATGTTTTGTGCGTGTATATATGTACATGTCACGCATACAAGGTGCCCACAGAGAAAAGATGAGGGTACCAAATCCCCTGCAACTGGATGCGGAGGCAGTTGGAACGCTCCTGATGTGGACGCTGGGAACTGAACCAGGGTCCTCTACAAAAGCAGCACGTGCTCTTACCCACTCAACCATCTCTCTGGTGTGACCCTGTTGGAGGAAGTGTGCCACTGTAGGGATGATGGGCTCGGAGACCCTCCTCCTAGCTGCCTGGGAGACAGTCTGCTCCTAGGAGCCTTCAGAGGAAGAGGCAGAACTCTGTGTTCTTCTCCACCACCACGCCTGCCTGCTTGCTGCCATGCATTCTGCCATGATGATGATGGACTGAACCTCTCACACTATAAGCCAGCCCCAGTTAAATGTTGTCCTTCATAAGAGTTGCTTTGGTCATGGAGTCTCTTCACAGCCATGAAACCCTAACTAAGACACCTACCTGATGATCTGAGTTTGGCTCCCAGAGCCCATAGGTTGATGGAGACAACAAAATCCCACAGGCTGCCCTCTGGCTTTATATATGCAAGTATTCTCTAATGTTCCCTACACATACATAAATATAATCAATATTTCCAAAATGGGCAAGTGAAAAGCATTTTATTGCTTTCATGAAAGATAGAGTTGGGCCTCTACCTCAAACTAATGATATCATTAATGCATGTCTTGATACCAAGTCCATACTATTCATGAAAGCAATGACCATTTATCGTGGTGAATACTTAGGATGTCTGCAGACTTCTGATATCATGCAGAGTCTAGGGCAGCTTTGGTATCAGAGGGCATGAACACTCGCTCTCCCCACGTCTCTTCTATTGCAGAGTTTGAGTAGCAGAGCGTGAGGACCTCCCTAGGAAATGGGAGGAGCTGAAGGACAGAGCATTCTGTGTAGTTACAGCACTAGAGCCGGTGATGGCACGGGAGGGTAAGTAACTGTATCTCCATCTTGTCAGAAACACTCGGTTTGTCCTGAGTGCTCTTCAGCGTCCTTCCTGTCACATTAGCAGGAGGACCATGTTGTAAAGGTGGACAAGTGACAAAGAATGCACATTTTACTTTCAATTATGGATAATTACCTTTCTGGGCTGCCAAGAGAAAGAAAGATAGGAAAGGAAAAAGTGCCTTCCCCTCTTGGCTGTCCCTGTCTTCCTTGAGTTATATTCTTGGCACAATGTGAACCTGGTTAATGTAGCACAGGAATGATTCCAACCATAACCACTGCATGGAGAGCGGCTGGTACAGCCACCTTTCCTGATGAGGTCATTCGGACGGACGGCAGCTGCCTTTGCAGCTGCATCTGGGAGTCTAGCCGTATCCTTGCCACTGGCCTTCCTACTTTAGACCACCGTGGGTCAGGCCAGCCTGCAGAGCTTCACAGATGTGCTTGATCCCATGTGTAGAGTGGCAAGAGAATGGGTCCCAGTGCTCCGCCATCCAAGGAACAATGTAACTTCTCCTTTTAAAGATTTGCTCTTTTTTGAAGGGGCTTGAGACTCCATATGTACAACAATGCCAAGCAACCAGAGCTTCCAGGGACTAAACCACTACCTAAAGACTATACATGGACTGACCCTGGACTCTGACCTCATAGGTAGCAATGAATATCCTAGTAAGAGCACCAGTGGAAGGAGAAGCCCTGGGTCCTGCTAAGACTGAACCCACAGTGAACTAGACTTTCGGGGGGAGGGCGGCAATGGGGGGAGGGTGGGGAGGGGAACACCCATAAGGAAGGGGGGGAGGGAAGGGGATGTTTGCCAAATGTACATAAGAAATACTCAAGTTAATAAAAAAAAAAATTGACTACAGAGCTAAAAAAAAAAAAAAAAAAAAAAAAGATTTGCTCTTTTGTATTTTATAAGAGAGAGCCAGGGTGGGGGAAGAGCCTGTGTGTAGCTATACGCACAGGTCGGATACATTGCATCCCTTACAACTAGAGTTACAGATGGTTGTGAGGCACCTGCTGCTTGAAGATAACTATTGTGTCACCTGGAAGCATTACACGCTGCTCTCTCCAGTCCCCATAATTACAACCTCTACCTGCATAAATCCAAAGGGGCAGGAGAACCAAGTCCCTTCATCTTATTTAGGGTTTTACTGCTGTGAACAGACACCATGACCATGTCATAAGGACAACATTTAACTGGGACTGACTTACAGGTTCAGAGATTCAGTCCATTATCATCAAGGCAGGAACATGGCAGCATCCATGGAGAAAGAGGAACTGAAAAGTCTACATCTTGTTCTGAAGGTGGCTAGGAGAAGACTAACTTCCAGGCAGCTAAAATGAGGGTCTTAAAGCCCACATCCACAGTGCCACACTTCCTTCAACGAGGCCACATATACTCTAAAAAGGCCACGCCTCCAAATAGTGCCACTCCCTGGGCCAAGCACATACAAACCATCACACCCTTCAGATAATAAAGCAGAGGCTCGAGCCATGGATATGTGAAGAGTTCATTCCTTTAAAAAGAAATCTCTGCGACTATTAATGGATGTCATGAGCTGCCCTGAGCCAGGAGACAGGGGTAGATGAACACGCCAAGTGGAAGAAAGGCAGAGCAAATGTATTTCACGTCAGCTGCTGGGGATGAGTTGAGTGCCAAGTTCATTCATGAGAGAGCTGAGCGTTTGGGGAAGAGACTATGTGGATCTCTGTGACCCACAAGGTAGGGAGAACAGATCGCCATACATTCTTGTAACATGGGTTGCCACACTTTCTTAGACCTGCAGGAAAGGAGATGGTTTGAGCCTTCCCCAAGACTCGTTGCATTTGAAATCTCTCATGTCCTCAGGGGCCTCTACGCAGGTGAGTGTCCCTCAAGTCGTCCCTCAGTGACATATTCCCACGGGGACAGGCAGGCAGCACAGATTCACCCTTGCTCACTTCTCACCAACATAAGCAGCTATGGTGGCCCCTTTACCTTCTTTGGGGCGTCAGCCATACTTACTCTAATTTCCTTGCCTAGCTTTGTGATTTTAACCTGTTTCTCCTCCACTGCTCAATGCTAATTTTCACTATAAATCTGTCTAAAAAACAAAGACAGCAATGCTTTGGCCCAAATATTATATGGTCTTCAAATCCCCTCCATCAAACAAAGTAACTGAGAGGGGAAGAGCCTTCCTGGAGGCCTCTCAGTTGATTCCACATCTAATCAAGGTGACAACCAAACTTAACCATCCCACTGGGGAACATGCATGAAATGCATGAGCCTCAGGACAGTCCAGAGCCATACAGTGCATTCTGACCAACACCACTGATGGCAGGAAAAGTCATCTGTAAGTTGATCTTTCTGTGTTAATGAAAACAAGGTAGGCCCCAGTGCTTGACACCTGCAGTTCCTGGTCCACAGGAACCTGAGTCAGTTAGGAGGGTCACTGGAGCCCAGGACTTCAAGGTCAGCCTGAGAGACATAAAGCTTGAGAGAGAATAGGGATTAAGAGCTGGCTTTTCTTAGAGCGGACCCAGGTTCACCACCATCACCAACATGGAAGCTCATAACATCTGTAACTCCAGTCCTGTGGGATCTTCTGCCATCATCTGGCCTCTGTGAGCACTGCACCAGTGCCATGCACACACATACCAGTGCCATGCACACACATACCTGTGAGCAGAACACCTATCCACATGAAATAAAATGAAAAAGATGGAATAAAATAACTGTTCAATTAATTTAAAATGAGCAGGACAGGGGAGAGGAAATAGAAGAGGGTGAGGACCGTCTTCCCACATGTTTGCCGTCAAGAAGCATTCTGTTATTATCTACATCCTTCAATGTGCAGGTACAGAATTCACAAAACACAGCTCATAACTTTAAATGAGCACTGTCCTATGTGTGGTGTCATATAATGTCACTTTAAAAAGAAACCATTCATTCGTCTGCCTTTTTATGGTTGGAAAACTTAAAAATGCATATCATTATTGGGATGTACACTATACTATCAATCCAGTAATAAACAGAAGCCATATTTGATGTTAAGAGCAAAACTGAATCTCTCTCAAAAATTAAAATATCTCCACTAATGTACACTTCAAAATGAGTCCAGATGTGGTCTCCACCATGTCTTCACAATTTTCCCTGATCTCCTCTCTCATATTCACAAGATTGATACTCTAATTCTTTTTTGGTACTTGTAATGCAAATAAATCACATCGAAAGTTGTAGAGCGGCTGGCTTGCTGTCCTGTACTGTGATTGATCTTTCTCAAACTGAAGAAACATTAAAGAAAACTGACACTCCATTCCAACAACTATAAATAAATAGTTTTATTAATTAAATAAGAAAGACAGACCCAATGTTAGGCAGGTAGCAGTGTGGATTTGAAAGGAGTTGGGGCAAGGAATGTGAATGTGATCAAAATTCTAAAGAATAAACATTTTAAAAGAAGGACTCTCAGCTATGCCATGGCTTTGAAATATGAACCAAGGTAGATGTGCCTCAGTCAGTGGTCACACAGGAGCTCCCGAGAAGCTGGAGGAGTACTGCCAGGCATGAGAGAAGATACTGGGAAGAGACCAGAACCTCAGGAAGGGACACCACGCCTTCGACCTAGCTTGTCTCTGGGGCTGAAAACCCTGAGGGAAGCTGCCAGCCTCTGTTCTATGGCTTGCTTTTTGCTGCACAAGCTCCAAGCCAGCCTGGACAATGTCTGCAGCTCAGACACCGTTTTAATCCCACCCTTTCCACACCCACCTTAAATCCTGGCACAATCTTTCAGCCTGAGTCCACTTCGGTGAGTCCAGACAAGAGGGACGATTTAACAAAAGGCACAAAGAATTATTCTGCCAAGGAAGGAAGCGTAGGAGTTGGTAATGTCTATATAATTCAACAAGAGATACAGTGAGAGCACCACACAGGGGACCCACAAAGCAGACCAGACACACACACACACACACACACACACACACACACACACACACACACACAGGTTTCAGACAGAGAACTAATGAGTAGATGGCCAAGGGTAACTGCAAAGCCCAAAAGTTCAAAGCCTATGAGAATCTTCTGGAGTTTGACATGGGATGAGTCTACCCAGGGGACAGGTACCAGAAAGATCTTTAGCTCAAGGTGCAGGTGCCCTGAAGAATGTCAACAAGGCATGCACGTGGACAGGGCTGAGTTATACATTCCACAAAGTCTGAAAGGCCCAAAAGAGGACACCCCTGAGACTATGACTGACCTTCACATCACACCAACTGAAGCAACATAAAAAAATAAATAAATAACGGGTACAGCCTAATTGAGTTTCCTTGGTTACAACTGGAAATCTCCAACGTAATTTTTTTTTCTGTTCAAGCAGATAGGGTTCACAATGGAAAATGAAACATAATTATCCTATTACTACAATTTAGAATTAGGACTCATGCATAGTCCAACAGCCACCACCTCAATCAAGACGCAAAGCAATGAGTCTATTTAAGCCATTACGTAAAGTGTGGAAGGCGATGTTTCCCAGCTGTACTCATGAATGCTGGGAACTACAGATCTGTACCAGGTGCTGATCAGTGAACCCTGCTAGCTTCTAACTCTTAAATTACTCATTTCTGCAGTGAATGAAGGGCTGGTGTCTTTCTGCCATTCTGGTACCTCTGACACCTTCTCTAAGACTGACATATGGGATGTGTCTCCCTTCTTGCAACCCAGTGAACCTTTAGCCTACATCCTAGTTTGCTTTTTGATGTTGTGGTAAAAACTCTTAACAAAAAGCAGCTTTGTGGAGGAGCCTATATTTCATCTTTTCAAAATTAATTTTTATTTGTTACTTATTCGCTTTACATTCTCCACAGTCCTTTCCCCGTCCTCCACCCCTCTGAGTGGGTAGGCTCCCCTGGGTGTCCCCCTATCCTGGCACTTCAAGTCTCTGTGAGGCTAGGTGCTTCCTCTCCCACTGAGGCCAGACAAGGCAGTCGAGCTGGAACAACATTTTCCAGACAGACAACAGCTTTAGGAACTGCCCCTGCCCCAGTTGTTGGGGGACCCACATAAAGACCAAGTTGCACATCTGCTCATATGTTCAGAGAGCCTGGGTGCCCTATATCTTCTTCGGTTGGTGGTTCAGTCTCTGTGAGCTCCCAATGGTCCAGGCTAATTGACTCTGTTGGTCTTCCTGTGGAGTTCATATCCCCTTTGGGGCCCTCAATTCTTCTCCCCAACTCTTTCATAAGAGTCCTTATGTTCTATCCAATGTTTGCCTGGGGATATCTGCAACTGTTTTAGTTAGCTGCCGGGTGGAGCCTCGCTGAGAAAAGCTATAATAGGCTCCAGTCTGAAAACATAACAGAGTATCATTAATAGTGTAGGAATTAGTGCTTGCCCGTGGGATGGGTCTCAGCTGGGCTGGCCATTGGCTGGCCATTCTCTCAGTCTCTGCTCCATCTTTGTCCCTGCATTTCTGGTAGACTGGATAAACTTTGGGTTGAACGTTTTGTGAGTTAGTTATTGTCTCTGTTGTTTCAATGTAGCTCCTGCCTGGCTCCAAGAGGTAGCTTCTTCGGGTTGCACATCCCCCTGCAGTGAGTCTCAGTTAAGGTCACCCCCCCTGGGAGCCTCCCTTCCCATGTCTCTGGCATGTCCTCCAGGTGGCACCCAGCCCCCTCAACCCCTGCCGTTTGCAGATTTCCATTCACTCTCCGTGTCCGCTGGCCCTCTGGCCTCTTTCCCCACACCTGACTGCCCCCATTCTCCTCCAAGTGGACAAAGACCTCAATGTGAAACCAGATACATTTAATCGGAGTGTGGGGAACAACTACCTTTCTTATATAGCCTATGACTACATGCGTAAGGGATAGCGCTATTCACTGTAAACCGGGCCCTCCCATATCAGAGCTTCTGAGTCGTCGTCGCAATTCAAGTTGAGTTGATGACTTGACTTCCGTTGCTGTGCAGATCAAGTTTGTCTGCAGGACAAATTCTGTTGACAAATTGCCTCACACTAACCTTGGGACTCACCTATGAGTGATTGATTTAGGGCTGCCCAGTCCACCACGGGCAGTACCACCTCTAGGCATATGGAGTGGGGTTGAATAAGAAAGGGAGCTCGGCAAACCATAAAGAGTAAGCCAGTAAGCAACATTCCTCCATGGTCTTTGCTTCAGTTCTTGACTTCAGGTTCCTGCTTCTGCCCCCGCCCTGACTTCCCTCCATGATGGAATTTGATCGGGACATGGAATCCCAACAAACCCTTTTCTCCAGGTTGGTCATGGTGTTTATCACAGCATAAAAGCAACCTAGGACAGTTCCTTTATGAGTGAGTGATGAGCACGTCACCGGGTTCTATCTGTTGTTTGTTTGTCTGTTTGGATAGGAAGGCTAACAGCTGGTGCATCTGAAGGAATTAGATCCATGTCTCTCACTGGGAGAGCGTCCTTTTCTGGTGATCTCATGGCTGGACCCCTGCTGCCGGGGGTAAATGTACAATAAGAGGATGCACAAAGATTTTCCAGAGGGCCTGGAATATATTCATCTTCTTCACTGATGTCTTGAATATGTGCAATTCAACTGAACTTTACCCACTGTGCATGAAAACCACCCCCTCCAACCAGCACTTCAAAGTTGTGATTTATAACCCCAGGAGAAAGCTCATCTTGGAGACAGGAATTGTAAGCAGCAGCTGTAGTCACACACTGGCCATGGAGATAAAGCTGCTCTTTTTTCCCCTCTGTCCTTTCTCATTGCATTGCCCCAAACAGAGGATCTGTCATACAAACTGGGTGCTATGGATAGTGGCTTATATTCCAGACTACTTCCAAAAAAGAGACCAAGGTGGTTAGAAAGCCCAGGAAAATGTCATAAATGATGGTGTGGAACCCATTCTAATTTCATGCCCAAAAATGCAAGAGTTCCAAACACGTCCCTATATTGCTGGTCTGAACAGTATGTGCAGCAGAGGAAAGGCTCGTATGGTCACAGTGTTACTATACCATATGGAAAGCAGTCTGTGGAACTAAGGCAGGCCACCTCTGCAGTAACCTGTGGTTGTCACCTGAAAAAGTGACCCAGACCCTCCCTAGGGGCAAAGGCTTCAAAACCAAAATTAATATTAAGAAAGAGTCCTGAATTAGGACTATCACTCCACGCAGTAGAACCAGTAGGAAAATTTTTTAAATTTCATAAAATAAGATGATCAGAACAAAAAGAAAAGAAAGAAAAACAGAATACATGAACAAAACTAGTATGAAACAGAAAAATAACAAAATGATGGGGCTGAACACATTTGTCCTAATAATTAGATCGATATAAATCATCCAAGCACCATACATGAGCGAGAAGATTGCATTAATTAAGAAAACAAGATTCAACAACATTGATTTTTTAAAAATCCATTTTGGTTGTAATGACTCAGCTCTGTTAAAGGTACGAGGGAGCTGGGTGCCCACCATGAAAACAGTAATGAGAAAGAGAAAATGCCAGTGTGGCTCTGTATGCAAACACAACACAACACAAAAGATTGGCTTAGACACAGAGATATACCAAGTAATCGTCAGATGGTCAACCTTAGAGAGGAATGGGGGTGAGGACGGTGATCAGGTGTAGGGAAGTATAGAAGAAAGGGTCAGAGAACCAGGAGAATGAATGGAAATCTGCAGCTGGCAAAGGTGGGGGAGGTGGGGTATCTAGAGGATGTGACCGAGACATGAGAACAGGGATATTCCCAGGATTCAATGGGGGTGCCTTAGCTGAGACTCATTGCAATGGGAATGTGGAACCTGAAGAGCTATCAATAGGGTCAATGACCCACCCACAAATTTCAACCCAAAATTTATCCAGTCTACAAGAAATGCAGAGACAAACATGGAGCAGAGACTGAGGGAATGGCCAATCAATGATCAGTGCAGCTTGAGACTCATCCCACAGGCAAGAGCCAATCCCTGACAGTATTAATAAAATGGGGGTTTGCTGTCAAACGGGAGCCTAGCATAAATGTCCTCCAAGAGGCTCCAGCCAGCAGTTGATTCAAACAGATGCAGAGAGACACAGCCAAACATTGGATGGAGGTTGGGGACTCTTACAAAAGTGTTGGGGGAAGAATTGAGGACCCCAAAGGGGATAGGAACTTCACAGGAAGACGAACAGAATCAACTGACCTAGACTTTTTGGAGATCACATAGACTGGACCACCAACCAAAGAGCAAACACAGGCTGGACCTAGTCCCCATCCCTCACACATATGTAGCAGATGTGGAGCTCAGTCTTCTTGTGAGTCCCCCAACAACTGGCATGGGGGTTGTCCCTAAAGTTGTTGACTGTCTGTGAAATAAGTTGTTCTAGCTGGACTGCTTTATCTGGCCTCAGCAAGAGAGGGTTTGCCTAGCCCTGCATAGACTTGATGTGCCACAGTAGGGGGATATCCAGGGGGGTCTCCACCCTCACAGAGGAGAAGAGGAGAGAGGATTGGGGAAGGACTCTGTGAGTGGGGAACTGGGAGTGGAAACAGTAAAGTGAATACATAATTAATGGTTGATTATTTAAAAATAGTTACAATACGAAGATTTTTTAAGGAATATCCCATCAGACAATATGAATATACTAAAAGGGTTATGAGATAACTCTGAACAATTATATGCCCATAAATTAGAAAACTCATTCAGTGATTTACAGAAGATTTTGTAGGGTACCCAGCTATATGCTGAAATAGATCGTTCCAATGATGAATCCTACCAATTCTATTAAAGGGAACATGAAACCAATAATACATACATTTCCAGGAAAGTAGAACACCTTCCAATCACCAAACCAGAGGATACACACATGCACACACTCAAACATGCACATGCTCACACACAGACAGATACATACACATACTCATATACACACAGACACACACACGCACACACTCACATACCTCATTCACACACACAGACACACACATGTACACATGCACACACTCACATACTGCTACACACAGACACACACACACACACACACACACACACACTTGAGCCAACAGCCTCGTGATAGATACAATTGTAGTCGATGAAATATGAACTCAATTCTATAGAAGCAGGTTTGTACATAACAATCAATAAGTTCACCCCAGAAATGTATAAGCATTTAGTATTTAAAGACGAGTAAGTAAAAGTCACCATTTCAAGAGACTAGAAAAGACCTTATGATCATCTTCATAGACAGAGGAGATACATTGGGCAAAATCCTGCATTTATTTATGATTTTTTTAAAAAGCTGAGCAAGTTGGGATGAATAAAGGAAGCCCTCCTAACATAAAAAAGATATCTACAAAGATAATTGTCATACTTAATAGTTAATCTGAAAGCAAAGATGGGCCTAGGATGTCCATATGCCCATGTGTAAGTGCCAGGAGCTTGCCAGACCATTGGTTCTTACTAGAAGGCAGCCTATGGGGATGGAATATCAACAGAGGGCAAAACTTGGTTTTGCAAGAGTATTGGTTGCTTAGTATTAATAATATTTACTCTCCTTGGTTTTTTGTTATTCTGGAGTCAGAAGCTGATAGCTTCAGATGAATTAACACCTTTTGCTTAACAGCAGCAGGGCAGGGAGAATTAAGTAAAGGATTTATTGCTAGTGCTTCCTAGAGGCAGCCAGGAGCCCCTCAGTTACCAGGCTGGCTAACTCTTTGTGAACCAGGAGAGAAAGAAGGAGTCACTCACAGAGAAAACACACACACAGGATGAAATGGAAAATGGCTACATCACTACATTTGGATGGATGGATAGATGGATGGATGGATGGATGGATGGATGGATGGATGGATGGATGGATGGATGGATGGATGGATGGATGATTGGTGGATGGATGATGGATGGTCGGATGGATGGACAGACAGACGGATGGACAGATGGGTGGATAGATGGATGGACGAACGGACAGATGGATGAATGGCACAAAACTCCCTAAGCCATCATCTTTATTTCTTTTTCTGACCATTTTATAGACAAAAGTTCTTATAAAATTACCTCATAGATAAAATGTTACACAAAAATGGGAGTTACAAAAGGATGTTGATACTAAGTTCAAAGCAACAGTTTCACATGGCCTTGCCTTATCATAGTGAACACCTGTGCCTTCCTGCTTGGACCTGAATGCTTTTCCTTGAACACAAATTTGTTCCAAGCCTGTATCTCATTTTAATTTAATACCAAGGCTCATTATATTCCTTATTATGCAGCCCTTACTATTACGAGTGGGCACATTCTATTCTTGATTTTAACTTTATTACATCTTTCCAGCAAAACAACTAAACCATCTATTCAAGCTTTCCTCCTAAGATTTTTTTCAAATCAAGTCAGGAACTCTATAATATCAGTATTTAGCCAAACATCATTAATTCATGAAAGTTCATCTTTATGTTGATCTACAGGAAGTCTGCTCACTGGGGTGGGCCGATGCCCAGGAATCCTTAGGTGACAGGAAAGGCATATCAGCTACTAGAAGCCTTCCTTAGATTGAAGTCTCTCAGGGCCTGGCCTCCCATCTTAGCCCATGCAAACAGGTGGGCCACCTCCAGGAAGGCCACCTGCTAGCCTTAGCCTTTCCTCGATGACTCCGGACATATAAGTACAACCTTGTACTGAAAACCCTAACAAATGCGGTAAGACAAGAGAAATAAAAGGAGTATACACAAGAGAAAGAGACTCCATCTATGCTAACACATGGCATGGTGGTCTACATGCAAAGTCTGATGGAAACTGTTTTTCAGAAGAACAAATGCTTTGAGGTAACCCCAGAGAACACATGCAAACCTTCTTTAAGCCAAAGAGAAAGTCTACATTGCTGGCCAAGAGCTGCACAGGAAACTTTCCCAAACTGTGCAGCCCAAGCCTCACTGTTCTTGGGCTTTCGTGCAATGAAACCACATCCTGGTTGACATGTTTTGCTTAGAAAGAAACAAGACTACAGAAGCCAAAAAGCAAATTAATACATTAAGGGACTATCCAGGGCCCTGGAACTATGGATTAGGTCTTTGACAAATTAGGTTCTTGTTCCCACTGTGACAGATGTTATGGCCTACATGCCAGGTTCTAAGGTCAGAATGGTACCTCCAGCATAGTGTCAATTGTGCAGAGGTCTGGGGGCCTTTTACAAAACAACTGACTATTTCAAAGCTATAGAATCCACCAGTGTTACTGGTGACAGCAAACCTTAATACCGTTTGTCCCCAGGACAAAGCAGAGTAAAGCCATAATGTAAAACTATGTTCCCAGACTGTAAAGATGGCTTGGTGGTTAGAGCACTGACTGCTCTTCCAGAGGTCCTGAGTTCAATTCCCAGCAGCCACATGGTGGCTCACAACCATCTGTAATGGGATCCGATGCCTTCTTCTGGTGTGTCTGAAGACAGTGACAGTGTACTCACATACATAAAAAAATAAATCTTCTTTTAAAAAAATATGTTCCCATTGACTGGGCTAAAACAAAACAAAACAACATTCTTACCTCAAAGAATACCAAAGATCCACAACTAGACACACCATACAGTGGTGGTAGGAAGGGGAAAATGAACCACCACTCTAGACAGTAAGTCACTAGTGTTTTATTTTGTAATTTAAGACTAATTTTTCATAAGCCCAGGAAAGTTATCACTAGATATTACCTCATAAATGATAATCTATGTACACACGCGCGGACTCATGAACGCACACGGTGACTATTTATGTAGCTCTAACGCTCCATGGTTCTTAGAAACAACTCTGCCACAGAATGGAGTAATGAACTATTACAGAATACGTTGAACCTCATTCGCCAAGTCACTCATGAACTCACCAAGTCATGAGTGCTCACAAAGGGTGCATCCTCCTCACGTGTGTCACCTCATAGAAGAAGCTCTTGTTCTAGGAGCTGCACATTACATGGCTCCGTTTCTATGACTTCCCAGAGAATGCAACGCTGTAAGAAAGGAAAACAGACCAATGAGGATGAGGAGCACTGTCCGGCTGCATGATTCTGCCATGACGGCATTTCCCCAATGGGCTCAAGCTTGCTTCAGTGGTTGCTGCATGACTATGTGTTTGTCAAAACTCAGATGAAACTGCAGACAAACCGCTGGAATAGTTAATTTAAAAGAAATATAACTAGCAGATGACAGGGGACCCTTATAAATAGTGTACAAATACTCATATACATGTTGCTGTGTACAGCTCTCCACTGCCTATGAAACCTGTCTGATGACATGTCATGACATTAGGCTGTGTGTGTGTGTGTGTGTGTGTGTGTGTGTGTGCACATGCATGCGTGCATTATGACAGCATAGCACATTATGCATGTGTGTCAGATGCAGGAAGCTTGATGAGTGTGTTTGTAGCCATGTCTTTGTCTTTTAAATAAGATTCATAACTTAATAGAAAAAGAATCATGTTCTCCTACGACACAAAGCAGTCTTCCTGCTGGGTCCCCTCAGCCCATGACCAGTAGAACAGAAGAGTTTAAAGACAACGAAATAGAAATAGAAGTAGAAATAGAAAAATTCACATCAACAGACAAAACAAATAAATAAACATGGGGATAGCCAGAAACAATAATAGAAGCAACACGTTTGTTTTGATTTCTATGTGCATTTGGCTCACCAAAGAGCTGGGTCATTTATATTCCCTACAAAGCCTTAAGTTAACAACTGACATAGGAAAATAAGACCTTGTAAATAACTTTCTTATTCATACAGCATTGTTTAGGAACTGGGACCCAGTGTTCGGGAAGGGCATGGCTAGGGCAGATGGGCATGAGTCAACTGTGTGGATTGTGGTGGAATTATAGTATTGTCTATAGGACTGTACCAATGTGCTTAAAACCTTCCTCCTCTTGCTACCATGACCCAACTATCCTTGGACTAACAAGAGTGGGCTCCCAATGGGAGAGCCACAAGAAGCAGAATCCATCCAGAGGACAGCACAAAAGACAGCCAAGTGCAAGAGAAGAGGGGGAGAAAGAAAAGGCTTTGGTGTAACTTGAAGTTCATTGTGCCTGCAGCAACAGAAATACCAAACACTGTAGGGTGAGCATAATTTTTCATACCAAAAGCCCATTCATTTAGCAACTATTATCAAATATCACGTCTGGTTTCATCAAGACTTACAAAGGCCAATATTAAATGCAGTTAGAAAGACCAGAACTTGCAGAAGAAAGCTAAGCTGGATAGATGTGGGAACCAGGTTTTAAATTAACTATGATTTGTGTGTAAAGGCACCAGAGAAAGTCCCATAGCATGCAAAGTTGATGGGCAATGCAGTTAGAGACACATGGGACAGTCAAATCCCATAGAAGAGAGAAGACAATGTCTTTGATGGGTTCTCCAGCAGAGTAATCTTGGCAAAAGCAGGAAATAGGGCAATATGAAGATCATTGATACATAATACCTACACTATGAGAGAGAGAGAGAGAGAGAGAAATCAAACCTGTGTTGGGGGGGGGTGG
Organism: Rattus rattus; assembly: GCF_011064425.1. Lineage (NCBI taxonomy): Eukaryota > Metazoa > Chordata > Mammalia > Rodentia > Muridae > Rattus > Rattus rattus. Next base: position 50,015,235 of record NC_046168.1, on the reverse strand, counting down.
ACTTCTCAACAGAAGCCAGGCAAGCAAGACAAGAATGAATGAAGCATTGAAAACAATGAAGAAAATGCTACCAATACAGAATGACACATTCGAATTATCCCTAAAGTATGGTATAAACACTTGGCCGGCCAATCAAAGGAATGCACGTCTATCAGCCATCCAGCCTTGAATTCTTCAGGGGGAAAGCAAAATTGCATCAGTCAGAAACTTGTAATTTGCATAAAGAAAAGGAGGCTTGGAGAGAGGAGATGGATGTGAATTACACTATGTTCTTTGTGTGCATTCATACAGGATGTAAATGAGTAAGATCAGTGATGCATCATGGACAGGAGAGAAGAGAACCAATTCCCCGGGCAACACCAAGTACAGTGTGTTCTCACCCAGTGTCGGGTTCACCAGACCTTAAAGTGATATTAAGCCCTAGAAAATCACTGAAAAGGTTTTCAAATGAATATAAATGATATACCAAGATGGGAAATAAATAAAATCGATCAAGATATAAAATTAAAACTTGAGAAAGCAGCAAAGAAGTGGGTGGTGGAAAGGGAGGAACACAACCGAAAGGGTAGATGGTAAGCCAACAAGCAAGAATTGTCCAAGTTAACTATGAGAGGCTGCCAGCATCAGAGCAATGTGTTGACTCAGCACTTGAGAGGCTGAAGCAAGAGGATTACCACAAGTTCTGAGCCAGCCTGGCCTACTTAGCAAGTTCCAAGCCAGCCTGAGCCTCAGTGTCTCAGGAGTTTGTACCCTTGTGAGACAATTTTAGTCATGTTTTGCCTTGACCATAGAATGAGCAAATTCTTCTCAGTTTGAGAGTGAGGCAGGGAATCCCAGGTTTACTCATAAAATATGGCAAATGCTTTAATTTACAGGTAAGGATGTCACCAGATCAGTATCAAGTTGCAGTATGATGTATATTAAATCTTTTGTTGTTACTATTGTTTTTGCCTGACAAGTCATGCTTATGTGAATTGATGAGACACAATTATGTCAACCTGCAGATGTGCAGAACAAGAAGCAATACAAAAATAACACACCCATCACACCCATCATCACACCCATTATCATACCCAGCTCACCCAGCTCACCCATCATATCCATCACACACATCTCACCCACCACACCCTTCACACCCATCATCACACCCCTCATACACACCACATCCATTATCACAGCCATCATCACACCTAACACAGCCACCACACCCTTCAGACCCTTCACACCCACCATACCCATTGTCACACCCATCACACCCATCTCACCCATCACATCCATCATCAGACCCATCACACCCATGACATGTCATACATGCCATCATATAGGGAACAGTCAAGGTCTCCTCTCAGTTCTTTCTATGTGCCCCTACTGACTTCAGTCCTCTCAAGGTGCTGTAGAACTCGGAACCTGTCCCTTTGTCACATACTGTGTGCCATTGGATGGACAATTCGTTCCCTCGCTCTACACTCATTTCCTGTCCCAGCTGAGTGCTTTTCTGCTTTCAGCTTGAGGGATGCAACCTTTCCAGACCCTAGATCTTGGTAAGAAAGTGCCCGCTCCAACATTCTACATCTGCTTTGTTCACTGAACATCCCCCTTATCTTACTCCCACACTACCCATGCTATTACGGATGCCAGCAATCTTCCATGTTTCGGGGCTGGAGGCCCTTGGGTTTGGTAGCTAAGCCACCACAGTTCTCTCTGCTTTCTCCCCTTAATGCTGGTCACATGGGGTATTTCTGTATCTTGGTAGTAGCTTATTTCTGTATGCTCTTTCCTAGTTCTTGGTCAGCTCACTCCACGGTGGGATTATGGAGTCATGCACAGATCTCTTTTTTAGGGTTTAGAGGAAGGCCCATGCCATAACCCACAATAGCTGTACTGATCTGCATTCTCACTGGTAGTTCTTCACATTCTCCTCACCGTTTATCTTTTGTCTTGACAATGGCAGTATGGGGTGACATCCAGTTATTTCTGAGACTAAGTATTATGCCACATATATATTCACCATGTGTGTGTCTTTTCCTGGTAAGTGTCCATTCAAGCTCATCGTCTATTTGTTATGGAGATATGTATTTTCTGGCTCTGTTTGTCTTGTTTTATTCTTTATACATTTCGTCTGAAAACTCTGACCGGTTCTGTGGCTTGCAAATTGTTTGTCCAGTGCTTTGGCCCTTAGTTGTGTCATTGCTGGCCTTGGTTTTCCAGAAGCTTTTCCATTTGATATCACAGCACAGCCACAAGCATCTTGAGCACAAAGGGCAAAGCTGGGGCAACAGCACACTCCCTGACTTCAAAATGTGCTATGGAGCTCCAGTAATGAAACACCATGGAACTGGAAAATGCGTGCACAAGTGCATGCATGCAGAGAGAGAGAGAGAGAGAGAGAGAGAGAGAGAGAGAGAGAGAGAGAGCTCTGAAACAGAATACAAAGTCCAGAACTGAACCAGTATAATTTTTAGTCAATTGTTTTTTTAACAAAAGCCAGGAACATGCTGTGGGGAAAGGACAGCCTCTTCCACAAACGGTGGTGGAAAAGCCAACCATCCCCACTGTTGTCCTATTGCATTTGGTTCTCATACCTCTACCTCCTTCTCAACCCTTACTCCACCCTGATCCCTTCCATCCCCCAACACTAGGTAAGAGAGAAAGAAGGTTGGAGAGGAAAGGGGCTCTATGGGCTACTTTCTTCTGATTACAATCATCAGGTTCCTTGGGGCAAGACTAATCTTTGTTGTCAGAATATCCAGCAAACCAGCACTGCAGTAAGTCAGCAAGCCAGCAAGCCAGCAAGCCAGCAAGCCAGCAAGCCAGCAAACCAGCAAACCAGCAAACAAGCAAACCAGCAAGCCAGCAAACCAGCAAGCCAGCAAACCAACCAACAAACCAGCAAGCCAGCAAGCCAGCAAGCCAGCAAGCCAGCAAGCCAGCAAGACAGCAAGACAGCAAGACAGCAAGCCAGCAAACCAGCACCAGCCAGCAAGCAAGAAAGCAAGCCAGCAAGACAGCAAACCAACCAGCAAACCAGCAAACCAGCAAGACAGCAAGCCAGCAAACCAGCAAGCCAGCAAGCCAGCAAGCCAGCAAACCAGCAAGCCAGCAAACCAGCAAGCCAGCAAACCAGCAAGCCAGCAAGCCAGCAAACCAACCAGCAAACCAGCAAGACAGCAAGACAGCAAACCAACCAGCAAACCAGCAAACCAGCAAGACAGCAAGCTAGCAAACCAGCAAGACAGCAAACCAACCAGCAAGCCAGCAGCAAGCCAGCAAAAGCAAGCCAGCAAGCCAGCAAACCAGCAAACCAGCAAACCAGCAAGCAGCAAGCCAGCAAGCCAGCAAAAGCAAACCAGCAAACCAGCAAACCAGCAAGCCAGCAAGCCAGCAAACCAGCAAACCAGCAAGCCAGCAAGCCAGCAAACCAGCAAACCAGCAAACCAGCAAACCAACCACAGCAAATGCAACAGCAAACACAGCAGCAGGATAAACCAGGAGCTACAGGGGCAGCAGCAACAGCCATAACCTTGCTCCCATTTATGCTCTCTTCATTGTCCCCAGAATAAAACTACCTGCGTCCCGGCATCGAGCAAAGATCACACCCCTGCTAGCGCACAAGAGCAAGTCATAATCACTTGCAGTGAAGCAACCTCTTATCCCATACCTGGGAATAAAACAGAAACATATTCACAAAACATAACTGTGGTTTTTAAGAAACCAAATGTCTCACTACACCCCATGAAGACCCCTGTGTCACAGGATGAGGAGATGGATCAGTGGGAAAATTGTTGGCTGCAAAAGCATAAGAATGACTTCAGATCTCCAGAACATAAAAAGCTAGACACCACATCATATGTCAGGAACCCCAACATAGAAGAAATAGGGGGTTCCAGGAGCTCCTAGCCACTCAAGCAGGAATCTCAAGTTTATTTTTAAATATGAGGTAGAGAGCAAAAGAAGACACCAGACATGACCCCTGACCCCTGCAAGCGCGTATGTGAATAAGCACACCTGTAGACACCTGTGCACACACTCATACACCACACACACACACACTCATACACTACACACATGCACACACACACATACTCATACATACACTACACACACACACACACACACACACACACACACACACACACAAATCATACTGTCAAATCTAAATGAGTTAAAAACCAAAATGTAAGGCCTGAACCTTCAGAACTACTAGAAGAAAATATGGATGAAGGTCTTTGACATTTGTCTAGAAAAGGGTCATTTGGGCACAACCCTAATATCACAGACAAGATGATCTGTGTCAATCCGACATTTTAGCTGAGGAGATCCACAGGCCAACATGTCCCACCTGCCTTAACAATCCCCAGTATACCCACAGGAGCCAGTGACAGAAAAGAACAAGAGGAAGCCAGAAGATGCACCAACTTAAAATGCATGCTTTAACATAAAAGGACTCACGTCAAAATGTTGGAATTACATGAAATAGCATCACATGTTCATAGTGAAATCCTTTCCTCTGTAACGCTTTAAAAACCTATGTATCTATTCACAGCATTAAAGCCTTCTCATGGTCTAAAGAATGAAGATCTGGGGGTATAATCAATGCTGGATTTTGCTCCGCTGCCTTCTGTAGGCTGTGGATGTGGGCATCAGTATTTGACACTGGCTTCTGCTGCACTTGAAGGCGGCATAGCTTCCACACTGAGCATGCTTGCAGGAACAAACTCACACTCTCCAGCCCCATGGCCAAGTTGTTCATCCAGACAATGACTTGATAAACGCCCGAGGCCAAGTTACAGGAAGGTGAGTGCATTGCTCATGTTACATGGTCACATTCAAGGTACGAGATGCGACGAAACTCATCAGAGAAGTGGAATGTAACTTTAATTTTTTTTCAAACCTTACTTTTCATGATGGTTCTTAAATGCTTTAACCTCCCTTTTAGCCCACTACCCACCACAGATAGCAGGAAAGAAAGGATATGAGAGAAGTGGACCTGTTCAGAAAGGGTCCTTCGGAGCAACTCCTGTCTGTATTCTCTGGCTATGAGCAGTTCAGTTCAGAAGTTAGCAGTGGAAGCTCAATCCACTTCACAAACACACCAGCAGCCTAGTTCGGTAGAGTCGGGATAGCAAATCAGCAGAAGTGGGCAGAAACAGCTAGTCCTCAGCCTCATCTCAAGACAGCAGGAGGGACCAGGAAGAAGGCCAAGAGAAGGTCTTGTCTGTGCCTCTCAGTGAAGACTCGAGACCCACAAGTATTGCACAGCTAACTCTGTAAGCAAGCCTAGCTCAGTCTGTCACCGTCCATCCATCCTATTTATTATACAGCCTCCAAACCTCGTATGTCTTCATATGTCTTCCCTCAGCACCCGCGTCTGTCTCAGCTGACATCACTCTGCCAAGCAGCCTGAGCGCATGGATACGGTAAGAAACTGCAGCACACCACCAGAAGCTTGTTGGTGCATTTCTCTTGATGGAGTCCCAATAAATGCAGCTCAATTACGTAATGTAAGGCAGACCAATACATGTGTGTTGTTAGCAAAAAAAACGATTCATCACGTGCCCTTTCAGGTGCTTGCTTTAGCAGAACATCCTCTCCTGTGTCTGCTTCAGCTAAACATTCCTCCACAAGTCTGCCTTAGCCTTCCACACCTGGGTCCACTTTAACAAAACAATCCTTCATGTTTTTGCCCCAGCAAAACACCATCCAACCGACTTTCCAAAGAACCCTTAAGTTTCCACTTGAGGGAAGCAGTCTAGAGACTAGAAGCTGACTGGGGAGGCATCCAGAGAAGAAGTTACGGTCGACCATAGACAAATGAGGTTGGTACATGGTAAGCCAACTGGGGATGTGTGCAGTAAAGCATTCTATATTATCCTCTCTCTTCTGATACCCAGGAGGATACCCAGGGATCATCTGTGCAAGTGGTTGTTGCTGTAAAACTATAAAAGATGACACTCGACCTGGTTCCTGTGCGTTCCCACTCCTGAAGGTCTGTGCACTCTAGCTGTTTCTCTGTTACCGCTTTCACACACCGTCCCTTTGGCCCTTGTTACCACACTTGAGACTCACACATAGCATTCCTCAGGCTGTGCTAGCATGAACCCACACCATGCTAGCCCCAAGCATTCTGTGGACTAGCATGGCTTCCTGTCACAAACTCTGTCCACGCTCCCAACACCCAGTGAAATCATTATTCAGCAAACTGGAACCCAACAACCAGATTTATGTGTTAAATGCTCAATGTACAATACATCCACACAATTAACTTACAACCAATTGATAAGATATAATTGCCCACCTAGACACACAAAGCCCTGTACACATCCATCTCTTAAAAACATTCCTAACAACCTGTAAAGGTGCAGAGAGGAATCTTAACATCTGCCTCCATGTTCTCTCCGCTGCTTCTTTAGCCTCACTCCAGTCTCCTCCTCTCTCTAAAACTTTTGTCCCGCCCATCCTTCCTTCTTGTCCAATGACAGGCCTCGTTCTATCCTGTACCTGACTTCCCCTGTATGACATCCTACAAGTGGCCTTGAGTTCTAGAGCAGCCAAGAGCAGCTGAGGGAGAGCTGAAGGTGGGACTACTCCTTGTGGTCTTTGCCTCTGTCCCATCTCTCTGTGCGGCCTGTCTCTATCTTCCTCCTGCCTTCTTTCTCCCCTTCCCCCTCTGTGCATTATCAACTCTAAAATTATGCAGACGGTGTCTGACACTGAAAAGCTTTTCTTCCCTTGGGCCTGAATGGTCTAGGGGCTCTAGCTGCCAACTGGTCATGGCAGCAGGAGGCATTCACTTTCATAAACTGAATTGCTTCTTCTTAAGATGACAAGCATTTTTCATCGCCCTTGGGAGGCCAGTGGATCATTGGTGTCTTAGTTAGGATTCTATTTCTGTGAAGAGAAACCATGACCACGATAACTCTTACAAGGAAAACATTTAATTGGGGGCTGGCTCACAGTTTCTGGGGGTTTGTCCGTTATCATTATGGTGGGAAGCATGGTAGCACATAAGCAGACATGCTGCTAGAGAAGGAGCTGAGAACTCCACATCTGGATCGTCAGGCAGCAAAGAGAAAGAGACACTGGGCCGTCTTGAGCATTTGAAACCCTAAAGGTAGAGCAAAGCCCACCTCTAGTGAAACCTCTAGTGTTTCCTCCAACAAGGCCACACCTACTCCAACAAGGCCACACCTACTCCAACAAGGCCACACCTACTCCAGCAAGGCCACACCTACTCCAACAAAACCACACCTACTCCAACAAGGCCACACCTAATAATGCCACTCCCTGGAGACCAAGCACTCAAATACATAGGTCATCGGGGGTCATTCTTGTTCAAACTACCACACATGGAATTACTAAAAAGCAATTTGTTGACTTTCTCATTTTATAGACTCGTGTTAGAAGCCCAGTTAGCACATCTCCCACTTCCTGACGGACATACTGTTGTGTGTGAACACAATCTAAGCCCAGGCAGGATCCAGGCACAATAATGGGCACCTTCTGTGAGGCCACCTGTTCTCCGGTGGAAGGACCTGACTGGCTCTCTGTGTGCTCTCCCTCCTGACCATACACCGTGATTGCTCTACTTAGATGCAGTAGGAATTCTCCAAAAGCCACTTGATGTTCCCAGGAGCACACATCTCTCATCCCGATCCTAACTGCTAGTGAATTATCCTGTGCTCAGCATTCAATGGTGGACCAAAGAACTACTTCAGCTCGGTAACTATGAGGAAAAAGACGGTCCTTGAAAACTCCAGTTATCGGAGGTTTGTGTAAAAGTAAGGAATTCATGATGTCAGCAATATCACTGCATAAGTCCATCACCATTACCCACCAGAAGCGAGGATGGTTTGTATGCATGATAAGTTCGGTTCTGGGGTCATAGCTGACACCCCACCAGTACCCTCAACTCACCGAGCTTTGAGGTGCTGTTGTTTAAAAGGGAGGGGGCATTACATGGAGTCTGAATCCTCTATGTTAGGATGCCTTCACAGCCCTGGGTTCTCCAACAGCTTGGTTTGCTTGGTTGCAAAGGGGTGACAGTGACTGTGTAACCTGGTATAGCATCACTGCTTCCTTCTGCCCACACAACAGATTCTCAGCTTCATCATCTGATTTCTGCTTTCTCTCCCTTTCACTCACACTGAGGGGAGCCATGTCATCTCAACACTCTCCCCTCTGCGATTGCTTGGGAGGAAACCTAATTTCCCTGACTGCGTTCAACCAAGGGTTAATGGATAGTGGGGATCACAGTTTGCACCTCCGAGGAAACCCACTCTGCCACGCAACGGGGCTTTGTCCCCAAATGATGTGCTCTGAGATCAACTATGGAAGAAAATCAGAAGGCAAACAGTGTGGAAAAGAGTCTCAGGAAAGGCCATTGTCACCAGGTAGGTGCTGAACTGCTGCTCGGGGTGGCCCTCTGAGTTAGTGGCTCAGTTACGGACACTAACCTGAGCTTCAGACTGTCTACAAAGGTTGTCATCTTGGAAAGGGTCACTCCCATGGACAGCAGAGGGCTGAGGTCAAGCATCCCTCCCTCCTGAGAAGAACCATGGTCAGAGCCCGTACACTCTGGCCTCTGAGCACCCTCCTTGAGAAAGAGTGTGATAAATTGAATACCAACATGCACCAGATCTCCAACACAGTCTGTTAGAGGACCTCATTCTTCACGTGCACAGAGGGGAAGAGAGAGCCCAAGGTAACCCTCTGTGTTGTCTGCAGTTTCTCTACACACTCAAGACTAAATATTACAAACTAAATGTAAGTGAGAAAAAAAGAGAAAGTCTTTGTGTGTGATTCAAGTTGGATGTGCCTGTGAACTTATAACACAATTCGTGCCATCGACCTCAGCCTGTGGTGGGGTAGTAGGCTAGTGTTAAGAAGGGACCTGTGTCAGGACACGTGGAGTTTGGTTTGTAGCTGACTAGAAGAAGCTGCCAGCATGGCTTCATTGTCCCTGACCTTGTCACCACACTTCCTGTTATTTTCTCTGAGCAAGGTAACAGTGTTACTCAGCATAGAGCTACGTAGCAGAATGGCTATGTCCTGTCATGTAGAAAGCTCAGCGATACCAAGCCAAGTCCACCTACTTATCACGCTAATTATGGCCTACCTGAGGCCTAGATTTTGTGGTTTCTTTGCAGCTATATTTGACTGTAGGCAGAGACCCCAGATGGTTGAAAAGCATGGTGCTACTCCCCTTACTTGGGTGTAGGCATGGCTGACCCCGGATGATTATTGAATTTTCATCAAGTAATTGGATAAAGCTAAGGCATTGTCAGAATTGAATTAGCATGTTTAAAAAACTATTTGAACTTAAAATGTCTGCAGAAGGAAAAAAAATGTCCCTTTAGAGGAAAGCACAGCATACCACATGGATGGCACAGGTGACCCTAGGAAGAACTGAGAGCACCCTGCTCCTGCCAGGAACACATGGAGGAATGCTGGCTGGTTCTGAAACACGCAGGGTGAAGGACCAAGAGGCATGTCTGGCAGAGGCATGGCTTCTGCCAGTTGGTAGCCTCTCTAAGCATTCTAGAACTCCACCAGGGCATGGGCAAGGCACCTACACACGGCAGGCTCATCTTGCTGCTGCCTCCGTAGCTCCTCATTCTTCTGATTGATTTTTGCTGGCGACATCTTAAGTCAATTGGTCTGCAAAGGCAATTGCTTCTCACATTAATTATTTTCTCAGTGAGCAGCCAAATCTAATAAACCAGAACGGTTTATGAAATGAGGTTGTTTAGATATGAATAATTGGAGGCTCATTAGCCACGGGTTGCAGCTTTTCTCCTGTTTCCTGTCTTTTGCTGGTTCTGGGCTACTCCGAGAGGGAAGTTTTCGTCTTTGTAAAGACTTGGGTGGTAACCTCAGGCGGACCCATGATTGAATGGCCTACCCTATTGAGGCTGCCTTCTCCTGAGTCTCAGACCTTTGTTTCAAATCACATATGCTGTGGATGGAGTTTTATCTCCCATCTTGGCCAGAGGTTCAGTGAGCCCCACAGTGGGATGAAGGATGGGTAACATGGTGAGTGTCTGGTAGGAGGCTTGCATGGTCCAGGATGACACCTCAGGTTCTGTTCTCAACAGAAATGAGTCATTGGAACCATCCCATATTTATGCATCCCATTCTTTCTATTTTACAACTGGCTGCATAAATTGGTGGCATGCACCAGACACAATCAGGTTTATTGGCCAGCCAATCCAAGCTCTATGTCTGCACACGATGAGAGATTTGGGACATTCATCTTTTTATGCAAAGTCTAATCTTCCTTCAGTGTTCAGCCATTCTTGGAAGGGCCAGCCTTGCCTAAACATTAAGAGGGTATGGATTGTAACCTGTAGGAGAGGCATGCCTCTAGGGTCACCAAGAGCTCTTGGTTTCACAGTCTCAGAGGTCTTGTGCTTCCCAACCTGCCAATTACCTGTCAAGGGTTTACTAAGCCACCATGACAGTTGGCTGCTTCATGATCTGATGAACTCCACACAAAATTTACTTCCTTCCCATACAGCACCTACTTCTCAGACTGTGGATTGAGGAAGGTAGAACGCATCAGAGGGTCATTCACATACCCTGACCACTTCCCACAGTGGGCTGACACAAATAGGAAACATCGAAATGCATGTGTGGACTGTGCTATATTTCTCAGGTTTCTGGAAAGTCTCTAGCTATGGTTGTCATAGAGATCTGAGAATTGCCCTAGTCTGATTACCAGCTATCATTCTGTGACACTAAGTATTGGCCTAGAAAGTCCTTCAGTGGGTCTTCCCAGAATGTGAGTGTTCTGATCTCTACAGCTTCTAGTTATAACTTTGTCTAGAAAAGAATGCTTTCCAAGTATGATTAAATCAAGGCTGTCAAAGTGAAACTCTTGTGGATTCTACTGAGTTTACCTCAAACGAAATTTTCAGTGTCCTAGACAAAGAGACCCGGAGGGAGAAGTCAAGTGAAAATGGAAGAGGCCGTTTCCACTATAATCACATTACAGAGTAAAATATTAGGGGAAATGTTAAAGAAAAGAAAAATGTATACATTGAAAGCTACAAAATACCGTTGGGAGAAATGAAACAAAACTCAAGCAAGGAGAAGACACCTGGTGTTTGTGGGCTGTGGGACTTAGGCAGGTAAAGGCAGTTCTTCCTGAGCTCTTACCAATCAGTTCAGTGCTGTTCCTTCCTATCACGCTGAGGGAGGATGTGCAGACTCAGACTGAAATGTTTGGGGAGTAAAAAGAGGACAAAAACAGTCTTGAAAAAAAAATTGAGGGATTCCTGCCAACCAAAACTAACAGAACAGCCATGGTAATCAGGGCTGCGTGATATTGGTATTCAAAAGATAAAATATTGAGGGGGCTGGAGAAATGATTCCATGATTAAGAGCACTTACTGGCTTTCTAGAGGGTCCCAGGACCAACATCACACAGCACAGAGCACCTGTTCTTCCAGTTCCCAGAGGTCTGACTAGCTCTTCTGACTTCCAAGGGCATCTGCAGATAAGTTGTAGGCACGTCTTTACACACACACACACACACACACACACACACACACACACACACACACACACACACACACACACACACACACACACACACACACACTCCACACACACACACACGCATGCATACACACTGAAATAAATACTATGTTTAATTTTGTTAGGTGAACACAAGAGAGGTTTTCATATCCAGTGATGGATAAGTAGTATTGATCAATATGAACAGTACAAAAGAGGAACTGGACCTTAAAAGGGAAAAGGAGAACTAGAGTACCTGTGTCTAACTAATATGGTAATCTGACATATGCAGGAGCCAAGTATTTCACTGAAAAAGGAAGTGACGGAGAAATAACAAACAGACCAAATGTTTCAGAAGATCACTTCGCCCTAGCTGATAACCCTGAGAAATCCAAGCCAGGGAACACACAGTATCAAAACTGTGAAAACAGCCAAGGGGAAATCATTTGAAAAGAACCTGAAAAAAAAGACCTATGAAACAAAGAGAAAGTACTAGTTGAACTGTACAAATAGAATCTCTGTGCCCTGTGTGGAAGCATCACCTGTCAATAAAAACCTGATAGCCAATGAACTGAGGCAGGCTTAGAAGGTGGGTCATCCGGCGGAAAGAGGGGAACTCTGGGAGTTTGTCAGAGGCAGACTTGCCCCAAACTCTGAGGAAAGTGGTCGCGTGAAACTGAGCAGAGGTAACTAGCCACATGGCAGACGTAAACCAGAATAAACGGGTAATATAAGTTACAAGCTAGTCGAGGAATGAGCCAAAGCTTATAACTTAGGCATTAATTCATAAATAAATCTCAGAGTCATCATTCTGGAAAAGAGCGGGCCGGATAGAAAAGCTCACGTTTACAAATGTCCCATTGAGTGTGGGGCTAGAATCCAAGCTTTAAGCCTGAGAACTCCTGGATGGAAGGCAGTTTCCTAGACACGGTGGGGAAAACTGCAGAGAGACAGTGTGGAGGTGGCTCTCTTTTTAAAAAAAACAAAAACAAAAACCTTGCGGAATAGAAAACCCAGCTCTTCTACCAGAGCCTCAGTGCTCTTCCCAAGCACGGCTTTTAAACTAAAGGCTGTGAGCTAATTCACTGCACCTGTCTCTCTGACTGAAGCTTTAATGCACTTCCCAGGCTTGGCAGAGGGGTTGAGCAGCCTAGGCCTGTGAAAACCGAGCGTGGGCCTGAGGGAGAAACCTGTAATGGTCTGGAGCAGAGCAGCAAGCTGGGTCCCAGCCCTCTTCCCAGAGCGGGCAAAAGTCACAGGGCCAACAGCAGCTCCAACCCAAAAACCTGCAGGCAGCCTGCTGGACCAAGCTGATGGGGCAGAGCTAGCTGACATGTGCTAGCCTGAGGAGCCTGCAAACACAGAAGGACAGATGGAACATTTTTCCCAGAGCTGCAGTGGGACTGAAAAGCCCCAAACTTCTGAACTGGTAAAGTATATGTTTGAAAATAATGTTTGAAAATAGTAAAAGAGAAACAAATATTTAGTTTGAAAATAATAAAATCTTTTTTAATATTATTTAAGTCTTTAGAGAGTTAAATAATATTAAAAAATAATTCCCCAGAAGAAAGTTTAGAGAAAAATAAAGGAATAAAGATTTTCTTAAATAAGGAAGAAGATATTAAGTTTAGAGAAAGATGAGAGAAATGGAAAATGCACATAGAGAGTAAAATCTCCAACAAAAGGAGAAAGAAAAATAAAATAAAGTCTCCATAGAAAGGAAAGAGTTAGAGAGATTTAAAAAAGGAAAATGCTTTCCATATTTAAAAATGGGAGGGAAAGTAAAAGAGGACACTTGGACCCTGTATAATTTGCTCACAATATCACCATAAAATAATTATGTGTTCAATAATGATTATAATTCTATATATCCTGTTTCAGAAGGGATCAGAAGAAAATAGACTTAGAGAAGGAAAAAACTAAAAAGTTACATGCTAGGTTGGAGGCCATAGAGGATTCTTTAAATCTGCGTTAAGAATCTTCAGAAGAATATAACATGGAATCGACAATGACGCAAAAGGGTAGTTCCAGTTGAGAAAAATCCACAACTGCCTGAGAGATTAGGAGAGCAACCCACAGAGATACAATATACGAGTTAATGATGCCACCTTAGAGCAATGCCACACAGTATCTTATGCATTTCAGTTTACAGAGTTAAAATATGCATGCAAGTTGATACATCATACCGGTGATACATATCCAGAATCCCAGCGGGCTTTGGCCTTGAGTTCTGGATAGGCCGATTCTGTAATTACACATTAATTAGAAGTTATGGTTATTGTGGGGATGCCTATACAAACTAAAACTGGCAAGGCTCCAGCATATGTCCATAGTAAAATGAAGGGTATTATATAAAGGTATACCACACAATCCTATAGGACAAACCATTGTAGAGGGATCTGATCATACTTTAAAAGAAATGCTTACCAAACAAATAGATTGCATAACACTTTATTAACTTTAAACTTTTTAATGCTAATGAACCAAAAACAACAGCTGCTGAGAGACATTGTATCATGGGAAAAAAAAACTGCTGAACATACATGTATCAGCCTGTTTATATAGGGATGTGCTAACTTCAGAAATGTATGATATTTAGGAAGAGGTTTGGTATTTGTTTCCATAGGAGAGAAAAACAGCTATAAACTCCTTTCAAATTAATAAAAATCAGATTTAACCAGGGGAGACCCTCTGAAGGTCCTGACTGCAGGCAGAAAGAAAGAAAGAAATCAAGACGACCAATGAAACAGGCAAGATGTATCGCTGATCCTTCTACATGGGAACAGTTCAGAGATGGGCTCAGACATGAAAATGTCTCCAGCTTTGGAAACTGCTACTTTCTCTGCACCTCCTGCACACTCAGGCAAGATTTAATTCCTCCAGGTCTCTGATGGAGTTGAAGGCTAGACATTTATAGTCTGACATTTATCGTTTTAGTAGTTTACAATTTAGGAAAGTGTTTTAAAGTCTAGAAAGATATTTTTAAGCTGCCGATGGAAGTTTTGATAGAAAGTGATTTAGGTACAGAACTTTGGATTTACCAAGAGAGGATAGATGACCAAGTACTTTCTCCGAGGTTGCTACATACATATTGTTGTGGCCATTGTAAATGTAATTCTTATCTAATAGTTTTCATAATTGTTCTTATTGTATATAGGTTATTGATGTTATAGAGAGAACTTTTATTGGACTAAAAGGGAGAAATGTAGAGACAATATCTTGTGCACTGTGCAAAAAGCATCACCTGTCAATAAAATGCTGAGGGCCAATGAGCTGAGGCAGGATTAGAAGGTGGGATGTCCTGCAGAAAGAGGGGCACTCTGGGAGTTTGTCAGCGACAGGAGATTCAGTGGAACTCTGAGGAAGCTGGATGCAGAAACTGAGGCAAAGTAACTAGCATGTGGCAGACATAGACTAGAATAAATGAGTTATATATGTTATGTGCTAGTTGGGAAACGAGCCAAAGCTTATGTCCTAGGCGTTCATTCATAAATAATTAAGTCTTGGAGTCATTATTCTGGGAACAAAGAGGCCAATTAGAAAAGACCATGGTTACAAAAACAAGAAGGATGGAGGGGAAGGAAAAATTATGTACTTATATTATAATACCAAAAACAGGACTAAGGTATTCTGCATGGCAAATACACTTTTACAAAGGAGGGAGGCAGAGATTTCTCTGCCAACGTGGTGTAAGGTATAAGGGGGAAGAAAGACATGTTGCCTGAGTGCTACATCCAGAAAACTGTGTTTCAAGGATAAAATAAAGTTAAAGGTGCCCTCAGAAAAACAAAAAGGTGAAGAATTTGCTCCTGGTGCACAAAAAAGAAAAGGCTATATATACCAAGGCAGGCAGGACTCGGAGTGGAAACTCTAATAGAACATATGAAAAAGTGGCTGCTCAGTCACGCAAGTGCTTAAAGCAGGAGGACTTGAATTTTGTCCCCAGAACCTATGTGGGTGGGGGCGGGAGGAGGGATATAGGGTGTGGTGGACTGTTTGTAATCTCAGCACTCATGAGGCAGAGACAGGAAGGAGCTCCCAGGCCAACCAGGCCAGCCAGATAGGCAAGCTCTAGTTCCAGTGACCAGCCCTGTCTCACAAAGAAAACAGGGTGGACGATGACTCAGACGACACCTTTAATGCATGCAGATGAACATACAAACACATACATGCAAACCGTGTACATGAACAATAAGTCTGGAAGGACAGAATGGAGAGAGGCAGAACGCATTGCAGCTGGGACTGAGCCCTCCTCAGTAGCTGATGGAACCACGGGAGGAAGGAAATGCAGCCAGTGCCCGACCTCTGACAATCTGCTGGCCATACAGGACCTGGTGGAAGCACTAATACACCAGACATGCCCTGCGGGGCTTGTGACACATTTGCCAAAGCAGGCAAGGTCCTGCGATAGGAACACAATGCAAACACAATTAAGAGAATTGAAACCTGCAGTGTTCTCAGAGCATAATGAAGCCAAACGAGAAATCAATACGGAAGGACAACAGGAAACTCTCCAAGCACTTGGAGATTATACAAGGGCTTCTAAACGAGCGAGCCCTGGTTCAGAAAGGACGCCTCAAAGCACATTTAGAAGTGAACAGATATTGCCGAATGGGTGGGGATACAAGAGGGTGTGTGCATGATGAAGATGGAGCTACGATAGCAATGGTGGGGGACAAACAACACCACACGGTTACAACAGGAGCTCGCAAACTGTCACCCTCTGTGCACGGTCAATAAACTGGGAGAAATGCGGTGAAATAAACTGAAAACAGCATACGGAAAGAAACAAATATAATACTATAATAATATATAATAAACTATTATGTAATATAGTCATTATATATAATAATAATAATATAATAAATATAATAATGTATAATTCACAATACCCTCTCTGGACCTGAAATCAGTGCGACTAATGGAAGGAAACACGGGAGGAAACCAATGGGAGTGGGGGAGGGTTGCTGTTCAGAAAAATGATAACACATTAGAAAAACAACAAAAAGAAAGAGAAGAAATTTTTAACAATGAAGAGAGAAAAATATTACAAAAACCTTAAATTGGTCATTCTCTCCTAATGTTGCAGCCCTTTAATACAGTTCCTCATATTGTGATGAACCCCAAGCCATCAAATTATTTTGTTACAACTTCATAACTGGAATTTTGCCACTGTGATGAATCATAATCTAAATATTTGATGTGTAATCCTGTGAGGCTCGTGGCCCATAGGTTGAGGACCCTGCGCTAACTGTGTTGAATGTCAGAAATATAATGACAAATTTCGCTTTTAAAAAAAAAATCCCAGAAAAAAATAACAAATTTCTATGGAATTATTAGCACAAATTTTTCATCTGACAACTTTCAAGATCGGGGGATGAAATGGCCTTTTCCTTCCACCCAAATCCAGCAGCATGTGGATCATACTCATCAAAGGAAAAATCCACCCAGACAATGTCTCAATTTTGAACATCTATGCCCCAAATGCAAGAGCAAACACATTCATAAAAGAAACATTACTAAAGCTTCAATCACACATTGAACCCCACACATTAAGAGTAGAAGACTACAGCACCCCACTCCTACCCTTGGCTGGGTCATCGAGACAGAGATATGGAAACTAACAGATATCCATAGAACATTCCACAAAAACACAGAAAAGTGAACGTTCTTCTCAGCACCTCACGGAACCTTCTCCAAAGTGGACCATATAATTGGTCACAAAGCCAACCTCAACCAATACAAGAAGATTGAAATAACCCCAGGCATCTTGTCCAATCATCATAGATTAAAGATGGACCACAACAATAAAAACAACAGTTTTGTCTAACTTGTTGATTTTTCTCAAAGAACCAGCTCTTGTTTTCATTGGTTCTTTATATTGTTCTCTGTTTCTGATTGATTGATTTCAACCCTGAGCTTGATTATTTCCTGGGTGTATTTGCTTCTTTCTTCCCCCAGAGCCCTCGGATGTACTTTTAATTCGTTAGTCTGAGAACTATCCAATTTCTTTATGAGGGCATTTAGTCCTATGACCTTTCCACTAAGCACTGCTTTCATGGTAGCCCTTAAGTATGTTGTGCCTTCATTTTCATTGAATTCTATAAAGTTTTTAATTTCTTCCTTATTTCTTCCCTGACCCAATGATCATTGAGTAGAGAGTTGATCAATTTCAGGTTTCTGTTGGGGTGATGGTCCAGCTTTAATCCATGGTGCTTACAACAGAGATATTTACATAGATTCCCATTAAGACTAGGCATTCATTATTTGTCACAAGCACCAGAGAAATTTAAAAAAACAAACCATAATTTTGTGTGACTAAGTTAGCATTGAAGTCTTATATAGGTAAACTCAGTCAATATTTTATCTTCTGTCCTTGCACCTACAATAAATCATTAGTTCCCTTCTTTGACCTTTGGTTAATGGTTTTACAACCTCTTGGAATGTGTTCTAAGTTGTCTTTATACCTCAGAAGCAATTAATTCGTGACATGTAAAGATCGACTGAGTTCTAATTGCAGTTTTCATAACAGAGTGGGTTTTAATAGCAGTTAATATAATTATTAAATAAAGGGTTTAATGATTATAATATGATTTTAGGAATTCTTATAGGATGATCATTAAGAATTAAGAAATCATCTATTTGTCTGTATAGCATCACTGCAAGACAGTACATCTTCACTGATCTACAGAAATCTGGTCAAAAGGATGGGCTAATATCTTGTAATTACTACATATATAGTAAAAGCATATTAAAAATCAGGAATCTTCCCTAAACTATAGTCCCTTCGGCTTTGCCTAGAATGGCTCATCCATTGTGATTTTACAGAGTGAAACCATCTCAGGAAGATTACCTGCTAGTTTTTAGCTGCTCCTAGATGGCTCCTGGCACAAACCCTTAGCCAAACTAACAAAAAGGCAGAGAGACCATACCCAAATTAACAAATTCACAAATTGAAAAGAGAAAAATAACAATGAACAATGAGGAAATTCATAGAATCATTAGGTCTTACTTCAGAAGCCTATACTCCACAAAATTGGAAAATCTAAATGAAATGGATGATTTTCTAGACAGATACTAATTGCCTAACCTAAATTAAGGTCAGGTAAACTACCTGAACAGTGCTATAACTCCTAAGGAAATAGAAGCAATCATTAAAAATCTTCCAGCCAAAACAAAAAGCAAACAAATAAACAACAACAACAACAAAAACCCTGGGCCAGATATTTTTAGTGCAGAATTCTACCAAACTTTCAAAGAAGAGCTAATGCTAATACTCCACAAACTATTACACAAAATAGAAACAGAAGGAACACTGCTAAACTCATTCTTTGAAGCCACAGTCACCCCGATACCTAAGCTATATAAAAACTCATCAAATTCTGACCAATTTTCCGTATAAATATTGATGCAAAAATACTCAATAAAATATTCACAAACTGAATCCAAGAATGCATCAAAAATATCACCTAGCATGATCCAAGAAGGCTTCATCCCAGGGATGCAAGGATGGCTCAATATTTGAAAATACATCAGTGTAATCACCATATAAACAAACTGAAAGAAAAATACACATGGTCATCACATTAGATGCTGAAAATCTTTGACAAAATCCAATGCCTCTTCATGTTAAAAGTTTTGGAGCAATCGGGGACACAAGGTACACACCTAAACACAACAAAGGCAATATACAGGCAGCTAATAGGCAACATCAAATTAAATGGAGAGAAACTTAAAGCAATTCCACTAAAATCAGGGACAAAACAAGGTTGTCTGTCCTCTGCCTTTCTCTTCAATATAGTACTTGAAGTTTTAGCTAGAGCAATAAGACAACGAAGGGAGATCAAGGGGATACGAATTGGAAAGAAAAGTCAAAGTATTGATAAAGTATTCATAGATGATACAATAGTATACATAAGTGACCCCAAAAATTCTAACAGAACTCCTACAGCTAATAAACACCTTCAGCAAAGTGGCTGGATACAAAATTAACTCAAAGAAATCAGCAGCCCTCCTTTACACAAGTGATAAACAGTCTGGGAAAGAAGTTAGGGAGACAATACCCTTCACAATGGCCACAAATAATATAAAACACCTTGGTGTAACTCTAAACAAACAGTGAAAGACCTGTATGACAAGAACTACACAACTCCGAGGAAAGAAATTGAGGAAAATATCAGAAGAAGGAAAGATATCCCATGCTCATGGATTGATAATACAGTGAAAATGTTTGTCCTATCAAAAGCAATTTACAAATTCAATGCAATTCCAGTCAAAATTCCAGCACAATACTTTACAGATCTTGAAAGAATAATTCTCACCTCCACATGGAGAAACAAAAAACCAAGAATAGCTAAAACAATCCTGAACAATAAAAGAACTTCTGGAAGCATCACCATCCTGACCTCAAACTGTACTACGGAGCAATAGTAATAAAACTGCATGGTACTGATATAGAAACAAATAGATTGATCGATGGAATCAAATCAAAGACCCTGAAATAAACCTACACACCTGTGAACACTTGATTTTTCAAAACCATACAATGGAAAAAGAGAAAGCATTGTCAACAAGTGGTGCTGGTCTAACTAGATGTCTGCATGTAGAATGAAAATACATCCATATTTATCACCTTACATAAAACTCAAGTCCAAATGGATCAAAGACCTCAACATAAAACCAGATACACTGAACTTAACAGAACAGAAAGTGGGGGAAAGCCTTGAACTCATTGGCACAGGAGACAGCTTCCTGACCAGAACACCAATGACTCAGGCACAAAGTCAAGAATTAATAAATGGGACCTCATGAAACTGAAAATCCTCTATAAATCAAAAGACACTTGTCATTAGGACAAAAAGACACCCCACAGATGGGAAAAAGAGCTTCCTAACCCTACATCTCACAGAGGGCTAATATTCAAAATAAATGAAGAACTCAAGAAGTTAGACACCAACAAGCCAAATAACCTAATTAAGAACTGGGGCACAGCGCTAAACAGAATTCTCAACAGAGGACTTTCGAATGGCTGAGAAGCACTTAAAGAAATGTTCAACATCCTTACTCATCCGGAAATGCAAATCAAAACAACTCTGAGATTCCACCTTACAACTGTCAGAATGGCTACGATTAAAAACTCAAGGGTCAGCACATGCTAGATAGGATGTGGAGCAAAGGGAACACTCCTCCACTGCTGGTGGGAGTGCAAATTGGTACAACCACTCTGCAAATCAACTTGGTTTCTCAGAAAATTGGGGATAGTTCTACCTCAATACCCAGCTATACCACTCCTGGCCAAAGGATGTTCCACCATCCCACAAAGACATGTTCTCCACTATGTTCATATCAGTTTTATTCATAATAGCCAGAAATTTGAAACAATCTAGAAATTCCTCCACTGAAGAATGGATAAAGAAACAAGGACATCATGAATTCTGCAAGCAAATGGATTGGAACTAGAAAATATCATCCTGAATGAGGTAACCCAGACCCAAAAGGACATGTATGGTACATACTTGCTAATAAGCTATATAGCTAATAAAGCTATATAGCTTTATTAGCTATAAAGTACAGGATAACCATGCTATAATCAACAGACCTAAAGAAGCCAAGTAACAAGGAGGGCCCAGGGGAGAATGGTTGAATCTTTCTCAGAAGGGGAAACAAAATAGTTGCCAGAGGCCAATTGGGTGGAGGGGGGAGAGAAGAGAAATCAGCACGGAGCAAGCTCCAGGATCTTCCAGAGACCTGGGTTGTGGGGAGTCTCTAGACAGTCTATGAGGGAGGTTCTAGCTAAGACTCCTGGCAGTGGGGATATATATACTGAAGTGGCCACTTCCTGTAGCCAGGCAGGACTTTTAGTGGAGGGATAAGGATAACAACCCAGCCACAAAACCTTCTACACAAAATGTGCCCTGCCTACAAGATGTGCAGGGACATAGATAGAACAAAGACCAAGGGAATGGCCAACCAATGACTGCCCTAAATGAGATGCATCCCATGGGCAAGAACCAATCCCTGTCACTATTATTGATGTTCTGTTATGCTTACAGACAGGAACCCAGCATTACTGTCCTCTGAGAGACTTCACCCAGCAGCCAATGGAAAGAGAGATACAGAGATCCACAACCAAGATCTCCTGTAACTTGGAAGTGAAAAGAAGACTGGGGGGAGGGGGCAGGTAGAAAGTAGTCGGGAGGGAGGATGGGGAAGAGATGAGAGGATGTGAATGGGGAGGAAAAACATTAAATTTTGTTTGAAAATTCCATAATGAGGCCTAATTATTTGTAAGCTAAAGAAAGATAACATTTAAACCATCATATAAAAATTGTGCTCATATAGTGAATAGCATGATAGTTGTCACTCCTGGACACATGCCAAATAACTACAATCAGTCTTAGAGTAGTTTCTTCACCGTAAATAACAACCCTGTGACACATTCCCGTTCACAATAGCCTCAAAGGAAAGAAAGTAGATAGGAAATACTTAATCAAGGAAGAGAAGGAACTCTACAATAAAAACTTTAAACCATTGAAGAGAGAAAGACTCTAGAATATGGCAAGACATCCCGTCATCATAGGTTGGTAGAATCGATATCATGAAAATGACTGCTTTATCAACAGCTGTTTGAAGACTCATTACAATCCCGATGGAAATCCCCATCTCATTATCACAGAAATAGAAAACCCTGCGCTGAAACTCATATGGACCCACAGGAGACCCTAGAGAGCCAAAATAATCCCTAAGGAAACTCACAATGCTGAAGGGATCACAAGTCCAGAACTTGAGACATACTACAGAACCATGGTGATAAAAACAATATGGGACTAGCACCAAATCAGAACAAAATGGAAACCGTGAGTACATATAAATTCAGACGTTTACCTATTTGAGAAAGATACCAAAAACCTAAGCTGTGGAGAGGAAAGCACCTTCAATAAACGGGGCTGGAAAAACTTAGAGTCTACTTACAGAAGAATAAAATTAGAGCCATTGTCTACCCCATCGCAAAAATCTAACTCCAAGTGAGTAAAGGACCAACATGAGGCACAGAAACTGCTAGAAGGAAACATAAGCATGATACAGGTATAGCATATGATGATACAGGTAAAGGATAAGACTTCCTGGAAAGGGCTCCATTTGCCTAGGAATTAAGGCCAACAACTGACAAGCAGGACTTCGTAAGACTAAAGTGCTTCTGCACAGATAAATAAATAATCAACCAGGTGAAGAAGCAACCCACAGAATAGGACAGAATCTTTGTCAGCTACACATCTGACAGAGGATTACTACCCAGAGTATATAAAGAACTTGAAACAAAAAGTAATGACACGTTTGAAAAAAGCTGTGGGGGTGGGGGGTTGGATCTGAATAGAGTTCTCAAAAGAAGAAAAAAATTGACTAAGAAATATCTCAAAAAGTGTTCATCATCCTTAGCAATTACAGAAATGCAAATCAAAACAACTTTGAGACTTCTTCTTACTCCAGGAAGAATGTCGAGGGTCATCAAAACAACTGAAAACAAACCCTGGAGTGGATGTGGTGAAAGGGAATCTGTCATTTGCTCAGGGAAGATTGCCAACTGGTACATCCATTATTGAGAATCTTCAAAATCCTAAAAGTACGTCCACCATGTTACCCAGCCATATCACTCGTTGGCATTTGCGCAGATGCCGTGACATTCCCCTCCAAAGATACCTGCTCAGCGGCGTTCCTTGCTGTGCTACTCAGAATAGCTAAGAACAGGACATGACCTAAACGCCCTGTGACTGGTGAATGGATAAGGAAATATGCACATACACTATGGAATACTGTTTATCACTAAGAAGAAAAAATAAATCACCAACGTTTCAGGTAAATGGATGGAGCTCGATATAATCCTATTGAATGAGGTAACCCAGAACCAGAAAGACAAATGCCCTCCCCGTGTTCTCTCATCGGAGGCTCCTAGCTCCAAATCTTCAGATGTGAGTTCATATTCTGGCGTAACTGCAGAACCCAGGAAAGTGAAAAGGGACCATCACTGGGGAAGGAGCTGTAGGGTTAACAGTGGGCTGGTTGAGATCTGCAATGGGAGTGAGGAGAAGGACCCGGAGTTTCCACATAGGGCCTTGGTGAAGGTCTGGAAGGGTCCGTTCTAGGTTTATTCCAGCACTTAAAATCTTCGGTCCCCTGCTCCTGCCATGTTCCTTGTGCCTTAGGTGGGAGTTATTTACAAATAATTATCTATTGGCTCTCTCCCTTTCCCCATTTCTTTGATCAGATCACTTGTACCCTGCTATTACATCCTTCTTGGTACATTCTCTGGCCAATAAAATAAGATGTAAATCCAGTGTCTCCTCGTGACCCTGTCCCTTAGAAAGGTCTGTGATGACACTGTGGCAGCATGTGGCGTGGCTGGTGGGCACAAACACTGTGGGTCTTTAAGAAGAGGCCCTATCTTCCTAGGGCCACATTCCTATCAACTGAAAGCTACTCCGTGCCAAGAGTTCAAGCACCTCCCAAGGATAAAATGCAAGGTGACATGTCACTGTGACCTGAGGGTCATTGGCAATGCCATCTCCTAACAGATCATTTATACCTGTAAGAAGTCATCCTCTTCCCACTCTTGGGAGTGGATACCCAAGTCTGCACACAGTGCCTCAAACACAGAAAGAATGCTGTTTGTCACCAGTGCTCTGCTCTGAGCGTCTAACAGCTTAACCATAGTCCCAAGGCAGGAATCCACTTCGTCCCTCACTCAGGCTTGCAGTACTAGCTGCACACATACACACATGCACACACACGTGCGTACACGCGCACACACACACACACATACATTCAGGAAAAACCATGGCATTGTTAAGGTCAAAGCCCATATCCTGGCAGCCCTAAGAATTGTCTTTGATAGGCCAACTAAGGGGCAGGTAATGGTAAAGAGCAGAGGAAGGAGATTTATTCAGTGTGCACATTGGGATGGCCCAGCCACATCCTCTTAGTCCATCTGCAGGGTACTGATATGTGGCTCTTGTTTAAATAGAAGGCAAGGAGCTGTGTATGCATAAGAAAGGAGTCCTGGTCTGGGCATGGCTCTACCTTCCTGGTCCAGGCGTGGCTCTACCCATCATCAGTTAGTCCATTATTCTTTCTGCTCATGTCTGTCCTATGATCTAAAAGTTATAAGCAAAGACTAGAATCTCTTCCTGGTAGATAAATTCACTTGTCTGGCTACCACCTTTCTTTTGTCCCAGCATGAGATTCCTGAGAGATTCCAATTCCTCCTGGGCCGTTGTTCAGTGGTATACTGGCCATAGGGAGGACCACACATGTCTCTCATTAGGATGCCCTCACTCCTGCTCTCACAGTTGCCTGGTGGCTACAGTGCTGTGGTCCCAGCATCTCTTCAAGAGCTCTATTCTAGATGTCTAACTAGTGTCTTGGATGCATGGATCCCATGAGCAGAATGGACTATTCCTGATGAAGTCTGAAGAGAAATGTCACAGCCCAGCACTGCCTCGGCTAACCTGCAGAAGAACAGGACATGTGGGGAAGACCTAGGGACAAAACCCACACACAGCGCCATTCCTGGTGGCGATTGCAGACCTGCCCAGCTCACTGGGGGACTTTCAGGACCTGTCTCATTTGTGGATCACACGCTATCAGTAATTATCTGGAAATTGTACACTAAAATTGCTTCAAATTTGCCCTAAATGAAGTGCAGATAATTGTCGTAATTAGAAAGGAGATGCAGCCTAGGAAAGCTACAGAGATAAAAGTAAAATGAAACAGTGTTGATGTGGAGTGAGGAGACAGAGGCCGAGTTCAGACATAATTCTGGCTTTTGAGTGCCCTTTGGAATAGGAAGTATTAAAATGCCCAGGTCATTAATTAAGCCATCTGCCTCACTCTGGCATTATTGAGTTTGCATAGACACTCGTGCTTACTGCATTAAGGTAAAATGTTCCTTAGAGGAAGGACATTTGAAAGAATGGGAAGTCACACCATTTATCGAGTTACACTGGACTTATCTGATCTTTGGAGTCCCATCTCCTCCAAGCAACTCTATCTCCCATTTTTAAGAACCACTTTGTCATTTACTGACTGAAGAAACCACAAAGCGGGTTGACATTTTCATTAAAGGAATGAGAGTAAATTATCATGCCTGTGACATTCATCTAACAGACATAATTTACTGACCTTTCACTGTGAAAGTCCATGCCTAGCCCCTCCCGCCCCCCACCCCCCCATCCCCGTCTTTTGGAAATCTCAGAAAAAGAAAGATAAGAACAAGAGAAAGCTAAGATCCAAATATGTAAATCCTGGGTTGAAGGGGAAGCTCATTTCAGACAGTGCTCACTTTCCAAACATAAAAATCCGAGTTCACCAGAAGTCGCCTACAGTGAAGTCGGGGATGCCAACACACACTAGGAGACCCAGCACTGGGGAAGGAGACACAGGCAGATCTGGGGGGTGGGGGTTGTGTTGGCAGCCAGTCCAGCATGGCATATTTGGTAAGTTCCAGGCCAGTGAAAGATTCTGTCTCAAACAACACAGTAGGTACCTCCTAAGAAGTGACATCTGAGGTCATTTTCTAACCCCCACATGCACACGTGGATATGCATGCAAAAGAAAGGAAACAGAATTCAAAATTCTGAGAAATTGGGATGTCGCTGGCCTAGAATATACAGTCACTGTACGATTTAAGCTTCCTGCATGCAACGCACGAATTTTGAAATCCTCACATGCCCGACTCAGTTCCCTTCAAGTCTCAAGGACAGTGATTCCTTTAAATTACTGGTCTGAGGTAAAGGTTTGTTTCTGCTGTGGGAAGCTAGGCCTGCCATTGTCTGCTGCCTTCAGGGTGCCAAGGAGGAGAGAGCTTTCCCACTGTCCCTTAGAGCCTTTGTCCACAGCCCTGCAGACCTGCAGCACAAGCAGGCTGCTGTCCCGCTGCTCAGGTGAAAACCCACCCAAGTGGCTGAACAAAGGTCTTATTCTTCACATCCACTGTCAGCCTGGAAAGCCTGTGCACTAACCCAGAGGGGGCTGCCTACTACCCTGTCCTCTTGCCCAGAAGGAGGGGTGGCCCTGTGTTTCCAGGAGCACATGAGAAGAGTGACCTGACCCTCTCCAGCTCTTCCTAAGGAAGAATCAGGCCCAGCAGGGTGATCTCAGCTGTAGAAACTAAAGAGAAAGAGACACAAGAGCAAGGGAGTGACAGAATGTTGGCCCACTGGGGCCTTGTGCAGCTACAGAATGTTCCCCTCTTCCCCGGGAGGCACTTCAAGAATGGGTGAGCCAAAATAATAGTTCTAAAATGAAAGACAGGCCGTCTCCGGGCCAAGTGTCTCAGAGTAGCCAGAACATGACACAGCAAGGTGGCTTCAAAGAGCAGAAAAGCAGAGAAAAAACCCTTGAAAACCCTGAAGCTCCCAGAAGCTCAGCCCCCCATCCAGCATGTCATGCAGAGGCACAAGGGGACATAGCAGTCTCTCAGAGACAGCGTCCTGCAGGGCAAGTAATGCCATCCCCAAACAGGAAAAGTGTCTACAAGTTCATCCCAGAGAAGAAATGGAGTCTGTACTTTCACTCTGCAGTCCTCAAATTTCCCCATCCCTGCTACCCCTAAAGCTGAGAGACTCCATTTCCAGGAGCTCTGCTGTACTGGAAATCTAAAGACTCTGCACAAAGCACTTACCTGTTTGTATAAGGCTCTGGGGTCCAGCCCCAGGAAAGAAAGGTGGGAAACAGGGAGAGTAGAGAGCTTAAGATATAAACAGAAACAGGAACATGCACATACACACACATACACCTAGGGGATAAAGGGAGGGATGGAGGGAGAGAGAGGGAGAGGGAGAGGGAGAGGGAGAGAGAGAGAGAGAGAGAGTTGTTCTAGGAAACAGTGATGATTACAGACCAGAGGCAAGAAGACAGAGGTATTTTCTTGGCATTTGAGCTGAGGTTATGTGAGGATATAATGAATTTGTGCCATGCTCATGAGAACATCCTATTCTGATATTTCTCCAGAAGTGGAACTGGACTGGTAACGAATGAGAGAAGGAACCCCGGGACGCCAAGACCTCATTTCTAGAGAATAAGATTGAACGATGTCTCCACACCTCAGTCGTTTTTCTGAAGACAACTAGCATTGCTGTGCTGTATGTATAGATGCATAACCTTGAACTGAGTGTGCTGGCCTGTGCAGCAGGCTTCTCTGCTGAGCTGTAAACTCCTAACTCCATTATGGAAGGAGCCTGAGTAATAAAAACTGCTTGTCATGCAAATTGCACCCAAGTGCTCAGCTGCTCTGAGTCCCTGGTTTCCCAATTCATTTCTTCCAGCATTAATCAGGAGAGACAACTTGGCCACCCTTTCTCAATATTCACCAGACCAGATCAGATGCATATGCAGTAGATTTAGTAAAGAAAATACAAAAGGAGAGGAGACAGAGATGCAGTAGGAAAATGAGAGCAGGAGTGACAACCCTGGCAGAGCACAGAGTTCCTTTAAAGCACCTAAGGGCGCACTCCTAGTCTTAACCTTTCTCGTGCATCTGTGGCCTTATTTAAAGAGTTAGGCAGATACTGCTGTCTTGGTAAGTCATATAATTTATAACATTAGTGGACTTTCTTAAGATTGACCATTTTGAGTAAGGCACAGTGGGCCTTTAGGAGTTAGGCTGTAGCCCAGATGTTGCTTGTTATTTGGTTGGTTGTTTGGTTAGTGGTTTGGCTAGATGAATGCTTTGTTGGGTGGTTAGTTGGGTGGGAGGGTGAGTGGGTGGTTGGTTGGGTGGTTTAGTATTTGGGTGGGTGGTTGGTTAGTTGAATGGTTGGTTGGTTGGTTGGTTGGTTGGTTGGTTGGTTGGTTGGTTGGTTGGTTGTTTGGTTGGTTGGTTGGATGTGTGGGTGGTTGGGTGGTTGAGTGGCTGGGTGATTTGGTGGTTGGGTGGTTGGGTGGTTGAGTGGCTAGGTGATTTGGTGGTTGGGTGGTTGGGTAGTTGGGTGAGTGGCTGGGTGATTTGGTGGTTGGGTAGGTGGTTGGTTAGTTGGGTGGTTGGTTGATTGGGTGAGTGGCTGGGTGATTTGGTGGTTGGGTGTGTGGTTGGTTAGTTGGTTGGTTGGTTGATTGGGTGAGTGGCTGGGTGGTTTGGTGGTTGGGCAGGTGGTTGGTTAGTTGAATGGTTGGTTGGTTGGTTGGTTGGTTGGTTGGTTGGTTGGATGGATGTATGGGTGGTTGGGTGGTTGGATGTGTGGGTGGTTGGGTGGTTGAGTGGCTGGGTGATTTGGTGGTTGGGTGGGTGGTTGGTTGGTTGGGTGGTTGGTTTGTTGGGTGAGTGGCTGGGTGATTTGGTGGTTGGGTGGGTGGTTCATTGGTGGTTGTGAGCATATTCTTAATGGCTGAGTCATCTCTCCAATTTTTTTTGAGACATTACATCACTTTCAAAGACTGAGTATCAAAAACAGGGCAGCCCGTTTTATGACTTTGCAAATCCAGGCATCAGCCAAGAAGGGTGGTCACTGTAACAGAGCACAGACTGTTGTTTTTGTTGCCCTCGTGCAGCTCTGCCCCTCCTTTTCATCTTTGTTTGAGTAGTGGCATGAGCACTGGGTTACACATCATTATCTAGGTCCCATCTGCCCTCCCCAATTTATGTTTGTCTTTTTCTCTACTAAACTCACATGCGAGTTTGTTCGTGTGCTTTACATCCTGCTGAGGATCGTCGGACACGTGATACTGCCACGTCTCTCTGATGTTAGGCTCAACTTGGTTAGTTGTCTATTCTGAACTTCTCATCTGTATTTAGATGTAAGGTGACTTGAAGCACTTATAAAAATGAACCCGTAGATGCTACTTCTTACAAAAATAGGAGGGTAGGAGAGAGAGACAGAAACAGAGAGAGACACAAAGTGGTGAGGGAAAGAGAAGAGCCAATCTGAAATGTAACTGGTGATTTCAGCATCTCCCCTTAAAACTCACACAGAAACCCAATTCCAGAAGAGCAGCAAGCATGTGTGGAGGGAACAGGTGTTGCTGACAGCCTGGTGGAGAAGCATAGAACATTCCATCAGCACTGACTACACACCTGGTCAAGATGGGCTGTTTCCCCCTCATTCACCAAGCTAAGAAGGGTAAGAGGACTGATCTCATTTCTGCCAGAGGATTGTGGCAGAAATAACATGACCATGCTGGTATAGTCCAAATATTTGGGAATTCATTTTCTGCTGCACTGTCCAAGGAAGGAACCTCTAATGGACTTAGGCAATGGTTTTAACTGAAGAGCAAACATGGCAAGATTGATATATTAGACTTGAAATACATTACAAGATAAAAAAACATTCCTTTTAAAGGCATCAGGATGAAAATAAGGTAACAGATTGAGTAAAAGGAGATGTTTGCACAGCAGCATCTGAGAAAAGCTTACTGAGAATACAAACATAGGAAGAATCATGACAAATCTATCACTAGAGAATCTCATTAAAAGGGACATACAGATTTCAATGGTAGTTCACCATGAGGTGGAATAAATGCTGGTGCATGTCTTTCTTAGTTAGGGTTTTACTGTTGTGAACAGACCATGACCAAGGCATCTCTTATAAGGACAACATTTAATTGGGGCTGGCTTATAGGCTCAAAGGTTCAGTCCACTATCATCAAGGCAGGAACATGGCAGCATCCAGGCAGGGATGGTGCAGGAGGAGCTGAGAGTTCTACATCTTCATCTGAAGGCTGCTAGCAGAATACTGCCTTCCAGGCAGCTACAGTGAGGCTCTTAAAGCCCACACCCACAGTGACACACCTACTCCAACAGAGCCACACCTAATCGTGCCACGCCTTGGGCCAAGCATATACAAACCATCAGAATGACCAACCATTGTTCACCCTTAATTGGAGGAAATACAAAGTCCTTGCTCTATACAATTCTGAGCCTGGCATTTAAACAAAAATATTTAAAACCAAATCCCATGGTGCATTCTATGTTAACTACAGTTTGAATATGCTACAGTTAGGGATATGTTACAGATCGGCCCGAACACTTTGGAAAATAGCATGAAAACTCCTTTAAAAGCTAAATACCGTGCTAAGAGCATAGCTCAGTTGTTAAGGTGCTTGCCTACGGTGCTTGAAGCCCTGGGTTCCATCCCCAGTGCTGCATGTGCCCAATATGGCCATGCATGCCCTGAGGCCTGCCTGGACCACATAAGAACTGGTACCTCAGAACAGGGAGCTAAATGCAGCACTCACATCTAGATATGTTATTCAAGAGAAATAAAGACACATGTGAAACAAAGACCTGTAAGAAAATGTTTGGGCTCATGGTTTCCATGCAAGTGAACTTCTTGTATCTCTGCTAACCGGTTCCTGGGTGTGGCCAGAGGTAGGTCATCAACAGCTCTAGAGAAGCAGAAGCATCAATGATTAAAGAAAGTATGACTCATCCTCCTTAGTTTCCCCTTTATCCCTTTATAATACTTTATTCCATCTCCCCTTCCTAGGAAGATGCTCTCCTTCTCCCTTGTCCCTTGCTAGATACCTAACCTCTGTGCAAATTCTAAACAATTCATACACATTTGAAGCTTAAGAGTGGAGGGCCATTGGGCTGTTTGTTTGTTTTACTGACTACTGTGAATAGAGCAGCAACTGACAGGATGGACAGGTGCCACTATGGTAGGATATGCGCTCCTCTGGGTATACAGCCAAGAGGGTTTAGCTCTTGTAGGAGATTCACTGTCGGCCTTTTGAGTAACCTCCATAGCAGCCGCACTTGTGTTCTGTCATTGTTTCATCGATCCTGACAATTTTGTCCAGGTTTGAAAACCTGAATCTCAAAGTAGCATTAAGCTTGCATTTCCCTGATGGCTAAGGATGTTGCCCATTTCTTTAAGTGTTCTAGGTCATTTGTGTTTCATCTTTTGAGAACTTTTTGTTTAGTTCTGCACCCCATTTACAAACAACAGTGACCTGCCTGAAAGATAATTGGTCTAACAGTGTCACAAATGTGGGAGGAGTCAGCCATTTTTCAGTGGATTTAAGGTCCACTCCATGACCCAGAACCCATATCTGATACTGTTAATAAGGCTAAGAACCGAAGACTAGGTATGGTATGGGTAATGGGGGAAAACTCACTACCATTATTGTTCCAGACGAACATAGCAATAAAATGATAGCTATAAAATGACTTCTAATGGTATATTGCTCTACCTATAGATCATTCCACCCAAGTCCTCATCAGAGAAACTTTTGCTTGTGGCACAGAGATCCACACAACTGGACAGTGTGCAGAGATCGGGAGAACTTGGAGCACTCAGTCCTAAATGGGATCTCTTCATCAAACACCTCCCCGCAAGACTCAGGGATCTGTATGGAGGCGAAGGAAGCAGAAATATTTTAAGACCCAGAAGTTGTGGGTCACTTCAAGGAAACAGGATCTCTCAGACACGCAGGGATAATACACATAGGAACTCATGTGTACCACAAGACCTGCACAAGTTTAAGCCAGACCAGTTCCCAGCAAAGACTGAGAAAAGGAAGTAGACACGAAGTCTCCCTGCCCCCAACCAAAATGTTGCAACTGATAGCTGCTGGGAGGTGGGAATTGGTGTTCTCTGAAGGACAGTCACTGGGAATGTCAGCCACACTCGATGGCAGGCCCCATGCCCTAGAGTAGTCAACCAACACAAAACGGACTCTCTGCTTTTTGTTTTGGATTTTTTTTTTTGCTTTGTTTTGTTTTATTGATTTTCTTTCTTTTGTTTGTTTTGATATCTTTGGATTTTGTATTGTTTTGTTTTTCTTGGAAGATATTTTTTTGAGAGAAAGAGAGATAGGAAGAGAGAACATGAAGTGGGGAGTGCAGGATCCAGGATCAGTTGGGGAGAGAAAGTAATATGATCAAAATGTATGGAAAAAATAAAAATAAAAAATGACTTTCAATTAGGACTTCATGTGAGATCTGTGATCTATAGAACATTAATAAAATGACAAAAAAGTGTTTCAAAGGTGTAAAGGAGCCAGGTATAGTGGCTTGTGCCTTTCATCCCAGCATTTGAGAGGCAGGGACAAATGAGTTCGAGGCCAGCCTAGTCTACATAGTGGATTTCGGACAGGCAGGACTGCATGGTGAAACTTTGTCTTGAACAGGCAGGCAGGCAGGCAGACAGACAGAGTGAAGTTCTCTGGGCAGCTGTTTCTTGGTTGATATGATTAGATATTTGAATAGTAATGAGATGACTCTCAGGGAACTTTATTGTGCAGTATCTACCAAAAATGACTACTTACACATAGGTTTAGCTAATAGTCTTTATTAGATATTTGACAATTACATTGGGTGTTCAGAATCAAGTATAGCCCTAAGCCTTTCTGAGGGTGAGCGTTTAGGCACGAAAGCCATATCCAGGGTTGGCATACTCAGTAAACAAGATTTATCCAGAAATGGAACTACAGCAGCCAGAAAGCAACAGTATTACATTTAGAGGTTTTCCCAGAACTATGAACATTGATGGATTTAGGACTTTGTTTTCATTTTGGTTGGTGGTGCAGTCTACATGCTGAGTCATATGACCTGAATGGTACTTCCATCATGGGTCAGTTGTTCTAAGGGACTGGGACCCTGACAGACTTATCTGGCCAAACGTCTCACAAAATAATAGCACAACATCCCTTATAGCAGTTAATCATTCAATAATAGTTCCTCATGCTTTAGTGTTAGCTTCGCACTGTTGCTTGTCACTGGGTTCACGAGACAGCAATGCCTAAATTGTGCCTCAAGTGTCACTGCACTGACATAGGCTCAGAGCACTGCTATGAAAGCTGTGTTCCCGGCCTGCTGCCTCTCAAAGCCTTGGTCTCTTGTTCCTAATTGAGGACAGCCATGCTTACTTTGAGCAATATAACATTTAGATTGCTTGGTAAGTGGAGTATGCCTAAAAATGTTACTGTTTATATTCAAAATCACCACTCTTAAGGTGAGAAAATTGTAAAGAGGGAGGAAAAAAAGAACCATCTCACTGGCACTTCTTAGATCAATCACTTAGAAATAAATCACTGTCTTTAAAGGATGGTTCACACAGGAAGGCCATAACGTATTCAGGCGAAGTCTCCAGAGGTTTAATGGAGTTGAACCATGAAAATAGCCTCACCGCAGAAGCTGACTTCCTGGACAGCTATCATTTTTCTTACCCCAATTTTGGAAAAATCAAGTGACAGAAAAGATAACTAAAACGTAGACCACAGAGTAGGACTCCTAAACAGTGGTAGGGAAGACTCAGCTCCCATGGCAAGAAGACTGATCTGTGCTGGGGAAGCCATGCTGTTTCCTTTCTGACCAGTGGCCACTGACTATCACTGAATTCCTTACCAGAAGCCCCTCATCCCACCTTTCTGAATACCAGCCTGGAAGAAATTTTTTTATCAATGTTGGCTTCATTTTAAAAAGAAAGTGACACCCAAAGGCTATACATGGACTGACCCTGGGCTCCAACCTCATAGGTAGCAATGAATATCCTAGTAAGAGCACCAGTGGAAAGGGAAGCCCTTGGTCCTGCCAAGATTGAACCCCCAGTGAACGTGATTGTTGGGGGGAGGGCGGTAATGGGGGGAGGATGGGGAGGGGAACACCCATAGAGAAGGGGGGTGAGGGGTTAGGGGATGTTGGGCTGGAAACGGGAAGGGAATAACAATCGAAATGTAAATAAGAAATACTCAAGTTAATAAAGAAAAAAAATTAAAATATAAAAAAATAAAAAAAGAAAGTGACAGAATTATCCCAGTGCTGGACTTTGAAAAATTACATGTGCAATTTTCCAGAAAATGAAATTGTTTAAAATTCTACATATGCAGAATTTAACAAAAATATGTCTTTCAAAACAAGATACATGTGGTGTGCACATCTGAAGATAAAAAGGAACATACAAATCCCACCCTTAGAACACGATCACTACCAATTAGACATGGTCTGTAGGGAACCACTTCAATCAGCACACAGGGGAGAAGGGTGTGGTGGACACCCCTGCTTTCCCAGGGGTGAGCATTTGTCCATCTGTCTGTTTCTGTTTCAGTGCATTTCTGAGTAAATCAGTGAATCTCCCGTGCCAAGGCTTCAGCCTTGAGGAGCACAGGGCACTGTCTGAGAGGCCCCTGGGGCCATGATGACGCTACATGTATGTTTTGTAGAGTCAGGAAATTACAAGAGCACAGCAAGAGAAGTAAGCTGACCACTGAGAGGCTGATCAGCTCTGGAGTATCAAAGCTGACTCTCCACGCTGAGGTCATCCCCTTTAGACTTCAGGACATTGGTCTTGGATCATGTTCTTTGTTCTGTTCTCCACACCATGGAAGTTACTAGAACATACCAACATCAAGAACAAGTCACAAACTGCCACATTTCTGAGCTGAGTCTTTCTTAGACAAGAATGAAATCTGACACCCTCTGTCTTCCACATGAAAAGTAGCACCATTTGAGTGAAGCGCATGCCATAGCAAGTCTACTCACAACAAGCTGTCAGCAAGACCACTAGAGCCCCAACAGCTACTGTCCTTAAATAGAAGCATCACAGTTGACCCTCAAGTCATGCAGGGAATTCAACAAATACTGTGGTTCAATTATTACTGAGGTTAGATATTCCCATCAGAAAGAAGCATTGTCTAGTGTGCCATCTTGCTTCCTATTACTGTGATAAGCACCATAGCCAAGGTAATATGGGAGGGAAGGGTTTACAGCTTACAATCCATCCTCTGGGGAAAGTGAGGCAGGAACTCATGGTCCAAACCTAGAGGTCAAAACTGAAGTAAAGACCATGGAGGAATGGTGCTTACTGACTTAGTCCCCATGACTTGTTCAGTCTGCTTCCTTACACAACCCAGGATAAACTGTCTAGGGTTGGTGCTGTCCACAGTAGGTTGAGATTTCCTATATCAACTAGCAATAAAGAAAATGATTGATAGACATTGCCATGGGCCAGTCTGAATGGACCAATTCTTCAGTCGAAGCTTCATTTTCCCATGTGACTCAAGAATTGTGTCAATTTGATAGTTAAAGCTAACTATGATATCTACGCTTCCTTCAGTCTGTAAGCATAGTCAAATATATTAGATGTGTGTGTAATGGGGTTCATATGTACATGTGTGTACTTATGGGTGCATGCATACTGTATGCATGTGTGTGTGTGTGTATGTGTGTGTGTGTGTATGATGTAGATGTAGAGGCTAGAGGTCAACCTCAAGTGTCTTCCTTAATTGCTTTCTGCCTTCTCTTGAGACAAGATCTCTTACTAAACCTTGAACTCACCAAGTGGGTTAGACTAGCAGATCCCAAGGATTCTCCTTTCTCTACCTCCCCAGAGCTGAGATAACAGGTACATGGTGCCTGCCCAGCTTCTTACATGCCTATAAAGTATAGCATAAATCAGGAGGAATTTGTTAATATTTAGTAGAATGATCGTAGTTGTTCTTCTCTTAGGGCCCATGACCTGCCTAGCCACAGATTATTGATTTCATAGTGGTGCCTTGTGCATATTCTATCTTGTAGACCATGCCTTAAATTCACCAGAAAGTAGTTGATTACTTCCACAACACGGGTGCCACTACGGCATGAGTGGGCAATCATTACTACTGTTAATCAGAGTTCACAACTGGATGACTGTATTAGTCATGGTTTCTATTCCTGCACGAAACATCATGACTGAGAAACAAGGTGGGGGAGAAAGGGTTTATTCAGCTTACACTTCCATATTGCTGTTCATCACCAAAGGAAGTCAGGACTGGAACTCAAGCAGGTCAGGAAACAGGAGCTGATGCAGAGGCCATGGAGGGATGTTACTTACTGGCTTGCTTCCCCTGGCTTGCTCGGTTTGCTTTCTTATAGAACCCAGGACTACCAGCCCAGGGATGGTACCCACAATGGGCCCTCCCACTCTTGTTCACTAATTGAGAAAATGCCTTACAGCATTTGATCTCAAGAGAAGCTCCTTTCTCTGTGATAACTCCAGCTTGTGTCAAGTTGACACACAAAACCAGTCAGTACAATTGACCCCTTGTCAACTTAGCACACAAACACATCACTACTAAAGCTTGACCCTTACTTTTTCATTCATCCCCAAGATATAAATAATTTTAAAAGTCCCACAGTCTTTACAAATTCTTACATATTAAAATTTCCATCCCTTTAAATTATCCAATCTCTTTAAAAATTCAAAGTCTTGGGTTGGGGATTTAGCTCAGTGGTAGAGCGCTTGCCTAGGAAGCACACAAGGCCCTGGGTTCGGTCCCCAGCTCCGAAAAAAAAAAAAATTCAAAGTCTTTTTTACAGTTCAACATCTCTTAACTGGGTTCCACTAAAATACTTTCTTCCTTCAAGAGGGAAAAATATCAGGGCACAGTCACAATCAAAAGCAAAATCAAATTCTAACCGTACAATATCTGAGATCTTTTGGGCTCCTCCAATGGCTTGGGTCACTTTGCCAGCTCTACCCTTTGTAGCACACACCTTGTCTTCTAGCTGCCTGTACTCCACTGCTGTTGCTGTTCTTGGTGGTCATCTCATGGGACTGGCATCTCCAAAACACTGCTGTCTTCCACTGCAACTAGGCTTCACCAATAGCCTCTCATAAGCTCTCTTCACGGTGCCAAGTCTCAACTCCTTTGCATGAACCCATTCAGTCCTGCCCCCATCGATTACAACTGAGGCTGCACCTTCACCAAAGGACTTCCATGGCCTCTCACGTTGTCAAGCCTCAGCTGCTCTTCATGCCTGATTCATGCCTTCAAAACCAGCACCACCTGGATGACTCTTACACATTACCAAGCTGCAGTATGAGGTGCAACCTTGGCTGTCTTTGAACCACAGCTTCTCTGTGCTCTCAGAAAACACTTCCCATAAGACTTCACCACAATGATGCTGGTCCCCTCTTAATCACCACTAATTTCTTAGCTCCAGCTGACCAGCATCAATAGTCCCAGTCATGCAAAGTTTTCACTTTAGTAGTTCTGGTATCTTGTTAATCACAGCTGATTCTTCAGCCCCAGCTAACCAAAACCACAGAATCTTTACAATCAAAACAGCAATGACCCTGATAAGAGTCTTTAATCTTCCCTCTGAAATTTCACAAGCCAGACCTCCATCATTTGCACTGTTCTCAACATTATCTTCCAAGCTCCTACAGAACATCCCACAGAGCTCTTAACATCCAATGGCTCTTCTAGCCCAAAGTTCCTAAGTCCTTCCACAGTCCTCCCCAAAACATGGTCAGGTTGTCACAGGAGTACAAATATCCCACTATACTAGTACCAATTTGTCTTAGTCAGGGTTTCTATTCCTGCACAAAACATCATGACCAAGAAGTAAGTTGGGAAGGAAAGGGTTTGTTCAGCTTACGCTTCCACATTGGTGTTCATCACCAAAGGAAGTCAGGACTGGAACTCAAGCAGGTCAGGAAGCAGGAGCTGATGCAGAGGCCATGGAGGAATGTTACTTACTGGCTTGTTTCCCCTGGCTTGCCCAGCTCGCTTTCTTATAGAAAGCAGGACCACAAGCCCAGGGATGGCACCACCCACAATAGGCTAGGCCCTCCCATCTTGATCACTAATTGAGAGAATGTCTTACAGCTGGGTCTCATGGAGTCATTTCCTCAAGGGAGGCTCCTTTCTCTGTGATAACTCCAGCTTGTGTCCAGTTGACACACAGAACCAGCCAGTATAGTGACTTTTCTCTATCAGTAGTATGTATAACACCTTCCAGCATTGTGAAAGCTTCTAGGTCAGTACCTATTTAATTTCTCTAACTTCTATGGCTCAAGTATGTGGCATCTTCATCAATACCATTTTATTATCGCATTCTGAATGTCAATCAAGAGCAATGGAAATACTCTACAATGTTTTGTGGCTTATAGGGCCCTACTGTCTAATAATTCAAGAAGAGATAACCCATTTGGGGTAATAGGCTTTTTAATTGCTAGCCTATAATATCTAGCAGGGACACAGTTTCCTTCCTACGAGGTAACTGTATCTAAACATTTATTTTTAAAATAATTGTTTTATTTTTATTTTGTGTGCATCCGTGTCTTGCCTGCATGTATGTCTGTGTGAGGGTGTGAGTTAAAGTCTTTTGAGCTGCCATGTACTGGAAATTGAACCCAGAACCTGGAAGAGCAGCCAGTGCTCTAAATACTTAGCAATATTTTCAGACCCTGTTTAAACTTTGTACATGTGTGTATAAGTATATTTTAGGACATCTCTACGGTCTTAGATTTTCAAAGTGTGTAACAAGCTCAAACG
Organism: Rattus rattus; assembly: GCF_011064425.1. Classification (NCBI taxonomy): domain Eukaryota; kingdom Metazoa; phylum Chordata; class Mammalia; order Rodentia; family Muridae; genus Rattus; species Rattus rattus. The sequence continues at coordinate 49,976,469 of NC_046168.1, read as the reverse complement.
GAATTGCTCACCATCCAGTCACACATCTTTCGAAGGGTCTTAGTGTTAGCTACAGGTCCCCTCGAACCCTTCCCCACCATCACCCTCGCACCCTTCCCCACCATCACCCTCGCACCCTTCCCCATTACCAGCTTCCACCCTTCACACGATTTAACCCTTTCTCTTCCACTATTTCCTTTTCATTTTTATCACCCACCTCTTGAAAGCTGCCCCTCCCTCCAGCCCCATACTAGTTTTCTGACCTCTGTGGTTATCTCAAATGAACCACGGTTCTCTAAGGATTCAAACCTCGTGTCCATGTATGAGGAAAGACACACGGTGCTTGTCTTTCTGGGTTGGGTTCTGTAATTCAGTATGATAGTTTGTAGTCCCATTGCTCATTTTCAAATTTTATTATTTCGTTTTTCTTAAAAGCTGAATAATACTTTGTTGCGTAAATGTAGCACATTTTCATTATTTAAACAACAGTTGATACACACCCAGTCTGCTGTAAACAAGGAAACAATAAAGAGGTAAGAAAGATAGCAAACTATCTATATAGTAAGATATATAATCTTTGGGGTATATGCCCAAGAGCAATCCGTCCACACCATTTCCAGCATTTTAGAGACTGAGGGAGGAGGATCGCCATGAGGTGGAGGCCAGGTTGGTGTACAGGATGAGGCTATTTCAAGAAAACTTTTTTTAATTAACAAGCACAGGCTGGAGAGATGGAGAGTAGTTAAGAACATTTACTGCTCTTGTGAAAGACTCAAGTTTGATTCCCAGCACCCAGGTCAGAAAGCTTACAACTGCCTGTAACTTCAGCTTCCGGTGATCTTATGCCCTCTTCCGGCCTCTGCAGGTGCCTGCACTCAGATACGAACACAGTCCACACATACATGCATGCACACCTGTAATTAAAAACTAAAAATTAAACACTCAAAATAAATAGTCAGAGCTGCTGCATCTGCGCTACTTGAGTGTGCACTGCTCATTTGAGTGAAGCCCCGAGGTTTCTCCTGTACTCAAGGCTGGAAATTGAACATGGAACAAGGCCCATGCAGTCCGCTTTGCTGTGCCCTTATCTTTGTTTTTAAAATCAAAAGAACACTTCCCACTTCCTAAGCCCTCGATGCATTACCCAGAGCTCAGTAGTAGTGGGTCCCTCCTGCACATGCATGAGAACACACTCACGTGAGCACACACTCACATACAAACCAGTGACAACCCCAAATGCTGTTCCTCAGCCTCCATTCACCTTCTTTTTTCTTTTCTTTTCTTTTCTTTTCTTTTTTTTTTTTTTTTGACAGGGCTCAAATTCAGGGCTCATGATTCAGAGCTCACTTAGTAGCCTAGCCAGGGATCTGCCTGCCTCTGTATCCCTGGTGCTGTGATTACAAGAGTGCACTGTCTCACCTGGACTTTATGTGGGTTCCAAGGACTGAACTCAGGTCCTTATGAAAGACCAGGGTGGGGAAAACCCCCACTCAAGTCTCGAGACGACGCAACCCCCCAAGAACTCATGAGAAACCAGTCTTGATGTAATAAACAAGAGGTGTATTTGAAGAACCAGAGCTCTGGGGACGACACGTATCTCACACAGGAGACAGAGGAGTCGACCCCAAGCCCAATTAGGGGAAGGGACTTATAGGGAAAATTACATAGGCAGTTGGCAACAGTCACACAAAGCAATTTCATTGGTTTGTAACTTGGACTCAGTTCAACTCTAGGCCGCCCTGCCTCTGGGGCAAGCTGACCCTAATTCTCATTTTTCTCAGGACTGTTGAGTCAGGGCCCTATCGAGGCCAGATGGTTTGTGGTGGCTATAGCCAGGCTACATCCCCAAAATATGTGATGTTATTCTTTGCTGTGAGGTGCACTTGTCCTCACAGCAGGGTCAGTGGGGGATAGTTTAAAATCTTTATTCTTTCACTTACACTTGTCTGACAAGTATCTTACTAACCAATCATCCCTCCAGCTCCTAAGAACCCTGACACAGGGTAAGTAAAGGACATATTGTTTGAAGGCATCAGGGCATCTGCCTGCCTGGTCATTTGAAGCTAGAGAGCAAAGAAAAAAGAGGTAGGGTAGGTGGACATGTGTTTAGATATTTAATAAATCTACATTGGCTAGCCAGTTTAAGCTACAGGAAAGTGTGTAATAAACTCAAACGGAATTGCTCACCATCCAGTGCACACATCCTAAAGACAGGTCATAGATCTTTTTTCAGAGCTGTTCTCTCTGCCCAGCACAAAGAATTTATTTGTGGCACCTACCTACTGCAGCACGATGGCTACCACACTACAGCTATTACAGAGCAAGTCAAAACCAAATTCCCTGTTAAGTTGAATGCTTAGTCTGCCCGTAACTTACCAGTACGGTCACTTTCACCCAGACAGGAGTACATGGTAAGGACAGAAGCTTCCTTCTCTGATGATCTTCACCCTGGGAGGAAAGGGTGTCATGGTTCTGTCCTTTCAACCTGAGCCAAGCTTCCTCTACCCCTGTATCTTAGTCAGCGTTCTGTGCTGTGAAGAGACACCATGACCATGGCAACTCTCATAAAGGGAAAGGTTTAGTTGGAGCGTGCGTACAGTTTCAGAGGTTTAGTTCATTACAGTTATGTCAAGAAGGCAGTCGTGATGCTGCAAAAACTGCAGGTTCTACACCTGGATGCACAGGCAGCAGGAAGAGACGATTCGTCTGGGTTGATCTTTTGAAAGCCCAAGCCCAACCCAAAGCCACATGTCCTAGTCCCTCTCAAGTAGGGCCACTCCCTAAAGACCAAGAATTCATATCTATGCGCCTATGGGGGCCATTTCTATTCAAACTACTACACCAGGGTCTGTCATCATGCCAAAATCTCAACCCAAAGGCCCGTGACTATCAGCCTGACATAGGAACAGATGTCAGAGATGGCCTCACCCAAGCTGACTGGCAGCAATGACCCTATGCACAGAAAACAGCCTCCTCAAAGTTTGTGACAACAGCACCCTGGTCATAGTGATAAGCAGTTGTGTAGACAGGATTGCTTATGAGGCTCTCTGATGGTGGTTGTTTCCCACACACATAGGGAGAGTGTGGGAATTCCATCCTGAGGACTAAAGGCTACAGTGAGGTCTTTTTAGGCCTTGTGGCCCTATGGTCAAACCTCAGCTTGCTATCAAGTACTATGTCCTGAGTAGAGTGGGAAGGTCCTTCTGGTGCCCTGGTGCCTGCACTGCTAAAGCAGGAGCCTCTGTTCTGTCCCTGCCCAGTGCTCATTCCCACTTGCATGTAACCTCTGCGTGCTCACTCATGTCCTTTTCAGCTGTTTTAGTTTTTCTGTTTACACAATCCATAGGCTTTTATGGCTAATTGAAAAAGCACTAAAATTCCAACAACACCAAGAAATGGTGAAAGACCCATTTGTCCAGCCTGGGTCTCTATTCATCTTTCCAGTGAATAGTCTATATTTTTCTGACATGAGGTTGGTTTCCTTGACCATCCTTCCTGTACTTTTAGAAATGGAATGTGGTTCCGATATGCATTCCCACCTGTGTTGTTTGTGTTTGTGGGAACAGATCTATACAAGGAACTGAGAGTTGCCCACATCAGTTGCTTTGGGTTCTTTGGCACCAGCAGTAAGGTGTCAAGGAACAGCAGTATATGTGCATTTCACTCTTAGGAGGTCATCTCTGCAGGAGAGTTTTGGAATATCGTGGCTGAAGAGTTGAGGTGCACAGGTGCTGCCTGTCATTAATAAAAAGATAAAGAGAGTGGGGATATGTTCTATGGAGGTCTGAGGGAATGGGGTGCCCATGCTGAGACATCCCTTCCCCTGAGGACCAGCCACACGATGGTATAGTATAGAACAGAGTTTATTCAGGACATGGGGAGAGGAGCAGAGGGAGAGAGAGAGAGAGAGAGAGAGAGAGAGAGAGAGAGAGAGAGAGGAGAGGAAGAAGGAGGAGGAGGAGGAGGGAGGAGGAAGAAGAAGAAGAAGAAGAAGAAGAAGAAGAAGAAGAAGAAGAAGAAGAAGAAGAAGAAGAAGAAGAAGAAGAAGAAGAAGAAGAAGAAGAAGAAGAAGAAGAAGAAGAAAGGAAAGGAGTAGAGTAGAGGCTGGCCATGAGCATGTGGAGAGAGGGGGAGGGAAATGGGAGGAGAAGGGAAACAGGGGAAGAGGGTAAGAACAAAAAACAAGAGCAAGAGAGAGGAAGGGGACAAGCAGCCCCTTTTATAGTGTCAGGCATACCTGGCTGTTGCCAGGTAACTATGGGGTAGAACATACCTGGCTGTTGCCAGGTAATGGGGGTAGAGCTTAGAATGCTAACACTGCCTACTTTAGATGGAGTCTTCCAACGGACTTTTCTCCTTAGATCCTCTAGTGCTTGAGTCTCATATCCATGCCCATCCAATATACCTTGGTATTTAAAAAGCTTTCCTGGCTACAAGAGACAGTGGGCATCTCTTCACACATTGAATGACCACACAATCTTACTGCATGGAAGAGAAGGTGTAGAACTGGATGATTGGAGAGAAATGGTCCTAAGGTACCCTGAGATACGCTTTGTACCTCCAAAGACAAGAATGCCACGAGCACGGACTCTTGGGAGCTGGAGAATCTGAATCATCAGAATCACTGATGCAGCCGCAGACAACTGCGATGGTTACTGTTGTCAACTCAACAGGATCTAAGATCACCTTGAGGACAGACCTCTGGGAATTCCTATGATGGAATTTGTAGATTAGGTTAACTGATAGGAGGAAACTAACTAAGGTCATAGCCATTTCACAGGCCAGAGCATGTACACACACACACACACACACACACACACACACACACACACACACACACACACGTTGCACAGGCTGGAGCACCCCATTGCACAAGCTGGAGCACCACAGCAAACAAGAAGACAATGAACTGAGCACCAGCATTCACTTTCTCTGCTTCTTGTCTGTGGCTGGCCTGTGGCCAGCTGCCTTGCATTCCTTTTACTTTGCAGAGGGACTTTGCCGTGTGTCCCCTCAACTAGAAGTTCAAGTAAACCGTAGGTTGCTTCTTGCCAGGTATCTTAGAGTAAAGTGATGAGAACAGTAGTTAATGCAGTCAGCGAGGTGAGAGGGGTCTCAGAAGTGCAGCCATGGACCCTTGGTCACCAATGGTCTACACAAGCAGAAGTCAAAATAACTCTCCTCCAACAATTACATTTTTCCTTTACAGGAAGTAAATACCTCTGACAGTAAAATGTAATAGATGGTGAATTTCAAGAGAAATCACATTTCGAGATTCGAAGGCCTATGGGGCATAAAATGAAAACATGACTCATTTCCCAGCCCATTTATGAGACATTTCCAATAAGATGTACACACAGTGTGCTCCAGGTTAAAATTATTTTTTGTTTATGTCCAACTCTTAGGGAAAAATGCAATGTAAAGTCAGATCTGAAATGTTTGAGACCCCAGTCAACCTTTCTAGAAACTTGTGGAAGTAACCACATTCAAGGGTCTAGAAATGATAGCTCCTTGTACCTGTAAACTGTGCAATGCTGCACTCAAAACCAGCCTGGACTGCACAGCAAGACCCCGCTCTAAAAGGAAAAAGCAGGGATAGAAGTCATATTTGGTTTTAGGTATGCATGTCACAGAGTAACCTGGTGTTTGTGTTACACGACAGTCCTAAAGGAATGAACACTGAATTATTAGCTTTTCCATCAATTGCATGAGCGTTCCATCAAAGCGCATGCACATTCCATCAAAATGCATGTGTGTGCATTTCGTACATAGCTAAATAGGTACACAACTGTGAAGTCTGGGGAAGATTCATTTCTGCTCTTAAAATGTGACCTGAATGATTTCCGTCTTGTTTTGCTTTCAATTACTAGGATAGAGGCCATGACCAAAAGCAACACAAGGACAGGAGGGTTTATTTCCACTTATAGACTTCAATCCACCATCCAAGGAAGCCAGGGCAGGAGGTCAAGGCAGGGACTGAAGCAGAGGCCATAAGGGAGGCTACATGCTGGTTTGATCTCCATGACTTTCTCAGATTGATGTTTTATACAGCCTAGGACCACCTACCTACCAAGTCCGCATTGGGCTTGGTCCTGCTTTATCATTTTTTGATTAAGGAGCCCCACAGCTGTGCCCATGGGCACTCTGATGGCCCATGAGCATATCGATGGGTCATCTTCTTGATTGCTAATTGATATTGGACTCCTGTGAGTAGCATCACCCGGAGGCAGGTGGGCCTGTGCTGTATAAAGAAGGTGGGTAGCCATTAGCGAGGCAACAATCAGGGTTCTTCCATGGCCTCTGCTTCCGTTCTCGCCTCCAGGTTGCTACTCTAGCATTCTAAGATGAAAACCTCTAGGCTATAAGAGAAAACAAGCCCCTCCCTCCCTACATTAGCACTTTGGTTACTGTTTTTATCATAGCAGCAGACATCAAACGAGGACAAATGTCCCATGCGTCATACTTTACTGAGAAATTTAGTCCATTTGACTTCCAAATATTAAGTGGCTACACAGAGAACCGCACATCTGTATGTGCTCCTTCTTGAAAGCATGGGTGTTCAGACCCTCAGTGAGGTTGATGGTCGCAGTTCCTTCACAGCGAGCCAGTCAGCAGGAGATTGTTCCTACTCCATTATCAATTCTAAATTGGCGTCACCGTCACCAAACTGCTAGCATCTTCCCAGGAATGCTCCTTTCCAGATGTGTGCTCATATCAACCATCCAGCAACATCCTTTGTTCTAACAGTTAGGTGAGTCTGCTGCATCTGACCTGTACGTTTAGTCCCTGTGTAGATAGAATCATTTTCATCTCCTAACATCACACATTCCACATGACAATAATCGACTTTCTAGAGTGCCTGAGAAGGTGACTATGTGAGGTGTATAGATGTTTGTCAAGCTAGAAGATCGTTAGCTGTCCTGTCTTCATCACTTGGCTTCTGACAGATGTGTGACTTGTCCCTGCCCTGAATATCCGCCTGAGTCATGTCTTCGTGGAAGGGAGCGCTTTCTGTGTGTGGACGTTGTCAAGGCTGGACATCTATGGTGGTGTTGCAAAGAAGTACTCCCTAATGTCGGCAGTCCACGGAGGACGTGGAGCCATTTGTTCTGTCTGACTCTTCCAATAAGGAAGCAGGGGACATGTGTGGGAAATGGGTAAAGTATTGGGAATCTCATGTCACAATCTCTCCTCTTCATAAGAGAACAAGGGACTAAGCTCTCCTTACTTTAGGAAGGCAATCATTGTGTCAGCAGCAGAACTTGAGTGAAGGGGTCAGGGGAGGAGTGCCTGGAGGAGCACCAAGTGCCAGCAGAGCTACACGGAGTAGAGAATGCTCTCATGTATCCCTAGGCCCTCTGACTAGACGTGCTCTCTGTATAAAGGGCAGGACATTGTCTGACACGTGCAGAATACTTGGGATGACACAAAGCTCTCTAGAGGGATCACTGTGGAGTGTTTAACCAATAAATGAATTTGCTCAGCCCTCACACCACCTTCATCCGGGAGCCTCTGACTGGAGATAAGATGGCAGCAGTGTCTCCTCATGGACTAATGAGAAAATAATCTGAGGTGTGCAGGACCAGTGCAGTCTCTGGCCTTAAATGCTCTCCACTACTACAAGACGAAGGACAAAGAGACCTGACCTACAATTGTGGCTCAGAAGGCAAGTAACCCAAGTGCATGTGGACCTGCAGAAGTGACTCTACAGGACATAGACCTTACATTGCAGCACTCAGTCAAGAGAATTACAGTTACCAATGCATACAGCCCCAGGCTTTTAGGCCTTTGGGCTTAGAAAAGAAAAATATTCTCTTCAGCATATTCTCAAAACCCTGGGTTTTCCACACAGATTCCTAGGAACTTTCTATCATACTATACTTTTTAGAGTCAAGGCTGCGTAAGGAGAGCCCTGGGACCTGGCCTTCTGAACTGGGGGATGTATGACCAGGAGAGGCTGTCTGCAGCCAGGGCACTTCTGAGGAGGCTCTGCAGGGATATAGTCGCCTCTGACCCTGGGGACTAAAGGGAGGAACACCGTGAGGCTGCACACGGGTTACGGAGGCAGGGAACGCAGGCTGCACGGTGAGTTCCAAGCAGTGGGGTTTCTGAAGAACTCAGCAGGGGCAGAAACCAAAAGACCTGAGCTGCAAAGAGTGTGAAATAGGGGCCCTGTGTGCCTGAAGCACATGCATAGGGAGGCCAGGCCTGCCTGGCTTGGTCCCTGGGCCTCCTGTCAGACGTCTCTAAAGCACAAAGGTGTGGGATATACCAGTAGAGTTGCTGCCATTCTGTTATGAATAGAAGCTGCAAAAAAAAAATGTTATGAGACACACATATTTCCAGCAACAGCAGTCCTCTCTTTAAACACACACACATACGCACATGAATCACATAAAGAAACACACAGGCACACACACCACATACACACAGACACACAGATGGACAGACGTAGGTTGATGTCATTTTGCAGGTGAAGGCAGGTACAGGATAGAACGAGGCCTGTCATTGGACGAGAAGGAAGGATGGGTAGAAGAAGAGTTTTAGAGAGGAGAGGAGGCCAGAGAGAGGAGGAGGGAGCTGAGAGAACTTGGTGCTCGGATGCACCAGGCCAACACAGAGTTGGGATGTGTATGCCTGACTTGGTGGAAACCAGTCAGGAGAACTGTGAGCGAGGGCCACTAGGGTAAATTAGCATTGGTCCCATAGGCCTGCTGGAGCCAGAACAAGCAAGAGAGAGCAACTGCTAGGGTGTGGGAGGGGGCACCATTTTTCATTTTTACCACAACAGACAGACACACAAAGACAGACACATACACACATATACATATCACAACACAATACAGAGAGATGTTCACAACCTGACCAGAGGAGCCCAGAACAGGAAATGAGTGCCCACACAGACTAGATGAGGCCCTGAGCTCTCTCAGTAATGCTCAGAGGAGAGAAGAAAATCCAGAGAGGAAATGCAGTGAGAACATTGAGTCTATAACTGTGTGTGTGAACACTGTTGATTACAAGAAGAACTTGGCAATGACTTAGGAAAATACAGGGAATAAGCATAAAGATTTCAAAATACAAGAGAAGGAGGTTAGGAAGGGACAAAAGCCATGACTAGGAAGCGTCAGCCTCACTTCCGTACCATGTAACTGGTTTTTAATAAAAAGAATTAAGTCAAAAGCAGCCCTTCAGTGGGGCCACAGATAAATTCTGCTCTACAATCCTTCTCCTTCTCCTCCTCTTCTTCTTCCTCCTCCTCTTCCTCCTCCTTCTTCTGATTTTCAAGATAGGGTTTCTCTATGTAGCCCACGCTGTCCTGAAACCTGCTGTGTAAACAAGGCTGGCCTTGAACTCAGAGATTTGCCTGCCTCTGTCACCTGAGTCCTGGCTATAAAAGTGAGTGCCACCTTACCCAACTAATTCTTCTTTGGAATCTTAAGACCAGGAGTCTATTACAATAAATAATAACATCTCCGTACGCCCTGAGAAGATGAGCTTCTGGAGTGACGACAACACTCAGTGCATGAAATCTGAAGGATCAAACTCACAGCAGGCCAGGAGCTCACGATACCATGGTGTGGGCGTCAGGAATCAAGGTCTACAGAATTCTAAAGGGAAGGGGAGATGTGCCTGACGAAGGACAAGCAGGAAGAGCACGTGCCCCAAGCAGACTCGTTCTCATAGACAACCTATGACATCATCTTCTTATGAGGGACCACTCACTGGAGAGGTGAGAGAACACAGGAGCCAGGGCACCTGAGCCAGTTTTGTAGAAAGAGTCACCAGAATTATTATTTCAAAGTACAGTGTTTCCTTTGTGACATGGAAAGAGTGAAGTCATGAAAATTGAGAAGTCATTTGTCATTAGAGTTAAAAGGTCCTTGAAGGGCAAAGGATACATCCATTTGAAAGACCTTAGTTACCTTTCTATTGGCATGACGAAGTACCATGACCAGGTCAACTTACAGAAGGAGGAGTTATTGGGGCTTACAGTTTCAGAGATAGTCCATGACGTAGCAGGGTGCCTGGCAGCAGGCAGGTAGGCGTGGCACTGGAGCAATGGCTGAAAGCTTACCTCATCTGCAAGTAGAAGGCAGAGTGAGGACTCATTGGACCCAGCATGAGCTTTAGAAACCTCAAAGCCTATGTCGTGTGACACACCTTCCCCACAAGGTCATACCTCCTCATCCTTCCCCAACAGTTCTACCAATTGGGGACCAATGTCTAAGCCACTAGGGGCCGTTCTCACTCACATACCACACAACCTCAGAGGTTACAAAACAGAGAGGCTGACTTTAGCTTAGTCTCTGAACAGCAGGCAGCCTACGAATCATGAACCGTGAGGCACTTGCCTTAGGTGTCCTCAGGAGAGGTTCAGCGCACCGGGGCCCTCGGACTTCACTTGGTCTTGCCTTTGTTCTCAGTCCTAGAACTGTTTTCTTATGAAATACCCATTGCAATTAGCACTCTGCCAAACCTGCTTTGGCAAACCAGCAACAAACGAGCAATTCAAGTTTCTACAAACACGGAAATGTTTCCAGGAACTAAAAAAACCTTAAATGCCTTCTGGCTGCCGGCCTTCCTGTTGCTCTTGTGAAGTTCTGGCATGATAGCCAAAAACACATTGCCAATACCACCAACAAACATGAAGCGTCCCCTGTGCATTCATTCAGGGGTTTGTAGTCTCAGGCTGAGGTTTAATCTACTTGAGTTGCCTTTGTGTGGTATTTAGGGTCCAGTTTAATTCTTGAACATAGGAAACCCAGGATTCCTGACACCATTACTAAGGAGAATGTCTTTTTCTATTAAATCTTCTTGGGGCCCTTGTCATAAATTGTCTTAGTTGGTTGGGGTTTTCTTTTACTGTGAAAAGGCACCATGATCATATCAACTCTTATAAAAAGAAAGCATTTAATTGGGGCTGGCTTACCGTTTCAGAAGTTTAATTCTTTATTATCATAGTGGGAAGCATGGTGGCACACAGGCAGACATGATGCTAAAAGGCAGCAGAGAGTTCTGCATTTGGATCTGCAGGAAGAGGATTCCACACTGGGCCTGATTGAGTATCTAAGACCTCAAAGCCCACCCCTAGTGACACACTTCCTACAAGGCCATGCCTAGTCCAACAAGGCCACACCTCCTAACAGTACCGTTCCCATGTATGCTATATGAACTTATTTCTGAGTTCTCCATTCTCTTCCCCTAGCCTGTTTTAATGCCCACGCCAGGCTGTTTTTGTTACTATAGTTTTGCAGCATGCTTGAAATCAGAATTGTGGGAGCTCCATCTTTGGTTTCTCAAGATGGAGGTGGCTACTTGGATTCTTCCCTGGGGCCATATGAATTTTAGTTTAGTGTGAGGAAAACATGAGCGAGAGGACACCGAGGTCAATGAGTACAATGTTCTGTTCTGTGGGAGGGAGAAATCTAGAAATCTAACGGGTTGTGAAGTCAATTGCTAACAACACCACATGATGCCCAGAAAGTAGCCAAGGAAGCGGCTTGACTGCTGGTCCCACAGAGGTGATGGCTGTGGTGGTCTGATGGTCTGGAGGGAGCTATTATTGCACTTGGTGTCTGGCTGTCACATAGCACGTTTTATGAGTTAAATGCAGCTAACAAGAGAGACATGCTTCTCCAAGTGTTAGCAGCCACTGTTCCTCGTCTATAGTCCCTACCCCTAGGAATTGAACACAGAAAATACCAAGTGCAGCAAAGTTATGAAAAGTTTCCCTGTGTGGACCAGAGCCTATAGTGTTTCCCTGAGGTTTCCAACATGGAGTGGAGTTGCTGATACCCACAGAAGTTGTCTCCCTAAATTGAAACACAAGAAGCAAGAATACCAACACTGCAGTTCTGGGAATGTGCTTGCTGGAAGCCAGGGATACAGAAGACAATTTCTACTCCTGGCTGCTTGTACCTTGCCCTGCCTCGAAGTTACATATGTAGATAGGACCAAAAGTAAAAGGACACCTCATGATTGGACCTGGGGGACTGGCCAGCTCATCTCCTTCCCGTGCCTTACCCTGATTTCTGGTGTAAGACACGCTTTTTTTTTTTTTTATTAACTTGAATATTTCTTATATACATTTCGAGTGTTATTCCTTTCCGGTTTCGGGCAAACATCCCTTCCCCCCTCCCTTCCTTATGGGTGTTCCCTCCCACCCTCCCCATTGCCGCCCTCCCCCAACAGTCTGGTTCACTGGGGATTCAGTCTTAGCAGGACCCAGGGCTTCCCCTACCACTGGTGCTCTTACTAGGATATTCATTGCTACCTATGAGGTCAGAGTCCAGGGTCAGTCCATGTATAGTCTTTAGGTAGTGGCTTAGTCCCTGGAAGCTCTGGTTGCTTGACATTGTTGTACATGTGGGGTCTCGAGCCCCTTCAAGCTCTTCCAGTTCTTTCTCTGATTCCTTCAATGGGGGTCCTATTCTCAGTTCAGTGGTTTGCTGCTGGCATTCGCCTCTGTATTTGCTGTATTCTGGCTGTGTCTCTCAGGAGCGATCTACACTTCTGCACTTCTTTGCTTCATCCATCTTGTCTAATTGGGTGGCTGTATATATATGGGCCACATGTGGGGCAGGCTCTGAATGGGTGTCCCTTCAGTCTCTGTTTTAATCTTTGCCTCTCTCTTCCCTGCCAAGGGTATTCTTGTTCCCCTTTTAAAGAAGGAGTGAAGCATTCACATTTTGATCCTCCGTCTTGAGTTTCATTTGTTCTAGGCATCTAGGGTAATTCAAGCATTTGGGCTAATAGCCACTTATCAATGAGTGCATACCATGTATGTCTTTCTGTGATTGGGTTAGCTCACTCAGGATGATATTTTCCAGTTCCAACCATTTGCCTACTAATTTCATAAAAGTCGTTTTTTGATAGCTGAGTAATATTCCATTGTGTAGATGTACCACATTTTCTGTATCCATTCCTCTGTTGAAGGGCATCTGGGTTCTTTCCAGCTTCTGGCTATTATAAATAAGGCTATATGAACATAGTGGAGCACGTGTCTTTTTTTATATGTTGGGGCATCTTTTGGGTATATGCCCAAGAGAGGTATAGCTGATCCTCAGGCAGTTCAATGTCCAATTTTCTGAGGAACCTCCAGACTGATTTCCAGAATGGTTGTATCAGAGTAAGACACTTTTTTAAAACCCCTAAACTAGTAGCATACCCTACTCCTAGGGACCAACTCCTGTCGTCTGGGAGCTCTGCCTTCTTCCTGTCTTCCAGGCCCAGCTAAGAGTCAGGAATAACTTTCTAAAACAACTCACCCTCTGTGCTCGCCACATTGAATTCTTTACATTTGAGAGGTTAGAACCCAGTGGACACTAAATGGAGATTCTTGTGTGAGCAGAAGCTGCATGAACCTCAGTCCTAACTTAAAGCCTCCTAGGAGACAAGAGAGGCTACAACTTTCAGAGACACCCCAGTATTTCCCGGAGTAAACAGGAGAGTCTCATTGTCGAGGGGAATCCAGAACAGCGCTGCTTGGTCAGGTGTGTACAGAGACTTCTCTTGCTAGCACAAGAGTGTGAGACCATGTTACGATGTTATCTCACGTAAGAGCAGATACACTGGAATCTCATGTTAAGGTCCTGTTGCCAAGTCTTCCTTTGATTTTTCCCCCCAACCTTTTGAAAGGTAGCTTCAAGTCCTTATCCTCAGACAGTGGGCTACGGGATCTGAGACCAGACTCTCTGGCTTCAGGGTTGCCTAGGGAATGTCTCCTCTCCCTGATGATGGCTTCTCTGACATTCAGTGTGGGTTACTGAGGATAATACTTGGAATTTTAATCATTGTTTCTAATGTGCTATTCACTGAACTGTCTTTGTCTCTTGAATCGTAGGCTCTGCACCACTAAGACTGTTTCCATAAAGATTGTTCCGCTTTTCCTGCCTATTCAAACTCAAGGTACTTGGGCAATGGGGCTGTTTTGTTTGTTCTGTTCAATTAAATGGCAAGGTATTTTCTACAGATTTCTTTTCATTGACAGCTTTCTTTAGGGTGACGGTGGTAGTCAAGTTCTCCTGGAATCCTAACAGTAATCCATTGGAGTGCTATGAATAGATGAGACTATCTACCTACTATACATTATTAATGAATAATTAATTATCCGTTAATTCAGGGGAAGCACACAGTCTTCCCCTGCCTATCTTCTCCGTGCAAAATTAAGATCCGTTTATTAATGTAAGCTCTTTCTCCGAGTCACTTTTCCCCATTCCTGAGCACTAAGATACTCTCACTTTGCTAAGGCTCAGGGGACCCCCTCTATGTACCTCACTTTCCTTCCGTTCTTCTGCAGCTCTCTATGGCACTTTCCTGTGCTCACCTTCCTGGACTCGGCCCTGAAGGCTGCTCCTGAGTATGTAGGAAGGCAGCAGACTGTCAAGATACCACTTGTTGGTCTGGTGTTGTCTGGACTCTGCAGAGGTTTCCCAGCTCCTGCTCTTACATCACGGTATGCTCGTTATATTTGTCCCACTCCCTAAGGGGCGGACTACAAGACAAAAATCAGTTGGCAATGCTACCACCCCATTATACTGTGCCACGTGCTCCCCGAACGAAGATGGCAGTGCATAGCAGCCATAGCCTGAAGCGTTTCCAAATCACCTGAGCACCCCTGGCTTTCACCCTTGTAACTCACTCCGTGCTGAATTAAATGACGCACCACTGATCTTTTGTTGGTTTGTTTATTGTTAATTAATTAATTTATTTACTTTGCATCCTGATCCCAACTTCTCCCTCCCCTCCTTCCAGTCCCCTCCCTTTTACCTCCCCCCACCTCCCTTTCTCCTCAGAAAATGGGAGGTCTCCCATGGATGTCAACCCTCCTTGGCATATCCCAATCCGGTAGGACGAGCGAGACTCATCCTCTTCTCTGGAGGCCAGACAAGGCAGCCCAGTGAGGGAAAAGGATTCAATGGCAGGCAATGGAATGTGCATGTATTTCTGTGTGTCTGTGTGTCTGTGTGTTCTGAAAAGGGGTGGATACACACATGGAGAACATATTTAGCACACTAAAGGCTACTAAATACCAAGCACTAAGAAAAATCTCTTTTGTATCTTGTGAGTATGGGTGAATGTCTGAGAGCCGAAGGAGGTCAGAAGAGGCATCAGATTTCTCTGGAACTGAAATTACAGACCATTGCAAGCCACAGGCATGGTGGGGACAGATCCTAGACCCTCTGCAAGAGCATTAATGCTCTTGGCCAGAGTTATCTCTCCAGCCTGTTTGGATAACGGATGATTGTTATATCAGATAATTAGTGAATTTAGTATTATAGCAAATGATCTATTTGATATGCAAATTTAATATTTAAAGGGTTAAATGTATTTATTCATGAAATATGTAAATGTAAATAGATTTGTCTATTAAAATACAGCGCACATAAATATGTGCCTACGTTGCTATCAGGGCTTGAGGTGCTGGCGGTTAAGTATTCATAAGGAGGCTCTGAGCTTGAGTCTCCGGACGCCTGAACATTTCTGCTCCTGGTTGCAGCAGGTGTTTGGGCATGAGCTGGCTTTTGTGCCATCTTGTCCCAGAGGATGGCTTCTGCAAGGGGGCCCACAAATGCATCCAAACCCTTGACACTATGCCGACACACTGCAAGAGGGCTCCCTCTGGGAGATTCTCAGACTTCAGGCCTTGGGGAGAGGTATGTGCCCTCCGCATGGACACCCCACTTCAAGCAATGGAGTAAGCCCCTCCTCCTCTAGCAACCTCCAGTGACCTTCTGTGGCCAGTTTCCATTCAGATGTACTTTGGGACATATATGAAATAAGAGATGGGAGGGCAGTCTGGCTGGATGGTTATAGATGCCTGTACTGTAAGGCAAACTGTACCCTGTCAGGGAACTTTGAAGGAAGTCTTTATACCTGTGAATAGTTTTGTGTGCATGGGAAAGAGCATATGCGGTGAACAAAGGCTTACACCACCCAAACCTGTCAATCAAAACAGAACACCTTCACAACAACCCTTAGCAACCAGCTCCTCCTCCTTGTGGCCCCAAGAAAGGCATCCAGGATCAGGCCCCAACCCTTGAGTACAGTAACTGGAGTGGCCTGCTGCCCTCCTGCAGCAGGGCTGACCCTTGGCTTGCTTCTGCATAAAGTTTCCTTGTTACTTTGTAATCAATGGGAATGTCTCCATCTCTCTGAATAAGAGGCCAAGGCCCTAGAAACACTTGACTCCCAAAGTGACCGCAGGAACAGGAGGACCAGCCAGGAGGAAAGAGGTTCTTAGAGAAGCTGCTTTCACCTTCCAGGAACTTCGCTGCCCTTGGATGTTGACACCTTTTTCAGAGAAATGGGTACCGAGACAAGGTCTTACACTATAATTCAGACTGATCTGAAACTCACCAAGTAGCCCATGCTGGCCTCAAACATCCTGCCTCAGTCTCCCAAATGCTATCAAGTCTTGAAAACCTCAATATATTTTTATCAAATGCTCTATGCATGAATGTTCTCCTGTACCGTCAGATTTCTCAGAAGATAGTGACAGATGGGTGTCATAGTAAACACATTTTGATAAAACTCTACTACAAGGACACAGAGAATGAACAGGGCAGGAGGGAGAAGGGATGAGGCAGGTGGATGGCCATGAGTCTCCACTTTGTCTCTCCTTTTTACCTTTTGTAGAAACCAGAACTGCTCATGACTAGCCAAGGGCCCTGCCATGTCTCTCAGGATGAGGAGGGACCAACAGTGCCAAGCCCCTGAAGTAGAGGAAAGTCCGTAATGACGGAAGCAGCCAAGAATGCAGAGAAATTAAAACACTCCAAGACTCTTCTGGGACAAATTGATACCTTCCCACAAACCCTTCCGTAATTGAGTTTCATCTGGGTTATTGTCTTATTGTCTGCAAAACTGAGTGGATGGGCTTCAGCAAGTAATGCTCAGGGGAATTTCAGACGCAGAAAAGTAATGTTCATACCAAGCAACCAGAAACAGGGAATTCTAAAGAGCAATGCTGGAGACCCTCCCAATTATGCAAATTAGCCTAGCCAGGGGAGTTTGGCTACAGCCCGTTTGCATTTTCATTCCGTTTCTCTTCATACAGTAATCAAGTAGGAATATGCCTTATGGGCACGAGGAAACGTTTCAGTGAATAAAGATATAATAAAAAAAATATAGATGCTCAACAGAGGCTGCTATCAAATTAAAGATAAAACTAATAATCTGAGATGCTACTGCGGGGAAGGCAATTCAGAAGCCTGGTGAGAGCTCTTCACCTCAGCAGAACCTCCACTTTCCTGGTATCTTGAACCACCAATGACAATAACATGTTATTAAAGCAAAATTAGATGTTAAACGCAGTTATCAAAAAGGGGGAGCATAATAACCTTACTCACATGGTGCTCCTATTCTGAGAATTATATTTTTAGCCTGACATATAAACCATAATGCTCTTTGGTGATAACGCTGGAAAAGCACCTTAGAAGTAACTTCCTTCTTTGTCTGTCAACTGAGCCCTGAGAGGCCCTGCGGCCACCTGATATCAGGAAGAGAAACTGGCAGGGACGATGGAAAACACCCAGGAAGGACCAACAGAGAACGTGAAGAAACGCCTCCCTAGACCCAATACACGCTCCTGGACACATGAATCTCTCAGTACAGGGCAGGTGTGTGCTCTGTGTGTGTGTGCGTGTGCATGTGCGTGTGCGTGTACGTGTGTGTATGTGTAAATCAGAAAACAACCCAGCGTCATTACTCCAGAGATTCCCACCCTCAATTCTTGGATCAGGGTCCATCACAAGCCTGAATGAAGCCAGCCAGCTTCAGAGAGATACTTGTCTCCGCCTGCCCAGTACTGGGATACCAAGCACTTGCTGTCATGCCCTGCTTTTTTATCTGGATTCAGAGGACCGTCTCAGCCCTCTGCTCTGCAGCCATTTTATGTGCTGAGACTCTCCCCAGCATGGAATAGCAGGTTTTATTTTGTCTATTGGAAGCCCTTAAATCCAGAAAACACTTAGGACTCATGCCCATCTCAAGAGACATAAGGAGAAAAACCGCATGAGACTTACTTGATGGGTCTTATGTTGGCTACTTCAGTAGCACTAAGTAATGTCAAGCTTTTCAAGTTTTAGGAGTCTGCTTGGTTTGTTTGTACAGTGCCAGGGCCAACTATGCTCCCTGCTACACCAGTGCTCTCCCATAGAACCACACACCCCCGGGCACTTACTGGGAGATTACCACTGAGCCACATTCCAAGCCCTGTCACTCCTTTATGTTCCTCTGTTCACCAAGCAGCATGGACTTTTGAAGCCAACACGGTTTTAGACACATCTGATACCCGCATGTGGTAGGAAGCTGGGTTCAGTCCCCATCTGGGTCCCAGCAACACAATACTATCTCTGAGAATTGCACTAATTAGAGAGAGACTCAGAAAAGCTTAAACACTCCAATACTATACACTGTCATCAGGGCAGCACAGGGCAGCCTGGCTTCCCATCTTTGGTAATATAGTTCCTCTCACCCATTAAACTGAAGTGTGAGATTCTCCATCTGGATTCTTAGAAAGGGTTGAGTCTTCTGACTGCTGAGGGAACCAGCTGTGTGTGAAGACTCAGCAAACTGTCTGTGCCCTGCAGGGGAACTCTGCAGAAATCTTCTCAGTGCTGACCTCAGAAAGGTAAGAAGGGAACAGTAGACTCCAGCCTACTCAGCACTCCCCCCTCTCACAGATCCCAACCAGTGCCCTGCTGAGAGCGCTGAGAGCATCTTCTGTGACTCTCTAGCAAACAGACCTTCAGACACCAAGGTTTCTCACCAGGGAAGCCAGTGCTGGTATCTCAATCTAAGGCCAGTGGGAAAGTTCCACCACAAACCTCCAAGCACAAAGAGCCCTCCCTTCCAGGGAGTAGTTAGATCCTGGAGCAAATGCAAACCAAACTGTCAAACAAAGCTACCTGTGACTCCCAACCGACTTCCCCTTGACTCCCAACCGTCCCCCACCCCAGAGAGTCCAGAATGGTCCACTAACTATGAGTCAGTTTGAAGGTCTCTTCGCCCCACCATTAGTACCCTGCCTAAGTTCCCTGCCTAGTTACCAGTTGTTTAAGTTACCAATTATTTGTATTTCGCCTCAATTGTTTAAAAGGTATATAACTCCCTGTTAGAGCCTGCTCAGAGTTGCCCACCCCCTCCCCAAAGGGAGTGAACCCTAAAGCATTGGAATAAAAGTTCCTCTTGTAATTGCATCGATTGCCACGTCCTCAAGGGGTCCTGGACAAGGGTCAATTCAGGTCTCACAACAGGAAGCCAGCAAACACTCCTACCTGCCACTAAAGAGCCTCAACTCTAACAGAAATACAGGGAGGGCTTATAAACATGCGCATTAGCTAAGCATGACTGGCTCTCTCTGTGGATACTGATCTCTAATCAAGTCTCATGGGGAACCCAAGAGGAAGTGGTAAGCTTCAGCACAGGGAGGAACCATGCTTGCCTCTGTACAGAGTGGGGGTTGGGGAATGTGGGGCTATGCAGAGAATGATGGCGCTCAGCTAATGAGACACGCTGTGAGGAAGGATGATCCCTGGCACATTTTTTTAAAACCCTGAGTGATTTCCTAGTTGAGGTATCAAAGGACATCTAGTTAGAAGGAAGGAGATAGGAAAAATGGAGAGAGGACTTAGGTGGGCATCCCATGGTCAAGCTTAATTCACTGCTGTTCATAGACTTCATGGAAGTAGGCATCTTTCTGCAAAAGAAGCTGGGAGCATTCGGTTACCTGCCAAGTAGCAGTTTCCTCCCCACATTAGAGCATCCCATTGTTCAAGGAAGTTAATTAAGAAAATAAAAAGCCACTCAAATAGTTTCAGGAAGTCACTGAAACTGACAAGTATCACTAGACTCCCACCTTCCCAAAAGTATATAAATAGTAAGGATTACTGAAAGTCACTCTCAGACAAGCCACATAGCCTGAAACAAGCAGAGATGAACAGCTGAACTACCGGGAACTGATTCAGATCAACCAAGCCACTGGGAAAGGGCACTCTCCAACCTCCAGAGTCATCTGCACTCCATGTACTGAGCTCTAGGTTTCCAGCCTCTGTGAGCTGTCACTCATCCTGGAGTGGACTTTTGATGATACAACAGTTTTTGAGTCATTTCTGTTCCTGTGTATAACCTTTTGCCCATAAGTAACCCTGATAAAACTCACTGGTTCATCAAGTTGGACTTTAGCAGTATTTGTTATTTTCCTACCTGGGGTGAGTAGATATTCCTTCACATCTCCCTAGATAAAGGATCAAACAGAACCAACGCATCTTCCTTTTCTACTGACATTTGCTTACCCTAGCTGTAGGCCCACACAAAGAAATGTATGTTAAGACCACAGAAGATGAAATTATGCTGCTGAACTTGCTTTCTGTTTCTCAAAAGAATAGTCATGATCCTTTTCTGATGAGATAATTATTACCTATTAATTTGAAAAAGTCGTGACAGTACCAAGCGGAACTGTAAAATGATCTATAATTACCCCCTGTCTTTTTAAAGTATGTAGGATGGAGTGGGGCTGATGGCTGAGTAGGTTATGTGATTGCTGCACAAGGGTGAGGATGTGAGTTCAGATCCCCAGGACCCATGTCTGTTATCCTGATGCTGGGGCTAGTAGATCTCTGGGGCTTTTTGGCCAGCCACTCTAACTGAAAGTTCAAGGAAAGACCCTGTTCCAAAAAGTAATGTGGAGAGTAAGTGATTAAGACAACCAACACGCACGTGCGTGCGCGCACACACACACACACACACACACACACACACACACACACACACACACAAACCCTACTTGTCCTAACTCAGTTTCTGTTCCCTTGTTAAAATAGTC
Source organism: Rattus rattus (assembly GCF_011064425.1). NCBI lineage: Eukaryota > Metazoa > Chordata > Mammalia > Rodentia > Muridae > Rattus > Rattus rattus. Next base: position 49,955,663 of record NC_046168.1, on the reverse strand, counting down.
CAGCCAAAATTAACTTAGGGAAGAAAGGGTTTTTGGTTTTTTTTTTATTTTTTTCATTTTTCATTTCCATCTCTTGGCAAGTTGAGCCAAAAACTTAAGTGGGGAATTATCATGGAGGAACTGCCTCAGAGAGCATGGAGGAATGCTATTGACTTACTCAATCTCAGGATCATATTCAGCTACCTTTTTTATATAACCCAACCTACCTACCTAAGGATGTTGCCACCTGCATGGGGCTTGGTTACATCAATTAGCAACCAAGAAAACGCCCCGGAGACATGCAGGCAATTCTTCATATGGGATTCCTTCATTCCAGATACACCAAGTTGAATGAAGATTAGCCATCACTCTAGGTTTGATGAGGAATGGAAAGTGGTGAAAGAGACTACTACATGTAAGACAAAGCACTTTCTAGAAAAGCAGCCCATATTGACACAGCTAAGTGCACCCAGGAAGTGTTTCCACATTTAAATGCCTTTATAGGGCCTGCAGGCATAAGAAGAAATCGGTTCACAGACAAGAAGAGCAGGGTAGAGCATTGAGCAATGACTGACTGCTGGGATTTCCTTGCAGATGTTTGGATCCTGCAGAGGACAGGCTGAAGCTCCCCTCCATCTTTGTTCCTCTCTGGTGAACTGGTCTCTGTCCTGGAAATATACACATTCTTCTTTTTTTTTTTTTTTTTTTGGTTTTTTTTTTTTTCGGAGCTGGGGACCGAACCCAGGGCCTTGCGCTTCCTAGGCAAGCGCTCTACCACTGAGCTAAATCCCCAACCCCTATACACATTCTTCTTACTTCCTTTTATCTTGTCTCTGAGGTCATCTTGCTAACATCATGGTCTCTTGTGCCCCTCCCCTTAGGCCATACACTGTCTCCTTGACTCCTTCCTCCATGGTTAAGGTTCCTCACATTCTAATTAAGGGTTCCTGTTAGCTTAAATCTTTAAGAAGAGGCTTATTAATCTTGTCTCCTTTGGTCCTGTGTGGTTATTTCTGATCTTTGTCTATAAAGGACACAAATGACTACATGATTTAGGTTGGACACACATGTTTATTACCTGATGGGACATGCTCACCTTTCATTATACAACCCTGCTTCTCTACAGAGCCCATTACAAACTTGGAAGTCTTCCTCCCCTTGGTTTGACCAACTCTGTTCTCTGAGACAGAAGCAGGGCAGGACTGTGCAATAATGTCCCAAAACACTTCCATCAGTTTCCTTAGATACAAAGAGTTCTCTTGACCCTCCAGTCTGGACCACCAGTGTGTGTGTGTGTGTGTGTGTGTGTGTGTGTGTAAAAATATATATTAGTTTTTAGTATCATTCCAGGTTTCCAGTGTGTTCTACAAGCTAGCAATTATTTTATAGTAAAAATAAGAAAATTGTCATCTGAAGTGAACTATCAGAACAGCAATCTTGTTCTGTCCAGTTTGCTTATTTATAGAAACATACAATACTACAGTTAACTACAGATATCTGAGTAGTTTACTTTAAAAAATAAAAACAGGAAGACTCAGTGAAAGGAAAAAGTTTAAAATTGCCCCCCTAGACAAAAGTTGAAGCCAAAAGCGGGCCCTGGAACTACCTGTTCCAGAACTAGCTGATCACAGAAAGAGAGTAATTGCACCAGCTGGTTCAGCCACTTTGTTCCAGAAACTAGCTAACCATAATAGCAGCTGACCATAATAGCATCTGACCATAACAGCAGCTCACCATAACAGCAGCTCACCATAACAGCAGCTCACCATAACAGCAGCTCACCATAGTAGCAGGAACTGGTTGACCATAAAGTTAGATTAAAATCTTAAAGAACAATCATGAGAAACAGGAGGTTCTTCCTTGCGATTCGGTATCTCGTGAGTTCTTGGGGAGTCGCATCATCCCGAGACTTGAGTGAGGGTCTCCCCACTTCGGCGGTCTTTCATCAGAAGAGTTGAATGACATCAGAATTTCATTCATTTTTGGTTGCATTACAAAGATGACATTTCAACAATTATAATTATGCGATTAGTTCAGGGAGAATGTAATGGCATCCCTCAGTTAATTAGGGTCAATACATATAATGAGCTGATTTTTATACCAAAAACAAACAAAAAAAGTGAACAATGCAGAGAACAAATCCATCCTTGTCAGTGAGCTATGAGCCTGTTTTATCCCACACAACCTTCTTGAGCACTGAGAACCCTGTTTTCGTCCCCTAAGAAAAGTGTTAATCACAGGTTGAGAAGATGCTGCTGTTGGCAAAGCTCTTGGAAGACAAATATGGGGGTGTGAGTTCAACACCCAGAACCAGGATGAAAAAGCCAGTCATGGAGGCACAGGTTTGTAATCCCAACTTGGGGAGGCAGAGAAGGTAGATTCCTGGAGATCAATGGCCAGCCAGCTTGTCCAAATCTGAAAGCCCAAGGCTAGTGAGAGACCCTTGTCTCCAAGACCAAGAAGGACAGCACTTGAAGGTTGCTAAAGGTCACCCAAAATTGACTTCTGACATGTACAGTCACACATATGCAAACATGCACAAGCATGAATGTGTGCACACATAGACACGTGGACAAAAAGAAAACGTGTCAATGCTGTGACCCCTAAATTCTCCTTGGGTCTTGTCATGACTTCCCCCTAGTGCGGTCATTTTACCTTATCATGTGAGAGGAATGTTCTTAACAAGCGGCATCCAATGTAACGGGTAGGGGAGACATCATTTCTGTTCTGTGTTGCTGCAGTCTTATATAAAACCCTCTTATCATTCAGTAAAACACCCTCTGGCTAGCAGCTTTGGTTTTGTGAATAGCAACATTATATGGACATGACTGAAGTGTTTATGAAGAAAGTTGGTTCCTAGTAAAGCCTGCCCCTCAATATTCCATGCATCTGCAGAGCTCCTGTGCTGGGCTGCACATGTCTAATGGCTGCTTTCCCACCCCTGGCACAGACTGTCAACCAAACACCAAAGGGAAGAATTTATATTGGCTCACAGTTTGAAGGGATACAGTCCATCATGGCTGGCAGGGCAGGGTGCAAGGTGACTTCACTGCACTGAAAGCGTATGTCTGGGACTATTTCATGTCTTGGCAGAACAAGATGCAGAAGGGAAAAGCTGGTCCCTTCTAGTTTTCCCCTTTAACCTCCACTTCCCTTAGTCTGTAACTAAGGAGTGATACCACTCACCTTTATGGTAGGTCTTCTTTTCTAAGTCAGTCCTCTTCTGGAAATGCTGCACAGACACATCCAGGAGTGTGTATATCCCTGGGTGATTCTAAATCTAGTCAAAGTGGCAGTGGAGATCCACGATCACAAAATACTGTGAGACCCCACATCACCATGACCAGCCTTAGCAATTATTGTCATCATACAGACCTGTTTGTGATATGGAAGTCGGACTGGCCCAATAACAATGTGATGAAGAACAGATTTAAAGTCACAACCCATCACTGAGAGAGGTCAAGGTGGCAGGATCATGAATCGAAAGCCATAGAGGAAGCTTATTCTCTTCGGCTAACTTTCTTGTATAGCCCAGACCCTGTGGTGTACGGTGCCACCCACAATGGACAGAGCCCTCCAAATCAATCCTTAGCCAAAACAACCCCACACAGACATGGCCACAGACCAAGGTGATCTGGGTAGTCAGTCAATTGATATGCCCTCAAACGATTCTAGGCTGTTACAAACTGATGGATGAAGCTAATTAGGATACACAAACACCAAGAAATTGGAATTTCCTCAGAAATCTCCTGCTGAGAGGAGAAGGAGAAGACTGAAGCCTAATGCTAGCTAGAGTCGTAACGTCTCTCAGTAGAGATTTTGCACATTTCTCACAACTTGTCACACCACCCTGTAGGAAAGACTGGAACCCAGACACAAGTCGAGAATATGTAGGGCCACCCCTTGAGCACCAATGAACTATGCAGATCTCTTTCTTTCTTACTTCAACCTACACCTCCTGCCTGGACCCTGAGGACGGGCTTGTGAGGAGGGGTCATGGGACTTCTTTGTACCTCTTCCTGATTTGGCCACAATGAGTAACCTCCTTTTGTGGTGCTTTTTACGATTACTTGTGAGTTTTACGGGCTTATGGAGAGGAGGTGGCTTAATCTGACTTGTTAAAGGGCCAATTGGGCCCACATCTAGCCCTGACTCCAGTCAAAGCCCCACAGATACAAGTCACATGGAGCATTTAAGGGGCAAGTGATGCGACTTCAGTCCATTCTCTGTGGCGAGCAGGTGCTACCCAGAGCTGTGTCCATGTCTTGCCATCAACTTCCAGCGTAGGGCTGCTGGTTTACTGGATTGTTTTCATCCTGGGCTCTCCTGAGGGCATCAATCTTAGCGTGCTGTTCACACCTATCCGCTCCACATTTACCACTACTGGCACATGCCAGGTATCCCAAATCAAGTGTTGAACAGATCGGTGGCTGCAGCGTGTCAGGAAAGGCTTTGCAAAGAATGACTTAGAGCTTCTAGCAAGCCCATTTTTCATGTTTCCAAAGGAACAGGGCCCCAGCTGGGATTTTTTTTTTCTTGAGTACACAGAAGCCTTCTGCCCACGACAGTGACAAATATATTAGCCAATTTGAGAGGTGCATGTTTGACTGTGATGTTCCAATTATGAAGAAGTGATAACAAGCAGAGTCAATCTTGCTACAGTCATGCTTTCCCATGCCTGCCCCTGATGAGTCTCGTCTCTGGAGTGCAGGGAGGCCAACGGGAGGAAATGAAAGGCGTGACTGCATATCTGGGGAGTTGAAGTGCAGAGAAAACCTATGCAAAGTTAACTACCAATTAAAAATGGTTTTTGGGCAACCAACAGATTGGGAAAAGATCTTTACCAATCCTACAACAGATAGAGGCCTTATATCCAAAATATACAAAGAACTCAAAAGTTAGACCAAGAGGGGAGACAAATAACCCTATTAAAAAATGGGGTTCAGAGCTAAACAAAGAATTCACAGCTGAGGAATGCCGAATGGCTGAGAAACACCTAAAGAAATGTTCAACATCTTTAGTCATCAGGGAAATGCAAATCAAAACAACCCTGAGATTTCACCTCACACCAGTGAGAATGGCTAAGATCAAAAACTCAGGTGACAGCGAGGATGCGGAGAAAGAGGAACACTCCTCCATTGTTGGTGGGTTGCAGACTGGTACAACCATTCTGGAAATCAGTCTGGAGGTTTTCAGAAAATTGGACATTGAACTGCCTGAGGATCCAGCTATACCTCTCTTGGGCATATACCCAAAAGATGCCCCAACATATAAAAAAGACACGTGCTCCACTATGTTCATCGCATTTTATTTATAATAGCCAGAAGCTGGAAAGAACCCAGATGCCCTTCAACAGAGGAATGGATACAGAAAATGTGGTACATCTACACAATGGAATATTACTCAGCTATCAAAACAACGACTTTATGAAATTCGTAGGCAAATGGTTGGAACTGGAAAATATCATTCTGAGTGAGCTAACCCAATCACAGAAAGACATACATGGTATGCACTCACTGATAAGTGGCTATTAGCCCAAATGCTTGAATTACCCTAGTGGCCTAGAACAAATGAAACTCAAGACGGATGATCAAAATGTGAATGCTTCACTCCTTCTTTAAAAGGGGAACAAGAATACCCTTGGCAGGGAAGAGAGAGACAAAGATTAAAACAGAGATGAAGGAACACCCATTCAGAGCCATGCCCATACATATAGAGCCACCCAATTAGACAAGATGGATGAAGCAAAGAAGTGCAGACCGACAGGAGCCGGATGTAGATCAACCTGAGAGACACAGCCAGAATACAGCAAATACAGAGAATGCCAGCAGCAAACCACTGAACTGAGAACGGACCCCGCTGAAGGAATCAGAGAATGAACTGGAAGAGCTTGAAGGGGCTTGAGACCCATATGTACAACAATGCCAAGCAACCAGATCCAGGACTAAGTCACCTAAAGACTATACATGGACTGACCCTGGACTCTGACCTCATAGGTAGCAATGAATATCCTAGTAAGAGGACCAGTGGAAGGAGAAGCCCTGGGTCCCTTTAAGACTGAACCCCAGTGAACTAGACTGTTGGGGGAGGGCGGCAATGGGGGAGGGTGGGGAGAGGAACACCCATAAGGAAGGGGGGGGAGGGGAAGGGATGTTTGCCAAATGTACATAAGAAATACTCAAGTTAAAAAAAAAAAAAAAAAAAAAAAAAAAATGGTTTGTAAATGCCAGATGTGCAGCCCGGACCATGAATGGAGTTCTAATTGGGACAGAAGAGGGTGGACTGAACCCGCAATAATCAGTTCCAAATGCAATAACTCACTGGGCTTCTCTTGTCCCCAACTCATGAGGATGAAGGACGTATCCTTTTCACAATTTGAATTTTTCTTCTAGTCCTACATTCTCCAGGCACCTTATTGTGGGGGCAGAGCACAGTTACCCACTTACGTGGGCACCTTTTCACACAGAATCAAGAGATCTTTAGCAAGTGAATGTTTCGTAATCAACCATTAATACCATATTGTTCAAAAAATGATGTTAGCACAATAAATTTCTTAAATGTAAAGTTTCTTGATTATGTCTTTTTATTAAACCAACTGTGCGCACAAGTGCTGAAATCGTACATGCAAATCAAAACACAAAAGCCTCAGAGCAGAATGCAGGTGAATTGTGATAGAGGAAAGACCTTTCAAAGCAAAAGACAAAAGAACTTAAAGGAAAACATTCATGAATTCAGCCGTTTTAAAATGCAATTTTAATCAAAAAACTCCACCCAAATTAAAAACACCACACATCAAATTATACAAAAGCAGCATTAGAAAAGAGAAGAGCACAGGGGAAATTGTTCTGGTATGTCATTATGACCTTGAATACTCCATCACCACTGCCTGCCCCCTCCCCCATGGGCCACAGTAATATCGCCCTGAACTGTCCACCACCACTGCCTGCCCCTCCACCATGGACTACAGCAATCTCAGCACCCTGGACTGTCTACCACCACTGCCTGCCCCTCCCCCATGGACTACAGTAATCTCATCACCCTGAACTGTCCATCACCACTGCCTGCCCCTCCACCATGGACTACAGAAATCTCATCACCCTGGACTGTCCATCACCACTGCCTGCCCCTCCCCCATGGGCCACAGTAATATCGCCCTGGACTGTCCATCACCACTGCCTGTCCCTCCCCCATGGACTACAGAAATCTCATCAGCCTGGACTATCCATCACCACTGCCTGCCCCTCCACCATGGACTACAGAAATCTCATCAGCCTGGACTATCCATCACCACTGCCTGCCCCTCCACCATGGACTACAGAAATCTCAGCACCCTGGACTGTCCATCAACACTGCCTGCCGGTCGCCCATGGACCACAACAATATCATCCATCACCTCAGAGTTCCAGGCAAGTCAACCACAATGGTACCCAGTGTGCCCTTAACTTCCTTAGAGTAGAGCAAGTTTTTCAGTCTGCTCCAGTCAGCCCTGTACCTGCCCTGATGTCCCCCAGTCTTCATCTTCCTTGACTCTCTCACTGAACACCCCTGCATGGGTCCAAAACCCTCTCACTATAACAAGTTCCTTGTGTCCTCTTAGTTCTACCAATCACGCCCCACTCTGCACATGGCCAACCGAGAGGCCAAATCTTTTAAGTTCAGACTCAATTTTAGAAAATGTTAACTTTAAACTCAGGTAAACCAGCAGGATGATATCTAGAATTAGTTTTCAAGTTGCCCCCCAACAACTAGCTAGCTCCAAGCCTAGCTCCAATCTCTATGCTAATCCCCAATAAGACCAGCATCTCCAGGTTACATCCTCAACAAGACAAGTGTCTTCAGGTTATTCCCCCAACAAATCTGCCTCCCCAGGTTACAAGCCCACCCCCTGCCTAACGACCACCAAGGCAAGGAGGAGCAAAAATTAAGTTTATGATGTGACTCCCAGCAGCAGCCAATTACGTTAAAAGCCACAGTAGCTTTCCAATTAGATGCTTGCACACTTATCCCCCCTCCCCTGCTTGCTGCTTACTATAAAACCTAGATATTCAGGGTCCACCACCACCAAAACCGTTCTGTGTGTTGGAGGGGCCCAATCTAGCTCTAATGGAATAAAGACCCTGCTGTGAGCTGCATCTGGTGGGCTCCTGTCTATTTTGTTTACTGGAAAGGGTTGCAGGGAGGTTCAACCCTTCCGTGGCACTACACAACCTCTTACTTCATCTTTGGACTTCAGGCTCGAGGTGACCTTTCACCTCAGAAATGCTTTCCTTCAATAAATCTTTTCTTTCCATCCAAATGTGCCTCACTTAGGGTTATAGCCCTGCTCCCAGTCTGTCTACTCCGTGGGACCACCAACTCTGCGGGACGCATGTGCTCTGCGTTTTGTTTGTTTGACACTCTGCCTACAATGTGAAACATTTTCTAGTGCATAGAGATCTTGCAGGACTTCTGACTGACTGCCGACGAGAGGATCTCAAGAGCGTGTGATGCGCATCAGCCATCATGACTTCTATGGACGCATGTATGTGTGTTGCTTCATCTGACCCTCCTGGCTCCTTATCAGTGGGATACTGAGATGTGATGTTTTACAGGTATTCAGAGACTCACTCTATACCCCCGATAGTCATAAGCCTATTGTAGATCAAGGCGAGCCTTAATCAATAAGCACATAGCCTTAACCCGTAGATGGGTCATATCTTTACATCTGTAGAACACACATAAGGATAAACATCCATACTTTTTTCTTGAAAAGACGTTCAAACTCTGCTTTTGTTCCGAGTGGTCCAAGGCATGGAGCTGTGTGCTAGAATCAGCTGCATCCGACTTGGTCTCCGTCAATCCGTGCACAGAACACGGCGTCCGAAACAGGAAGTGGTGCTGTGTGTCCTTCACAGCATACTCACACCACTTCCTTGAGTGAAGGTTCCTAAGGGCACACTCTGGTCTGGAGATTGCTTTGCCCACAGTATGTTGGGACGCTGGAGATGCAACACTGTCTGTAAGGTGTCCTTCATCCTCTGGGGACACCTGGAGAAACATAGCCTAGTCACACCTCCTCGGGAACAGGCGAGCTGTAATTCCAGGTGGGTGTGGTGGCAGAGAGATCTTTTCTATGGACTTCTTTAAGCAGGATATGCTTGGTGGTGCAGAGTCAATGCCACGTAATTCAGAGTTGTTCCTTAACCTCACGTGTCTGCATTGGAGATAGGGTTTTTAGGAGAGCCATTAAGATTCAGTGAGCCAGAAGAGTGAATGTTATCCAGTAGTACTAGTATCTTTAAACACGAGTGGAATTTCTCTCTTTATGAGTAAAGTCTGAATGCCGACACAACAAAATGGCAGTCATCTGCAAGGAGAATTCTCACTAGCAACCAACCTTGCTACCAACTTGACCTCTTCCATGCGTCAGAATTATAAGGACATTTCTAGTTTTTAAGAACCTGGCCTATGGAACTCTGCTATGACAGGCCAGGATGATTAAGATACCTTAATGGGTAGAGACTGCTGATGACCAACCTCGTGTGGCATCTTCTGGAATCCTGTCCCTATCTGCCATGCAACCATCAAAATTTTCCTGACTCAAATAAGCCTGGCTATATGAATGTCATTCATGTTTTAGTGTATAAACTGTGACACGTTTGGCCCACCATATCCAGTGATGCCCAGGAGGACCTGAGAGTGTTGGCGTCCTCAGACCTGTCCCTAATTTTCCATGGTCACACAATCATCGCTGTCCCCTGTCACTGAGAAGTAATCCTCAGATCTTCCGAGGGTCCGCCATGGGATGCCTCTGACATGGTCCTTTAGAGGACTAAACCTTGCCTCAGGATGCAAACACAGCTCAACTGTCGTTTAAGTAACTGTAGCCAAGATACAGTGAAAGTCTAAAGTGTTCCAGGCACATTCTATACACATTATTTAAGCTCCAATACACCATCGTGATTTAGGAAGAATAGCACACGCCTGGGGAGTGGCGAGTTGCCAGGTGCAAGAAACTCTGGGTATGGGGGGAAGGGGCAGAACAGATTTGTGGACACCCACATGGCCCTCCATAGCTTCCCCAGCTCCTTCATCTCTCTACAGAGCACTTGTGCTCTGGGGCCTGTGGTTCGCCTGCCTTCTCTTTTTGAGCAGAACCATCATGCCCTTCACCGTCTGCCTGGCAAGCACGAGTTAGCAGTGCTGCACTCGCTTTCTACGTTTCCCCACTTCCCGTCCCTTCCTCTCCAACCATGATGGCCGCATCCGTCTTTTCAGTGAATGATACTTGGTTCATCCTGTTAGTTAAGATCCTAGTAAAATAATCCCAGAACTCAGGCTCAGTTCTTGGCACAGCATTTCCATGGCCTTGACTGAGATTTTTGTCCTCCACCTCTAACCGTGAGGAGATGCCCGGTGATACCTCCCAGACCTGGATGCTGTGGTCATTAGATCACAGAGGCACCTGAGGAACAAGTACACTCTGACGTCCTGTTCACCCCCACATGCCAACACTGGCATCGATATTCCACATGCCTCATTCCTGGGAACCAGGAACTCTGGAGAGAGAGCGGCAGGGGTGTGGGTGAGGGAGAGCGCTCGCACGTACATTTTGTTGCTCATGCTGCTAACTGCAGGACTAAGGAACTCTATTTTCAACACTCATTTACAGGTAACCTAGACAGCACAGCTTGCTTCCACTGGTATGTTTTTCATCTATTCTCTACACAACCCTATGATACAGCTGTTAACAACCCTGTCACCAGACAGAGGAGGAGAAGGGCACAAATCCATAAATCCTAAAAGTTCTGATCCAGGGTCCAAGCTCAAGATTCCTCAGCCAGTGACGATAGTCAGGAATTACTGACTGGTGTATAGGACACACACACACACACACACACACACACACACACACCACCACCACCACCACCACCACCACCACCACCACCACCACCACCACCACCACTACCATGGCAAATAAGACAGCTCAACTGGGCTGCAAGAGCCCTGCGAGGAACTTGAAAAGCAATTCCACCTGTCTGCCCCAGAGCCTTCACATCCGCAGTGGGAGGGCTAGAAATAGAAGCTGAGGAAAGGTGGGATCGATGGCCAATAAAACCTTTCAAGTTCAAATCCAGCTAACATTGACCCCGTGGGCGGTATGCCTAATGAGCCGTGTGGGGCAGCCATCTCGGAATAGAGTCACTGATTTCTTTACACTCCTGGAGAGTAGACCGCACCCCAGTTGTGGTTGCTCCACATTAACGAAGACGTATGGATTTTTCTATTTTAAAAAGCCAGGAACACCTGGCATTGAAAACGTCATCCGACCAAGAGCCACACAATCTGGCAAGAGCTGGCAGTAAATGTCTGAATGCTTGTGAGGTGACTAAGTACTTGAGCTAAAGCCTGACACAATGCAGCATGTGAAAGAAGCTGGTACCTCAGGGGCAAGGGATGCCTTAGCATGGGCCCCGAGAGGCACCCCCTTCTCCCACACCATACTGTGCCTCTATCATATTCCTGGATTCCTTTTATTAATACAACACAGCAGGAAGACCCGCCCACTGGGTGTGGCACCATCTCCTGGCTGAAGGAAACAAGCTGGGCAGCACCTTGTCTTCGGCTGTCTCTGCTTCCTGTTTGTGTGGTGTGCTGTGAACAGCTGCTTTAAGCTCTTGCTTTATGGGGTGCTGTATCCTAGATCTGTGAACCCAAAGAAGCCCTCTCTCCCCTAAGTTGCTTTGGTCAGGGCATTTTATGGCAGACATAGGAAAAGAGACTAAGATACAAGGTATGTGAGCGTCTCCCGTCTGCCCTTTGTGACAGTGACAACGGTTAACATTTGGGTAGCACTCCACACTTGGGTACACTTGAATATTCTTTAGTTACTGTAACCTTTCCCAGTTGTCCCAGTAAACCTAAAGGAACAAACTTACCGATGCCCTTTGTAACGTGACATTTTGACTCATGACAAGAGCAATTCACACTGCAAATGCTAAGTTAACGAGCTAAAGGCTACCCCTGTCACTGGTATCCTCAGTAGCTATAAAACTAGGAGCTCAGATTCCACGTTAGCTGTATAAAGCTGAGACAGATGTGCCTACCCAATGTACTTGGGAAAATGAAAAGTTTTGTTATGGCCCCAAACACATGCAAGGTTCTTAAAACCATTCTTGACAAAACAGTGTTCTAAAAACTCAAACTAGGCAGCATCCGGCAAAATAAACAAATGTAGATTAAACAAAACAACAAACGAGCCTGACTCTATCTTTCGGAAGGAAATTGCACTTTAGGATTTAAAGATCTTTTCAGAGAAGTCTGCTTCTCCAAGCACAGGCTTTGTGTGACAGAAAACAATTCACAAGTGTTGTTGATTCAAGCACAAAGGTCTCCCGTGGAGGAGTTGGGGCTGGGGTTGTTTGTTCATGTCTAACGCAAGGCAAAAGTCATCAACCGCCAACACATACCTCTTTCTAAATCAATACCAAGGTGGCTTCTTAGACAGCCCTCCATGACAAAGGGAGATATGTGGATAACAGAGATCTCTCTGGGTGACTGTTCAGTGATTTGACAACCCAAGAGAGGGTACAGAGTCGGTGGGAAGTTCTAACAGCAATCTGCTGATTTCTTGAATGTTTCTCTGTAGCTTTCAAGCCAATGTATATTTTCATCCTTTAATATGCTAGACAGGACTAGGGTGTTAAGGTTTGGTCTATCTCTAGAGTAATGCTATGTGCAGTCCCCAAGACCTGGAGTCTGCACAGAGGCCCAAGCAACCCTGCCCCCTAGTTATTTCTGATTGGTAAATAAAGATGCCACAGCTAATAGCTGGGCAGAAGAGACATAGGTGGGGTTTAGGTCAGTCATGGGGTCAAAAGAGAACCATGAAAGAAGGAAGGAGAAGGTGAAGGAGGAAGAAAAGCTGCTATGGGTTATGTAGCCATAAAAATGTAGCTCTGAGGGGTTGGGGATTTGGCTCAGTGGTAGGGCGCTTGCCTAGTAACCGCAAGGCCCTGAGTTCGGTCCCCAGCTCCGAGAAAAAAAAAAGAAAAAAAATGTGGCTCTGAAGGCTGGCCAATTGGAGTTAAGAGCAGCCCAGATGAAACATAGTGATAACTTGGGGTTATCAATAGGATATAGATTTTAATAGGATAGAGGGTCGATATCTGCCCAACTCTGGTGCTGATTAAGGTTCATTGCAAATATAAAGGTTGTGTGTAACTTTTATCAGGAATTAAATTGTCAAAGGTGGGGTAGAAACATCAGATTGGAATTAAATAATTCCCACAACACTAGGGAGATAGTGGTGAAAGCCCAGGGCTACAAGCATGAAAACTAGAATTTATATCCTAAAAACCCACGTAAATGTAGACGGAAGTATACCAGCCCACCTATGACTGCAGTGATACAGGAAACAGGATCCCCAGTGCAAGCTAGTGATCTGGATCAGCACACTCTGCCTCCTGGTGGAAAAGTGATCGAAGGTAATCCCCAACATCAGCCTCCACTTGTGTGCACACACACAGGGTACATGTACATCCACATACCTATGTGTTTGTAACATACATGCACACACACACACACACACACACACACACACACACCACAATAAAACTGAAAAAAAAAGAAGAAGGGAGAGAAATGCTTCCTGGTTCTTTCAAATCTTCCTCCAGGATTTTTCTACCAATGTCTCTCCATCTTCAGACACATCTGTCCGTCTGCACAAGACCAGTCAATGCCACAGCCCAGCCACATTCCTCGAATCAGAGTACATGTGACTGACAAAGCTCAGAGAGTTCATTTAGTTACTTCATTCATTCTTTCTGTTTCTTAGACCTAATCATCTGAACTGACTTTGTATCAAGTTCACTGCTGTTTCCTCCAAGGCTCTGTTCTGCTTCACCCATCCAGCAAGTTTTCCCTTCTATTTAGAATGCTTCTCTACTGCATGGTTTCTGTTTGCCTCCTTTATCATTTCTATCATTTTCCCCAACGTTCTCTACTTGTTGAGGTATCACCCATGCATTTGGCTCTCCGAGCTCTTCCACATCTTTGAATCTACTTTAGAAGGCAAATTCCAAGTCTTAGTCTAGGGTATGGTGGTGCTGTCCTAGCTGCTCCAGACACTTATTCATGAGGTTCACTTAAAACGAGGAGCTTGAAAACCAACAAAGGTAATATAGTGAAAAAATATCACCTCAAAGAATAAATAAAAATAGCTGTACTCTTACACTCCATAGCAGCTGTTCCTGCCTGCACAGATCAGTCAACATTCCTGCATGGGGCCAAGACTCAAAGACCCCAACCCTAGCAGAAAAGCTATTGACAAGAGATGGGTTGTGTGGCCTCCAGAAGGTTGACCAAATCCAGATGATAGCATCACACCCATGGGTATATAGTGGGTTAGTGAAGTTGCGAGGTAGATATGAAGGCCAGGGATAGATCTGAGAGAGTTAGAGGAAAGAGTGGCAGCTAGCATCATCAAAATACATTGTATCCATAGACAAAATTCTCAGTGAACATCAGCAAAATACATTGTATCCATAGACAAAATTCTCAGTGAACATCAGCAAAATACATTGTGTCCATCTGCAAAATTCTCAGTGAACATCAGCAAAACACATTGTGTCCATCTACGAAATTCTCAGTGGACTAATACAAATATTATTTTTAAGATAACCTCCTTTTGCCGAGTCATATGCCTGGCCATTATCATGAATGGTTTGGGGCTGGTTGCGTTCCCATATATAGCTCTTCGTCTTTATTGCATCTCTTATCTCATTTGTTTTGGAAGTTTTGGGTGTTGTTGTTGTTGCCTATTTTTTGGTTGGTTGATGGATTGTTTTTCTTGGTGTTTGAAAAGTAGACATTTTATGAGGGCGGAAAGACGAAGAAAGTATGGAGCCAGTATTGTGAGGAGAGAGAGCCCAGGTTGGCGATCTCCATCAGATCCTTCCCTATAGAACCCCACCAAAGAAAGGGAGAAGGGATTGTGGGAGCCAGAGGCTTGGAGGACACCGAGAGACTGACTATTCTCCACCCCTCGACTAAGCCTGGCTCAGGGACTCACAGAGACTGAACCAGCAATCTTGGACCCTGAATAGGGAGGTGCAGGTTCTCTGCACATATATTATGGTTGTTGATTGGTGTTTCTGGGGACTCCTGACAGAGGGAGTGGGGGTCCTCTGACTCTCTTACCTGTTCTTCTGACTCCTTCCCTCCTGTTGGGTTTCCTTGTTCAGCCTCCATGTGAGGGTTTGTGCCTTGTCCTGCTGTGTCATTTATTTGATGTCCTCGGGAGGCC
This sequence comes from Rattus rattus, assembly GCF_011064425.1. Lineage (NCBI taxonomy): Eukaryota > Metazoa > Chordata > Mammalia > Rodentia > Muridae > Rattus > Rattus rattus. The sequence goes on along the minus strand of NC_046168.1, from coordinate 49,940,398 downwards.
TGCTCTTTTTGGGTGGAGGTGGAGAGAAAATTGAGGTGGGAGAAGAGCTAAAGGAGTGGAAAGAGGATCAAGTGTGGTCAGGATGTATTGTATGAGGGAAGAATAGATAAAAATGTTTTTTAAAAAAAGAAGACATTCTGAATAATATGACAGAGCAACTCTGGAGATTAAATCTTGTCTCAAAGTTGGTTATGACGGTTGTTAACTTTTATAGCTATTTTTCACTAGTTTTTCTACATTCATTTTATAAAGTCTTTGGCCTTACAGAGGGAGGCCTCCCTCAGAAATTTCTTTAAATTAATAAATCTCCCGTTTTCCTCTCCAGGGACTGTGTCAGGTCACACCTCTGATATACGGCCAGGTAGTTTACAACTCTGCCTTAACCATCACACCCGTCTTATTCAAAGACTTATGGTCAGCTCGAAGAAAGAGCTTATCCAGGAGTCTTTGTCCTCTGACCTCTGACCTCTGACCTCTGACCTCTGAGCTCATACACAGCAACGTCTCTGTGATCAGCACTGCACACAGGCATGACCTCCTAGACCCAGGCACCTCAGAGCATTGCTAAGCACTCATAAACATTTGCATTAGTTCATTTTTCCACTGTTTATACAACAAAATACCTGAGACTGGATAACTTATAAAGCAAATATATTTATTTACATTGTCCAGTCCAGGTAGTGTCAGCTCTGGCAATGATCTCTTTGACTATATCTTTATACTACAATAGCAGGCGCCACAAGAGCCACCACACAGTGAGATGGGAAGCTAGAGTCAAGCTCACTCCCTCATAACATTCACTCCCAGAGAACTAACCATGCTCCCACAAGAACCACTGTATCTTTCTTGAAGGCAATGCCCCACTGATTCATTCAACTTGCACCAGACCTCACCTCGTAAAACTCTATCACTCTTTCAAAACAAATCAACCAAACCATAACTATGTCTTCTTCCTCAGCCTCTCCTGAATTGCCTTGGGCGGAAACAACATGAGGGCATTTCATAAATAATCTCCTGGGGAGCAGCATTTAGGGCTGGAGTTCACAGGAAATCAAAGTGAAAGCATTTGTAGCCCTGGAGTCTTGACTGAGGATTCAATGTGAACAGCTGCTTGAAGCCCTCGTCCACTGTCTTAGTTACTGCTCCATTGCTGTGAAGAGACACCATGACCATGACAGCTTATAGAAGAAAGCATTTAATTGGAGGGTTGCCTATAGTTACAGAGGATTAGTCTATGAGCATCATGGCAGGGAGCATGGCAGCAAACAGACATGGCACTGTAGTAGTAGTGGAGAGCTCATATTGATCCATGAGTGGCAAGCAGAAAGAGCCAACTTGGAATGGACTTTGGAAACCCCAAACCTCACTCCCAGGGCCACACCTCCTAATCTTTCCTAAACAGTCCAACACTTGTGGAACAAACATTCAAATGTATGAACCTAGGGGGACTAATCTCATTCAAACCATTACACCTACCACGGTGGGGTGTACCTTGAACTGGGAGATTTAACAATTTTTTTATTTTTTATATTTATTAACTTGAGTATTTCTTATTTACATTTCAATTGTTATTCCCCTTCCCGGTTTCCAGGCCAACATCCCCCTAACCCCTCCCACTCCCCTTCTGTATGGGTGTTCCCCTCCCCACCCTCCCCCCATTGCCACCCTCCCCACAACAATCACGTTCACTGGGGGTTCAGTCTTGGCAGGACCAAGGGCTTCCCTTCCACTGGTGCTCTTACTAGGATATTCATTGCTACCTATGAGGTCAGAGTCCAGGGTCAGTCCATGTATAGTCTTTAGGTAGTGGCTTAGTCCCTGGAAGCTCTGGTTGCTTGGCATTGTTGTACATATGGGGTCTCGAGCCCCTTCAAGCTTTCCCAGTCCGTTCTCTGATTCCTTCAACGGGGGTCCTGGTCTCAGTTCAGTGGTTTGCTGCTGGCATTCGCTTATGTATTTGCTGTATTATGGCTGTGTCTCTCAGGAGAGATCTACATCCAGTTCCTGTCGGCCTGCACTTCTTTGCCTCATCCATCTTAACTAGTTTGGTGGCTGTATATGTATGGGACACATGTGGGGCAGGCTCTGAATGGGTGTTCCTTCTGCCTCTGTTCTAAACTTTGCCTCCCTATTCCCTCCCAAGGGTATTCTTGTTCCCCTTTTAAAGGAGTGAAGCATTCGCATTTTGGTCATTCTTCTTGAGTTTCATGTGTTCTGTGCATCTAGGGTAATTCAAGTATTTGGGCTAATAGCCACTTATCAATGAGTGCATACCATGTGTGTTTTTCTGTGATTGGGTTACCTCACTCAGAATGATATTTTCCAGTTCCAACCATTTGCCTATGAATTTCATAAAGTCATTGTTTTTGATAGCTGAGTAATATTCTATTGTGTAGATGTACCACATTTTCTGTATCCATTCTTCTGTTGAAGGGCATCTGGGTTCTTTCCAGCTTCTGGCTATTATAAATAAGGCTGCTATGAACATAGTGGAGCATGTGTCTTTGTTATATGTTGGGGCATCATTTGGGTATATGCCCAGGAGAGGTATAGCTGGGTCCTCAGTTAGTTCAATGTCCAATTTTCTGAGGAACCTCCAGATTGATTTCCAGAATGGTTGTACCAGTCTGCAATCCCACCAACAATGGAGGAGTGTTCCTCTTTCTCCACATCCTCGCCAGCATTTGCTGTCACCTGAGTTTTTTTTATCTTAGCCATTCTCTATAACAAACTATTTATATAAAAATAGTCATAGATTTATTTTTTACCAAAGACAGCCCCTCTGGCCTGAAACCACAGCAGGTGGGTGCAGCCCTGTTTGTATGTATCCCTTATGCAGGACTACAACCCATCAGAAGAACTTGGCGACATCCTGAAGGATGCAGCTGAGACAGACACATTATGTAAGACAGAGAGAACTGGCAGGAGCCATTATGTTGAGAATGTGTGGCTAGCAGTCTGGGACAGAGAAAAATATGCCTTGCTACCTATAGATTTGTTGATGGCTGGCCTACATATGGAATTTCAACCCTTCTGCTGCCATGGTTAAAGGTGTCGAAATGCCATTAGTGTAACCTTCCTAAAAGGAGTGGCACTTGACCTCTTGCCTTGGCCATCACACTACTAAAAAATATGCTCTTCAAGGACCTGGGGTTTCCACAGGAATCTCATACTGGGAGAGGGGAAAGGCTGGAACCCTGTGTCCTTCCAGAGAAGGGACTTGTCTGCTATGAAATGATTTTACACTGTTCTGACATTACAGATGGTTGTGAGCCACCATATGGCTGCTGGGAATTGAACTGAGGATATCTGGAAGAGCAATCAGTGCTCTTAACCACTGAGCCATCAGACCCTAGCCTCTTGATTCTCAGAAAGAGACAGCAAGCACATTTTTAACATTGCAAATGAGTTCAGAGATCTGCCTGCCTTTGTAAGCACAGACAATAAGCTAGCTGGGTGGGATTTCACCCTAAGATCAACATTCCTACCAAGCCTGGACCTAGCCTCCCTCTGTCCCAGGCTGACCTTGAACTCAGGAATCTGCCTGACTTTGTATCTTCCTGACAAGTTGGCTCACAGTGTAGCTGCCTCTTCTAGGTCCGTGAAGCTCCTCATATAATTCATATTGCAGTCTCATATTTTGCATAGTTGAGAAATTGTATATTTTTAAACTCATGTTTACAGAGTTCCTTCCTACAGCCCTAAGGGCTGGCCTAAAGCTCACCATTTTGCTGAGACATTATACACACCCTCACCTCCTGGACTCATGCTGACTGTGATTATCATGGAGTCATTAACCTTGGCAGACAGGATATTAATCTTGGCAGGGAGAATATTTCCCAAAGGAGGAACATAAAGTCATATATATATAACTTGGGAATGGATAACATGGCATTTCTTCTCATTAAACAAAATAATAAATATGACAGGAAGTAGAAGGTAAATGTTTGCTAGCATGCAACCTGTTTAAGCATTACAGAAGTAAGAATGAGGACTTTATGAGGAGCAGTTAGGGAAGCATCACTGATATCAAGATAGAATTCAGCTCAGTGGCCTTCCAACAAATGAAGACAGTAGATGTGATGTCTCAGTTGTGGCATTTCATGACAAAGCAGTCTGCTTTAAGGCTGCAAACAAGTCTTCCAACTTGAGGTAATAGCTCTGACATTTCCATGAACATTTGAAATAACATTTTAGAATAAAGAACATATCTCAATCTTTATTTTGTGGTTATGTCTAAAGGTAATTGATTAACTATAGTGGTTTTTGTTTTGTTTCATGTTCTGTGTATATTCTATTTGTTGAACCTTTGTGCTATGATCTTTCTAAAATCATTTAACATTTAAGTTTTCACTGTGGGTTTTAAAGAATTTCTCCCTAGACGATGCTGTCAGTTGCAAACAAAGATAATTCACTCCTTCTCCATTGATCTGTTTTTTACTTCATTTTTTTGTATTGCAGTGACTTGAAATTCCACAGTATGTTGATGGGAAAACCTTTTTTATTGTATTCTTGACATTTTCCTTGGATAGAGGGGAAAATATCCAATATTTTGTTACTGACTAGGATGAGAGCTATGGGGCCGGGTATTTTGTTGATCTTGTTTGGTTGGTTGAGTTTTGATGCTGTCTGTCAAACCCAGGCATTTCCTTTTGTCATCATGATCAGGATCTGTCCAACCTATCTTCTATATTTATTACCATGTTTTGATTGACTAAATTGAATGGCATTAAATGTTCATCCAGTCTTGTATTCTTGAAATGAAACTTACTTGGTCATGAAATACAACTTCTTTTGTTTTGGCTGTTGTAATATTATCTTAGCTTTTATTCTTGCACAAAACATCATGACCAAGAAGCTAGTTGGGGAGGAAAAGATTCGTTCAGCTTATACTCCCACATTGCTGTTCATCACCAAAGGAAGTCAAGGAACTCAAGCAGGTCAGGAAGCAGGAGCTGATGCAAAGGCCATGGAGTGGTGCTTCCCCTGACCTGCTCAGCTTGCCCTCTTATAGAACCCAGGACTACCAGACCAGGGATGGCACCACCAACAGTGGGCTGGGCCCTCCCACCCTTGATCACTAATTGAGAAAGTGCCTTACAGCTGGGTCTCATGGAGTCATTTCCTCAAGAGAAGCTCCTTCGTCTGTGATAACTACAGAGCTGTGTCAAGTTGACCCACAAAACCAGACAGTACAAGTATATATTTAAGGGATAAAAGATGGTGTCTTGAAATGCAAACATGTGGTGAGATGAATATAGTCATTAAACAAGTTGACCTAACTGTCATCTTAAATGCTGACTTGTTTGCGTGTTTCTAAAAATGCCTAAGATGTTCATGCTCTTTGACATTGTCGTGTAAACATTGCTGGGTATAACCCACTACATTTTGCTTTCATAAGAACTGTTGGTCAACAATTCCATTTCCTATTTTTATCCATTGGTACATATGAAAAGGACAGTTAGCCCCAGATATAATTGTGGGGTGATTTATGTGAAAAAATATACTTTTATTTCCAAAAGTTTGATCTCTAGTATCCCTTTCTCTTTAATGAAGCCTGGATATGATGATGTTCCTCATACAATTTTAAATAGAAGAATTGGCATATTATCCAGCAAGCCCACACACGGGTGGTGTGGTTTCAACATGGAATGCCCCCTATAGGCTCCTGTGTTTGAACACCTAATCTTCAGTTGGTATCATTGTTTAGAAGAGTTATGGACCCTTTGGGAGGTGCGGCCTACATGGAAGAAGTATGCCGTCAGGGTTTGAGAGCTGATACCCAGGCCCCACTCCCATCCTTATTCCTATTTCAGAGTAAACAGCCAGCTTCCTGCATCCGCCATGACCTCTTCCTTGCCTGTCCGCATTTTTTCCCCATCATGAGTTACTCTGGTCCTCTGTAACGATAAACCAAAATAAACCCTTTCTTCCTTAAGTTGTATGATATTTTGAATGAGAATAGCTCCCATAGGCTCATGTGGTTGAATACTTGGTCCCCAATTGGTAGATATTTTAGGAAGAATTAGGAGATAGGTTTCAAAAGCTCACCCCAGTCCCAGGAATTCCCAGGAAACTCTCTGCCTTATGCTTCTGGATCAGATGTAAGCTCGAAGCTACTGTTCTAGCGCCATCCATGCCTGCCTGCCTGCTTGATGCCAGGCTTTCAGCCATGATGGTCTCGCCCTCTGAAATCCCTAATAAATTCTTCCTTCTGTAAGTTGACTCAGAAATGGTGAAACTGAAAAGTAACAAAGTCAAGTTGTTTTTGCCAGGATATTTTATCACAGTAACAAAAAAAAAAAAAAAGGAGAGAGAGAGAAACTAATATATTACAAAAAGATAAACTTTGACCAGTGGATATGCTTTGTGTCCTGACTGGAACATTATACATGTTCGCTCATCAAAACATCACAGTGGACCTCATACATGTATTCAGTTGTTGTCAAATAAAAAACATCCACTTAGGACCTGACCCATAAGTGAATCAAAACACAGAATTCAACATACAACAAAGGCCAAGAGATGGTTTAGCCAAAGTGAAAGAAAAAAAATCTATTGGCAAGCAGTATGTCAGTATTTCTGTACATAGTTAAATATTTCATAAAATAGAGAAATAATTATCAAAATAAAAACTGAAGGAAAAAAGAAGAATTGTAAAAAGCACTGATTTTTTTTGTAGTAACTTTTAAATTAAAATATAAGTACTTCATTTGCCCCATTTCTTTCCACCCCACAACTTCTCCGTCTTCCCTCTTGTAACTACCCTTACACGCTCCTGAAATCATAGCCTCTTTTGCTTTCACATGTAGTGCTACATGTATGGAACCCGCTCGATCCGCTTAGTGCTGCTTGTGATCATGTGATTTCAGGAATGACCACTTGCTATTTCTGCATATCCAATGAGGGGACTCCAAGGACACCTACCTGTGTGCACACACAGGCGCACACATGCACACACAAGGACACACCACGGAATACATATAATTAAAAATAATAAAAAAATAGTTTTTAAAAGAGCAAACTGAAAGTAAAACTTTTTAAAAAAGGAGAAATAATAAAGAGAAAAGAGGAAAGTAAGGAACTCTTTGCAGACACAGGCGTCAACTTTCCACGGCCACGATTTGTTCTGCTTCACACGGAGCATCCCGTACTAATGAAGCCAACCAGCTTCAACAACTTGTCACTGTGTTCTCAAACTTAAAAAAAAAAAAAAAAAGACACAATTTCAATCTCGTTGCAGGGAGAGAGTTCACTCCAATGAGAACACTTCAAAGAACAAATTTTATTTTCACTTTCAAGAAAATTGGTTCGAATCACAAAGTACAGATTGCATGCCGGAACACAAGCATGGGGAGACGCCGGACGGATGGACTTGGTTTGGGTCTTCAGCGCATGAATATAGACTCTGAATTTTTGGTATTTTTGCTTTGTAAGTTTATTGGCACTCATGCTAGAGTTGCCATGAGATATGTTTGATTGGCAACTCCTGTAGGAACAAGGACAAGAGCAACAGGCGTCAGGCAACTCACGCCAGTGTTCAATGGCAGCATTTGAGCAATAGCATCAGGAAGAGGCAAATTACAGTATACATACAGTTTTCTTTACTTTTGCTACTTATTTGACAGAAAGCTTTAACTATAGAGAACCACAGGCGATATAACATTTATCTCTTGGAGATAATAATGGTGGCAAAGGCATGCACACATGTAATTAACAGCGAGTTAAGACATTGACTTCAAAAATCCTTACGTAACAATTGTGGACATCACTTGAAGCTTTTGTGTTGGGTAGGGGAGTACAAGGGCTCTGGCCATGCAAGCCTTCTTTTGAAGAGACTGTCAAATCCCTGCAGTCCCTAAGGCTGTGGAGACCCCTATGCTTCTGGGGCTACCTCAATGCCAGTAGCTGACTGGATACAAAGAGTCTGATCACTGCAAATGGTAGAAATCCGCAGTGATTTGAATCCCATGGCAACTCCTGGTTCTAAATCCTAGATGCACAGAATCCTTATAACACACACAGGTGCCTAGGCAACCCCTTTCCCCTCTCATAAGCCGTGAGGTGGCTCTCTCCCTGTGACTTCAGACCACCAGCATGGACACCACAAAAAGTGCCATAGGTTGCTTGTCCCACAGAATAAACCTGGAGGGACACACACTCAGTTCCTCAGCTCCCACAGGAAAGCTGAGACCCTCTGCCCCCAGGGAAGGGAGAGCGGGCCTATTTGGACTTCCCCAATCATTCCAAGTTTGAGATATCTTTTCCAGAACCTTCCCCTACATATGATAAAAATACCATCCCCAAAGAATAACTCGCCAAAGGAAATTTAGACCCCAAAGGAGTCCCCCTAGCCTTGCTCCTCCCTGCAGTGCCCATGGCTCTCACCACTCCAGCACACAGGACCTGAGAAATGCACATAGCTGTTCAACCACAGATGCAGAATGGGATGCCTGCCCGTTCTGTCAGACTTCCCATCTCCCCATGATAGGAGAACAGAGGACCGAACCCTAGAAAAGTAAAACATGGGAAACAGCATTCTCATACCCATTTATAGCTTCTGGATATGTCTGTGTTATAACTGGCCTTTATTTCTGGAGGTGTTGCCATTAATCTTTTTTTTTCCTCTGTTTAAAAAAAACACCTCACACCTGGACTCTGTTTACTCCCCTCACACAAGTCAGGAAACAGTTCCTGGCTGATAGTGAAGCCGAGAGAGCCAAATCACAAACACCCGAGAAACGCGTGTGTCAACTGCCGGCCCTAAGCCTGCTCATACAAACTGTTTTCTTTGCTGTGTCCATATAAGGAGAGTTCTCTGGAAGCAAAAAGACAAAACAAACAAACGAACAAAAAATCCCAACCTCTTGCCTTCAGTCATACAAACACTCTCATAGGCAATGCTGAGTGGACTTCACAAAGTTATCCAATCAACGTTCGTCCAGTGATTCCATTTCATTCTAATTAGATGGAGCCCCTCTTGCTCCTACCTGCTTGAACCTCGTCTGTTTGTAACAGGAGATGGTGAATTCAATAAAGTTCACCCTGACTCAGTCCTTCCTCAAGGTTGTCACTTAGCCCATGGATCCTAGGAACTTATAGCTCATCTTGTACTATAGCATGCCAGGAAGAATATGGCAGAGGCTCTGGAAACTCAGTCGCTGGATAGAGTGTTTTTATAGTGGTGGATCCAGTGATAGGAAGAGAACTCCGGACTCTCCATAGCACAGTGTGAGAGGGCTTGCCCAGGAGACCATTGCTGACACAGGAGGCGAGCTCTGGAGTTGAAACCACAGTCATCTGCCAACACACACCTTCACCACAGAGTCACAGCACTTCAGAACAACACACATACAACACACCAGAAATGAGTTCTCAGACATATGGCCCTCTCAAGGCCTAGCTCCTCACCAGACGGATGCCATTTCCGCTGTGTCTGACCTGCTCTTGTGCAATCTGACTGTGGGAAAGAATTGATTAACCTCCCATGGTCTGTGATAGAAACAATCTGCTCCTGATGTCTACATTTCTCACACATGTCTGTTTAAAGACAAATTGTTGTTGGGATAGCCAGGAAGAATCCTGAGTCGAAAGTAAATGATGAAAGTCTGGAAGACGAGGCCAAGCTCCGACATCCCTCCACACTGGCAGAACACAACCAAGTGAGGAAAGGTAGCTAAAGTGAGAGAAGGGCAGGAGGGAGCATTGGGGAGGCGGTGACTGAAGAAGGAGGAGACATTCCCGTAGACAAGAACAGCAGCATGCAGCTTCGGTTTGCAGTTCCCTTCTCAAGAGATCATTCATAGATGTCTGTGCTTGGCTGAACTGTAAGTCATCTACTAGACTGAGAAAGTAGAAACTACTTAGCCAACAACTTCAACATCCCCTACTGTGTTCCCATGGTTCTCAGACCCAAGAGAGGTCTGCAGAAGAGCAGAAGCTCAGAAGCAAGCCCTGGGGTCCACCTGAGGTTTCCTGAGCACTTCAGCAAGGCTTCATGGAACTGTACTTCATGGATCCTGAGGAATCCCAGAAGCATGATTCCTGGGATCCCCTCAGAAGCTCTGGGACTGGCACTAATTTCTGTCAGTAACAACCGTCTTCCTTTGTAGGGCACAATGGCAGGTGGCCACATGGTCAACTGTACCCTAAGAAGGTGGCCCTACCCTGACACTAAATGGAAGGGTTACCTACAACCTCAGGCAGGCAGGCAGGCCCTCCGTAGTCATCATGTGGCCAAACAGTGGTGCTTCAATACCCAAAACAAGCTGACAGAGAGTGAGAGAAAAGCTTCGTGGCACCTCAGGCTATCATGAGAATAAGTCAGACTCCATAATCAATATCTAATATTTGAAAATGCGGTGCCGCAGTAGACTTTAACACAAAGAAACCTACAGAGCTTCAAGTTCGGTTAACTAGGGGTTAACCCTGATGCCCATACTCCAAGATGCTAAAGAACATGTGTGGTGGGGCCGAGATTCAATCTCTCTTGTCAACACTTTGACTTCTCTAACGTCTATGAATCTGAAGCTAGACAGCGTAGCCTACAATTCTACAGTGTCCTTCTTCACTGCTCTTCAGCAGAAAGGTCATGCTTTCTACCCAAGGCGATGTCATAAGCCTGAGCAACAAACAGCATGTGTCAGCCCCAGCCACTGCGGTGCACATTCAGGAAATCCAGAAGGGGTCACTTCTACAAGGCATGTAGAAATGGAAAGCTCACTACCCTCCCCCTCCTCACTGCCCTCCCCTCCTCACTCACTCCTGTGGCCACACTACCATCACTGTACCCAGAAGAGCACTCAAGAGCCCAGGATGCTCATGAGGCTAGCCATATGATTGACAGGACACAGCCAGCCACCAAGACCAAGAAGAAGTCAGTGTGCAGGCAGGCCTGCTAATGTTTCAGAATACCATCAGCACACAGACGGGATTCCCTCAGACCCACAGAGAGGCATCTGATGCTGTCACACTGAGAAGCCACCAGGTATAATGAGAGACATGACATGGACACAAGGAAACAATGGGACACCTTGACTACTGTGTGACCTGCAACGCACTTGACTTACACAGAAGCAGCTTGCATCCACAACATGGGGAACCTTTTAAACAGTTGTTCGTGCTCAACCTTTTTACTTCTAACAGAATATTCTAACGTGGTATCGTTTTTAACCATATTTGATTGTGATTACGTTTGCCAGCCAATCAGTAATGATGAGACCACCTGCTGCCTACGGCCACCATGATACATAAAGTGTTAACTAGACGAGTTATTTACATATCATCAAGAAGAGACCTGGCGTGCGACTCTTGAACAGCTAAGTGTCTGACTCACTTCCCTAGAAGGCCGCTTACAAATTGAAACCACGAGAAGCACTCTCAACCATCACGGATGAGAACCAAAGCTCGCTGGATAGCTGCGTCTCCTCAGCAAATGACCCCGACCGTGCATTTCTCCAGTCCCCACACTTCGCAATGGATGCACATACACAATGTGTGTCCCAACTCCCTTAGAGCTAAGAGCATGACACAGACACATACCAGATGTTCTTGCTAAGCAATGTGGTTTTATCACAAGTACAGGGTGCTCAGGGGCTCTGCAGCCCAGTATGGAAGGAAGTGAGTACTTAGGTGGGTGGTCCTCTCCGTTAGCAGCATCGTGTGTGACCTGCGGTATCAGTCAGCAGAGTGGAATTATCACGGCTGGATCTCTGTGCACCTGAGAGGTGGGTAGAGCGGTGGTCCACCCCATCCTGGTTTGAAGCTGAGTCATGAGCTCCAGGCCCTGCATGACTCATGAACCCAGCCAGCTCTCCCGGCTCTACTCTGTCACATCTGAGGGAGGGAGCGTTAGCTATGTAAAAAGAGGGAGGAAGCCGAGACAAGAGGATAAAAGTACAGAAGATGGACAAAGGGAGACAGGAAATTGTTTGACTCCCAGTGTGTAAATAGAACAATTTAGTTAAAAGCAACAATAATTTGGCTAAAATATTCAGAAAGGAGCCTCAGGCTCCTGCACTGCTGAATAGATCTATGGTCGAAAGTGTGAGCACTCGAGTGTGCATGCACATGCATGTGTGTGTGTGTGTATGTGTGTGTATGTGTGTGTGTTTATGTGTGTATGTGTAGTGTGTGTATGTGTGTGTGTATGTGTGTGTGTTTGTGTGTGTGTATGTATGTATGTGTATGTGTGTGTTTGTGTGTGTGTGTGTTTGTGTGTGTGTATGTGTGTGTATGTGTGTCTATGTGTATGTATGTGTGTGTATGTGTATGTGTGTGTATGTGTTTGTGTGTGTGTATGTGTGTGTATGTGTGTGTTTGTGTGTGTGTGTATGTGTGTGTAACAGCAAACATTGCAGCTGCTTAGCTATATCCGAGTCCATCTCTACATGAAAGCAAAGATCCCACGAAATAACACTGCCTCAGAGAACTGCAGCAGAAAAGCTTGTAGCCAAAAACATCGATTTTCTTTGTTACACCCTAAAAAGCAGAGCTCTGCAAACGCCTGCCCCAGCTTCAAAGGCCCACACATTTCTTCTTCTGCTGGACTGCAGGACGTATCCTTGTGTCAGCAAGGTCACCGTCATCCACTGCCTCCAAACGGACGTCGGTCATCACTTACCAGGAAACCAGGAAGAAAAGGCTTGACACATGTGTGGGCTCTTGCTGCTCTCATCAGGGTGACTGATCTGCCCTGGGTCTTCGGAATACCTTCCAGAGCTTTCAGTCTCCTGTCTCCCCAGGAAGTAGCTACAATTGGGATTTGAAGTTGTTTTAAAAACACAATCACGTGCAAGGCTAAGAGGAAACGATTAGAATGACAGTTTACAAGAAGCATCTTCCGGGAGCAGGAGCAGTTCGATAGATGTTTAGCAAATGTGGGGTGGCAGGGACAAGTTGTCACATGCTTGATGTAGCCCTGACCTTTAGATGCTGCCGTCTGGGGCAAGACCCAGCCGGACAGGTGTGTGAACTCACCCTACCAACACTCATCCCAACAGACCTTCCAGGTAAGTCCTGCCTCAGGGCCACAGTGTTGGCTTTTGTCTGTGATACCTGAATCAGAAGAGAACAAGGGAACTCTTACAGCATAGGGAATCTCTCTCGAATGCAGGTTTAATCAAGCGCCTCTGAGGACAGTGTATGAAGAAGGTGTGCCAACATCCACAGTGGCAGCCTGGGGTTCCCCCATTCATCTGAGGTAAAGTATTTCTGCTCCAATAATGAATAAAGTGCGAGCAAACAAACACACACAAAAAAAAAATCCACGCAACAGGCTTACCATTCCCTTTAAAATACCCAACTACACCAGCATACGTGTCCCTCCCTGGCAACCACTGGAAACCCTTCATTCCCCATGATTCCGACAGTTTCCCCTTTTCCACGCAGAGAATGACTTAGGCCTCTGCAAAGGGAAACACTGTTGACGGGGATATATAGTCGTGAAAATAAATGGATGAGCTAGAGAAGTTAACGTGCCAAAGGTTTACATCGCATTTGTTTTCAACCTAAATTAGATGCTTCCTAAGGAGTCCCGGTTTGGCACAGACACAACAGTCCTTTTGGTTTTTTTTCTTTTTCTTAAGGTGTCTTGCTTTGTTTCCTATCTCGTAAAATATGAGCAGAGTCTTAAATCTAATCATTATTCTTCTACAATAGGACGAGTTAGTATTTTCTCAGCATTTTCCCATGGCAAGTATAATATGAAATTTGTCATGAAAGTTACATTTGCAAGTCACGTGGTGATGATTTTAATTCTAAATTAATTGCCCCAGGGAATAATGTTTGGGGAAAACAATCATTAAACAGTTGTCGGTACAAGTCTGCATAAGGCATCATGTCTCTACGTGTTTATCTATTCTCCCACAGGATACCTTTGTCTTGGCTCATTCTGAATCAAGCGTCTTTCCTGCTTTCTCTATGTGGCATGAATATTAGCCACGTGGCTAAGTTTTGTCCAGTTTTCAACCCCATGGAAACTGCTGGCTGACTGGTTTCCTGGGTTCTTTGGAGGCCCAGCTAATAATTTGCCAAGAGCATCCTTAAAGCTACAACGGGCAGGTTTGCAGCCGTCCACAGCAGACTCCCTGGTGTCTTAGTCCACAGGATCATTTCAAAGTGGAGTCACCAATGATCTCCTGAGATGAACTTGGTGAGACTCACGTCCCCAGACAGAACTCTGTACACCTATGGGAGCAGACTTTGAAAAGCCTCCCCTGACTTGGAAGAGGTGCCAGTCCACAAAGGTTCAGTAAAATAAAATTCACTATTCTGGGCCCACAAATGTATTTCAAAACTAGAATACTACATCATTTAAAGAAAGAGAGAGAACTGTTTCCCTACATTAACTGGCCTGAAAATGTGGATTTCAAATATTCTTCATTGCTTCCTAGAACTTGCTTCGTATCATGGAGATCAGAACATATCTGCAGTGCGCTCTTGGACTTTCGTCCCTTAAAAGATAGAAGCTATATGGAAGTTTCTTTTGCTTCATAAATACAATCATAAAATGAAATAAAATTGGGAAATAATCTTCAGTAGACCGAGGAGTTCCCTGGACAATCAAAGTGCTTTCACCGCTGTGGAATGTTGTTAGAATGATAGGAATTGCTGTGAGGAGAACGAGCTGCCATGTTACTTGATAATTCACTGTGTCCTCCCCTCTCTAACACACATGGGAGCGGAGGACCGGAGGCTCTGGCCAACCTTCACACGTGGGTGCAGTTGGTGGAGGGCGGGGTATCTATTCGGTTCTTTTCTTTAGCATCGCCCTGCGGCGACTCGTTGCAAACATGGCACTTGAACACTTGCTTGTACGCCTTCCGGAAGTTTTCTGAGAGAAAGGCGTAGATGATGGGGTTCACCGAGGAGTTGCTGTATGCCAGGCAGTGGGCAGTGATTCTGAAGAAGAAGGAAGCTGGGGTCAGCGGGAATGCTCCGAACTCAGCCCAGAGGTGGACGACATGATGGGGCAGCCATGATATGCCAAATACCACAACGACCACCAGGACAGTCTGTGCAGTCTGGAACAGAGAGCAACAGAAGAGGGTTGGAGAGGGGACGGGAGCTAGGAATTCACCAATTATATCAGAAGAATACAGCGCTGTAAAATACACCCCAATAGCATCCATAGGTACTTTCCTGAGATCACATAAAAGTACTGAATGGCCTCACACAACAGATCCAGCTGGGACCTAACACAGTCCTGATCCCTAGGCATGTATAAAGCACATGTGGACTGTGTTAAGTATGAGGGTACAAACAGATCAAGATTAAGGACTGTCGCCTGAGCTAGAGAATTCTTCCAGCAGTCAAGAGGTGAGGCAGGAGGAACCAGAGGTCTGAACCAGTGTGACCCTTACACAAGACCCCCATCTCATGAAAACAAAGCTGGCACAGCAAGCCTCTTCCAGTGCTCACACAGCAAGTCCAGTGCTCACACAGCAAGTTCCATCACAAGCCTGGAGCTCAGACAAACCCTGATGCACACAAGTGGGAGAGGTCAGTTTCTCATCCTCAAGCATTCCTGAAGACACAGTGGAGACTCTGGGGAGCTAACATTCTCAGTCAGTCCTGAAACACCCTGGAGGCCAAGCAGGCCTATTGCTAGCTTAACTTTGACCACCGTCTTCTTGTTCCTAAGTCAAAAGCACTCAGACATCTAGAGCGGGGTCTCCTTGTTCCTTAGTGATTCTCACTGAATGGACAACAGGAAGAAATTGTCCTTGGATCATGATTTCAACACAAGGGAACCTAGATGGACTGAGCCATGGTCTGTGTGCATGGTCAAAGCCTCCCTACCAGACACGAACCTGGAAGGTGAACAAACCATTCTAAAGGACACCGCTGGCAGGTATGCAGTCCATGGCAGGAGAACTTTCATAATTCTCATGAAAGGGAATCCTATGGTTCTACAAGAGTGCTTCTCAGCCTTCTAACGTTGTGACTCCTTAGATTGTAGTGACCCCCCCCAACTATAAAATTATTTTTGCTGCTACTCTATAGCTGTAATTTTGCTACTGTTAGGAATCATAGTGTAAACGTTTTTAAAGATGGGGGTTTGCCCGAAGAATTGGTGACCTCCAAGTTGAGGGCTACTGTTTAGAATGGAAAGTCTGAAATATAGCATGGGATACCAACATCTCTATGACTGATTCATGGCAGCAAGCTAAGACAATAGGAAAAGTTTATCACTGAGGAAGTGGAAAAACAGCTGGTGGTGAATGGCCAGACTTCTGATAGAGAAGGCAGGGGGTTCGGGGGAGACAGAGACAGAGAGAGGCAGAGAAAAAGAAAGAGAGTGAGACAGAGAGAAACAGAGAGAGACAGAGAGACAGAGATCAAGACAAAGAGAAAGAAAGACAAGCTGGATTTCAGGTCAAGAATAGTAAACACCACAAGACATGAGGGATAGGAGAAGGAAGCTAAACTCACAGCCAAGAGGCATGCTGGATTTTGCAAGATTATTGGCCAGATAGCGGATCTGCTCACCCTCTTTGGAAGATGGCAAAAACCTCCTCAAGACCTGATTTCCTCCTCATTAATGAAGAAGATTAACCAACAAAATGATACCCAGATTGTACGTGGACCATGTGAACACTAACCAGCTCGACTATTAAAAATCCACAGGCAGGTGTTAGAAGTGAAAGCTTACCTATTAAGTCCACTTACGGTCTGAGCCACAGAGCAAACACGATTAGCTAACACATACTACGGAAGTGTTTGGTGTCAATCCATTTGCCCATTAGTGTGTGAGAACTGCCCTTCTCTGGCGACTCAATGGAACCATCTGTAAATGATTACGTTCACAATACCGAAGGGACATACCCTCCTCTGTCTACGGTGGTCAGTCCCTCTCTCTACAAAAGTTCTCCTCTGACCCTATTTCCTTCTTTTAGGAATCACCGGCTAAGCACAAAGCTTAGAGCAGATTGACACCTTAGCAGCTGATAAGGAGTTCTATCTTATCTTGATCAGAATTGCAGATGGCTGTGTGGTTTTTTTTTTTTTTTCAGGGCAGTGGTTTCTCTGAGCGTCTGTGGCTTCCCCAACCAAGCCTTTAACCATCTGCAATCCCTCTGCTTTTCTCAGCCAGAGAAATGAATCTAAGCCAGGTTCATGGTCAACTGATGGTGCTAATGTAATTGGCTAATAACTCAGGGTACAAATATTAGAAGTGAATATTGGGTGCATACTCATAAGAACTATTGCCTAGCTACAACCACTCCTAGGAGAGCTCAATAGAATGCTGCTAAGCACCCCAACGGTCCAGAGGGGACTCTCAGAGCAGAAAGATGGCATCCTTCACACAAGCCCTGGGCCTTGGTCCCAGCCTCAGTAGTATGAGAAGCCAGATATCCCCCAAGAGTGGATTTTTTTTTTTTTCGTTTTTTGCTCTTTCAACCAATGCTGGTGGAGCCGAGAAGAGCAAAAATCTATCAGGAGAAATTCTGCCCTAATCAGAAACCATCCTCCTTTGATGGGTAATGGTCCGTCCAGTACAGACTTCAGACAGCCGTAGGTCTGGAGCTCATCAGCTCCAAGTTAAAGATCTGCTCAGAATAACACATGTGTTCTCATGTCAGCCCCAGGATTGTGAAAATCAGTGTGCTCATCATTACCGGCGAGCATTCTGGGCCCTGTCACTTAGAGGGCCACAGCTCACTCAGTGGGTAATAGTTACTGGGTAGTGGTTATGGGAGAGTTACCTTGGAAGCTGTCTCTTTACAATGTTCAGGAGCTTGAGTGAATCCCTGCGGAACTGCATAAAAGCCACAATAAAACCGGTCTTATCTCATGCACCTTAAGTGAAAGCAATTAAAGAGGTCTCACTTAATACCGACAGCCCTCCTGGAAGCATTTCTACTCACAGACAAAGCAAGAAACGATGCCTCTGCCGTATGCCTCAGAAATGTCTGAATGGACCAGACTCCCCTGCATGCAAAGTGCTGGGATGAAGCGGAAGGACTGCTGTGCGTGGAAAAAGTTCTTAATTCTCATTTCTAACACTGTGTCCCTGATTCTCACAAAGCCGTTTGTCTCTGCCAGAGATGGCGTGACACTGGGCGTACACAGCAAGTGACGTCATTCATTCATTCGGAGCACACAATCCTACTTCCGACATGGACGCTGTCATGACACAGCTTGAGATCTGCGTCTTCATAGTGTGCTTTCTCTTTCTTCCTAACCCTGGACCTGCCAAAAACAGTATTCGTCTCCCTCGATTTGGGAGTTGTTCTCTCCGAGCAATTGGAGACACCTGTGTTTTTCTTCAGAGTCTCATTCAATGCGCTTAACAAAACTGGGGGTAGGGGGACAGGGGAAAGGAAAGAGGGAGCACAGCAGGAGAGTGGGAGAAGCCCCAAGCAAGTTGTAGGAAGGACAGCCTGGACATTCACCAGATGCATCAGGGATTAGGATATAATAACAAAAAAGCTTCTGTTGAAAGCAGCCAGATGTTTGTACAACAGCTGTGGGCCTTCACCAGGTTCCCTCCCAGAAGCACCCACCCACTGCGCTGCCTGGCCCATCCTCCCATCCTCCCAGCATTAGGTAAGGTTCTTGTTTTAAGCCCAACAGGCCTCAAGCCAGAAGCATCATCTCCCTGCCTATCAGTGCTTAAGCAAAGTCCTTAATAGGTCATTGAGTTTCTAATTATCTATGCAAATACATCCTACCTTTTTCTCCCTACCCCCTCACCTCTCTCTGATGCTACCTCTCTCAGGTCCTTCCCCAATTTTCTCCCCACCCCCCCACCCCTGGAGCTGAGGACCGAACCCAGGGCCTTGCACTTGCTAGGCAAGTGCTCTACCACTGAGCTAAATCCCCAACCCCCTTCCCCAATTTTCTTAATTACTTATGTGTACAGGAGTTTTGCTTACATCTATAAATGCAGTATCTTTAAAGGCCAAAAGGCTTCAGAATCCCTGGAACTGGAATTACACAGTTGTGAGCTGCCCTGTGGGTGCTAGACATCCTACCTTCTTCCTACATTTTCCTCCGTATGGACATAGCTGCACAATGTGACCATCATACAGAGCTTCACAACAGTGGTAAGTCTTACACAGAAAGCTCTTCTGCTGATGTGAATGTGGGTATCCCCCAGACTCATAGGTTGAAATCTCATCACCATTTACTGGAGCTAAAGTCATTAGGAGAGAATGAAGCTATGAAGAAAGAGTCCTCAAGAGTTGGACCATTGTGCTTGTAAAAGAAGCCTACCCTGACTCCATCCAGCATGTGTGAATGCAGACAGAAGGCTGGGGTCAAACGTCTACCAGCACTTGACCCTGGACTTCCAGCATTTCTATTTTTTTTAAGCTACACCCTATGGGATATTTTGTTCTTGTCACATTAACAAATGAATGCAGCCCATGGACAGAAAAAAACCGCTTAGCCACTAAGAGGGCCTAGAAACAAATGGCGTTAGAATGAGCCAACTGCCACATCTCCATCAATCTGTTCTCCGTTGGAACCTATTTCCTTCCCATCAACCCGCTGCTGCAGTTTGAGTGTGTAATGTCCTGTAACCAAGGCTCACAAGCTTGCACCTTTCACTCCCTGCTGAGGACCGGGCTTGAGGTAGGGCCTAACTGGAAGAAGTCAGCCACCAGGGCAGACCTTAGGTTTCTCAGCCCACCCGCACTTCCTGATCCCCTCTGCTTTTGGAATGAAGACACAATGTGACTGACCAGTCACCTCATGTTTCTGCCATCTTGCCTTCCCCACAAGGCTGAACTATACCCTCTTGAACTCTAGCCCAAATAACCCTTCCTCCTTTGAGTTGGGGTATCTGGTTACAGTAAGAGAAAAGGTAAGTGACACAGTCGTTGACCATCACTCTACATTAGAGTCCCATGTCACCCCTCAATAGTAAGCATGGAGCATGTGTGTTCCAATGACCACATCCTGTGTTGAGGTTTGGGAGGGTCCCCCATTGATCCTCTGTGATGGGATACTGTGGTCTGTGCTGTGCTCTGCCAGGTGACCCTACTCTGTCTTTTTTTTTTTCTTTTTGCTCTTCTGTCTTCTGTCTCCTGTTTTTCTCTTGCCCTCTCTTTTCCTCCCCCTCCCCCGCATCTGTTACCTATCTCTCTCTTCGACACACATGCACACACACACACACACACACACTCACACGCATGCACACACACACCCTACCATCTTGTTTATTTGCTCTATGCAAACAAAAAAGCAATTAAATCTATCAGAGGAGATCAGGTCAGACATCTGTCCAGCAGTTGTGAAAGGCTAACCCGAGAAGGGAGGAAGAAAAGCTCCCTTTAAAATGCTCGAACTTGCTTTCTTGTAGAGAGGGAATGAATGAAAGGGAAGTTTATATAAATATGTCTTCGTTTTACATATGTCCTCACTTATAAAACGACTGTTATACTCTTCGTCATAAAATTAAGCAGAGGCTTCCCCCAGCCACTCTTACAGGGGTCTTGCATCTTTCCATCACACGTTGTTCTTTCTGAAAGCTTTTCAGTCTCTCACCGATGCCTCGTCAAAGACAAAGGTGAGATTCAGCAAAAGGCTTTTTGTTGTTGTTGTTTAATTTTGTTTTTGTTTTACTGTTTTGTTTTTTGAAGAGGAGTCTGATTCTCTCAATCAAAGTAAACTGTCTTGGTTTTTGGTCCTCGAGGTCCAACCACAGGCCTCTTGCACAACAAGAGTAGGCTCTACCAGGAGACTGCATCCCGGCCCTTTAACATTTACTTCTTATTTTTAGAGGAATTGGGTCTTGCTAAGAGACTCAGGTTTGCCTTGAAGTCTAAATTGAGCATCCTCCTGTCTCAGCCTCCCAAGATTAGAGGATCTCACCACCTGGCTTAAATCTTTTGGATTAATAATAAATAGCATAATCGGTAGGCATCTTCTTCAATGTTGAAACCTAATACACCTCCTTGTACCGTGAGTGTGTGTCTGTGTGTGTGTGTGTGTGTCTGTGTCTGTGTGTGTGTGTATGTATGTGTCGTGTCTGTCTCTCTCTCTATGTGTACGTGTATGTGTGTGAATGTGTGTGTGTCTGTGTTTGTGTCTGTGTGTGTGTATCTGTGTGTGTGTCTGTGTGTGTCTGTGTGTGTCTGTGTGTGTGTGTATCTGTGTGTGTTTCTGTGTGTATGTCTGTGTGTGTGTGTGTGTGTGTGTGTGTCTGTGTGCTTGTGGAATCCAGAAGACAATATATATTAGGTATCTTTCTGCAGGTGTGTGTGTGTGTGTGTGTGTGTGTGTGTGTGTGTGTGTGCTTGTGGAATCCAGAAGACAATATATTAGGGTATCTTTCTGCAGGTGTGTGTGTGTGTGTGTGTGTGTGTGTGTGTGTGTGTGTGTGTGTGTGTGTGCTTGTGGAATCCAGAAGACAATATATTAGGTATCTTTCTGCAGGTGTGTGTGTCTGTGTGTGTGTGTGTGTGTCTGCTTGTGGAATCCAGAAGACAATATATATAAGGTATCTTTCTGCAGGAGCAATCCACCCTGTTTTTTCACTAGGCGGGGTCTTTCATTGGCCTAGCTTACTGGCTAGGCTAGGATGCAGGCCAGCAAGCCCCAGGGATCTGCCCTAGGGATCTGCCCCAGGGATCTGCCTGTCTCTGTCTCCCCAGTTCTGGGATTATAAGTGCAACTTTTCATTTTCTTTTTCTTTTTAACTCGGGTTCTGGGGATCAAACTCAGTTTCTCCTGTTTGTGTGCCTTTTATTGACTGAGCTATCAATCCCCAGCTTCCTGAAGGATGCTAGTGTCCAACATTCCTCCTATTGAATGTCTATGCCCTGTGTTTTCCTCTAGATTCTGCCTCCCAAAGAAAGCCTGTTCCCTTGAGAAACCAGAGGTCAGCTTGTTCCTGCACAGTACCTACACTCTATGAAGAGCAGTCCAAGGAGGAATTACACGTAGTCCTTAATTGCTCTTAAGGACTCGTTTCCTTGGAGGTGAGAAGTATTGCTTCAAGGGAAAACTAATAGATTGAAGGAAGGTTACCACTGCATTAAAATGCAGCATTGGATGCAGAGGAGGAGAACACAGCACTCAGGGTTGACTCCAGTCAGAGGCCTCAGACTTCATCCGTTGTTCTAAAAGTAGAGATCTGCAAACTTAAAACTAAGCCCACCTAGTGACTGCTGGGATGTAGGAGAGGCCAGGGGCAGAAGGCTGAGGCAGTCATGTTTTCTCAGTCAGTTAGTAAAATCTATAAAAGATGACATCCCAAAAGCAAGTTATTTTGAGCTACCAGGAGTAAACCGGTCTCCTTGGGAGGCAGAAGCAGGAGGATCACAAGTTCAAAGCCTGTCTGTTCCCCATCACAGGTTGCAGGTCAGCTAGAGCTGCATGCCAAGGGGTGAGGGGAGGGTGGGTCTCCTCCACACTGATGTGGAGGGCCAGGAAAGGCAGAGCAGGCTGTGCTCAAGCCAAAGCCTTTAGAGTAAATACGACTAACTGAATGATTATTATATATATATATATATATATATATATATATATCATCAGAATAGGTATTTAGAAAGGAAAAAACAGGTATTTAAAGATACTTTCAGTAATGCATGTGGGTTAAAAGGTCTGGTTAACTTCCCTGTAATAAAGTTGCCTGATAATTTCATTCCACTGTCTATACCCAGGAATCACATAGATTTCATTACAGTAAAAGATAAATTAACCGTGGTGTGTAAAACAATTTTCTTCAGTGAGTGGAAATGCGGTGGATCCCAGAAAGTTAGAAGCTTTCGTATTATTATGCAGAAGAAAGTGTTGGGTGGGATTCCCTAGATGAGAAAGAGGGGTAGGATCCCAGTGATTTTTCTTTCTGTCTTTCCCGTGCCAAGGTCCGACAAAGTCTAGGGAAGAGATCAGCCTGATGACCTGCTCCTGGGGCTCAAGAGAATGACAAACCAGTGCTCTCCACGTGAGAGGCAAAGTGACCAGTTTGAGTCACTCCTAAGACGTTGAATGCTACAAGTGCAAATTACATCCCAGCCTCTCTGAGTTCTCCCAGATCTAAGCCTCTCCTCTGGAAGTCTGTCTTTCCAGGCCTCCCCACCCTCTCCCGTTTTACCTGCCACACCCTTCCTGACGTGGCTCCTGCTCAACCCTACCCCTTAGTGGTGGCAGTTCACGAAAATGTCCGTCTCAGTCAACCAGTTTTCCAACCTGTGGTTGGACATGAAAATCATTTAAAGCAAAATTCAGCTAAGCTCTGGAAAAACGGGCAGCAGCAGCATCTGTCTGTGAATGTTACCTTTTTCTTGGACGCCTCTGACTTTTTTGACATGTTCTTCAACTTTTTATGCAGATGATTGAGAACCTGCAAAATATAACCAGATGAAACAGGGTTAACTTAAACACTGCCTCTTTTTCGGTGACAAACACAAAGCTTTGGTGTGGTAATATTAGTGCCTATAAAACAAGGAAAACAGAAATGCATTTTAGATTTTTAAGAAGCCCTGAATCCAAGCAGGTGAATGAGTTCAGACTGTCCCTGGAAGACAGACCACACCCGGATCTAGTTAGAGTTGTGGATAATGAAAACCAGGCTCAGAGTTTCTTGAAGAAAGAGCCTCTCCTGAGGTGGGGTGGGGCTGACTCATGCAGTCAGTCCCCTGCCCGTATTGCCTTGCTTCCGTCTGAGAATCCACACGCCTAAACTCACCAGGTCCTAATATATATATATTGCTGGTCAGTTGCTCAGTGTGGCTTGCCCAGTCCTGCAACAGTTTCTGGAGCTATCTATGAACCCCTCCCATTCCAAGTCTCTAAGACAGCGGGTCTCAACCTTCGGGTTCCGACCTCTTTTGCAAACCTCCATCCCCAAAAGTATTTACGTTATGATTCGTTAACAGTAGCAAAATTGCAGGGTGGAGTAGCAGCAGAAGTAACATTATGGTTGGGGGGAGTGGGGGTGGTCGCCACAGCGTGAGAAACCGTAAGGGTCACAGCGTTAGGAAGGTTGAGAACCCCTGCTCTGGAGCAAAGCAGGAGCCAGCAGGGCTCCTTTTGTGTATACTGTGGGGTCTTCAGACAATCCCCTTCAGGAATTCGGCATTGTTGGTGAGTTTTACTATCCTGCGGGTTTCCCACTTGCCATGCCGGTCTAGGAGACAAGCTAGCTTTCATACATTGAAAAGTCACTTCAGCTGTCCTCTCCCCATCCCCCCGTGCCCCCGTCATACATTGGAGGAACGATTTGAATGTAGCCATTGCTGTTGTACATAGGAATTCGCAAGCTGTGTGCTTTCTCCACAGTGCCTGCCCTGCAGGGCAGGTCCCAGATCGGTTTCCCTACTCTGATGGAGGACCTAGAGTATGGCACAGAGATTGGAAAGGACTGGACTTCTGAAGAATCGCTCAGGGAGTGGGTGTGTGTTCCGGCCACTTGGATGTTTCCCTCCAACACCGCAACATGGAAATAATTTAATCGAATTGGCCTTACTGCCGAAGTCAGCTCCAGCCTGCTCCGAGCAGCGGCATCAGTCACGTCCTAAGAGAAACCTTGGGACTCACGTACCAGCTTTCTCTACCCAAGCAGCAAAGCAGCCAGCCTAGCGGCCGTCTCCAGTGTGGGCTTCTGTCTTCCGTCTTCTTGCCCTATTGAGACACTTCTCACTCCCTGAAAACACATCAGTGTCCCACAACCAAATGAGTCTTTGCTCGCTATGGAGGCAAGTGCATAACCGGCTGATATACCAATGTTGGAGTAGCCTTGTTCTGCCGTCAGAAGCTACAGGGAAGTTTTCAACAGCAACTCTCTAAAAAACTTGTAAGAGGAAGGTGAGGGCTGGAGCCAGGAGCCTGGTGGTGGAGTCAAGACTGACCATCTAGCTGACAGCGGCCAGCATGCTTGTGAATCCCTATATGTGACAGCAGCAACAACATTCCTGTCATTTCTCCCCACTATGACACTGGCAAGAGAGCATAATGGCTTCTAAGAAATTCTTCTTTCTAGCTGGAAACATCTTTTCCGTGGATGTTACTATTTGCAAACTTATTAAAACTAGCTCATGTCTCTGACAGGTCTGCTAAGTACAAAACCTGGAAGAAAATCGGGAATCCCTAGAGATGCCTAGTTCCCAAAGGAAGCTGTCTAAAGACCACAGATCACAATACTATGGGTCACGGAGGGAAAAGGCTGGAGGAGACCCCAAGAGAATCTGCTAAAGGACAGGAGCATCGGTGGCCAACTTCTTGGCGTTGCTTGGGTTTAAACAGTCAGGCCAACTAAGTCGGGTCCCAGTTCAGCAATTGGAAGCACCTAAGAATATGGAACTTGCTCAACCATCCATGGAGATGATTCTAGATGTGTTTTTCTTAGCTCTGTTTCTCTTCTGTGGCTCAGGCTGTGAGTATGCAGGGTCGTGTTGTGACAGACCTTAAGGTCCTGCCATTGAGAGACAGAGTCTAGATATTGGGATGAGTTGAGACTCCGTCTCTTGAGACAAGGAGCATAACAGGAGTGTGTCCTCACTTTTGACCCAGGAGGGGTCTAAGCAGGGATGTGTGCTGAGGGAAGAGGGCGGCAGGCAAGAGCCCTACAGTACAGAGAGGAACACCTTCTGTACTGGATACTGAACACAGCAGGCTGCTCCAACTCAATGGGCCCTCCAGGGCCTTTCAGGTGCAAAGGACCATCTCCGTAAAACATGGATGGAAAGACCATCCCAGGGATGCGATTCATTCATTTATTTTTAAAATGAAAAGTCTAAAATACGTGGCAATTAAATACATGGTCATTAATTTCAAGTGCAATTCTGGCTGTCCATGACTTCTCCCACTGGCCGACAGCCCCATCCTTGGACACACACAGCCAATTCAGAACCCAACATGAAGCTCCAGACTCGTTAACTAGATGGCACAGGTTAGCGCTGGACAGAGCACGGCAAGTCCAAGTTTAACTTTCCTCCAGTTGTCTAGGGCCCGGGATGAATTTGAAAATATTAACGTCGACTCCAAAGATGTTTCCAAATGGAGTTCTTGCCTAGCCACTAACTATTTCTGAATGAAAAATGTTTAAACGATCTAGTCATTGCTTCTTAAGATCTGCTTCTGAGGGACTTCTGTAGACTTTTCAATGACAACCTGTTTAGCCCTAAAAGCCTACCTTTTCATTTCCACAAAGATTGAAATGGTATGCACTCACTGATAAGTGGATATTAGCCCAAAAGTTCAGATTACCCAAGATACAATTCACAGACCACATGAAGCTCAAGAAGAAGGATGACTAAAGTGCAGATGCTTCAGTCCTTCTTAAAGGAGGAAACAAAATATTTCATAGGAGGAAATACAGAGACAAAGTTTGGAGCAGAGACTGAAGGAATGGCCATTCAGAGCCTGCCCCACCTAGGGATCCAGCCTCTCTCTCCTCTCTCTCTCTCTCTCTCTCTCTCTCTCTCTCTCTCTCTCTCTCCACACACACACACACACACACACACACACACACACACACACACACATACAACCATCAAACCCAGACAATATTGTTGATGCCAAGAAGTGCATGCTGACAGGAGCCTGATATAGCTGTCTCATGAGAGAGTCTGCCAGAGCCTGACAAATACAGAGGAAGATTCTAGCAGCCAACCATTGAACTGAGAATGGGGTCCCCATTGGAGGAGTTAGAGAAAGGATTGAAGGAGCTGAAGGAGTTTGCAACCCCATAAGAACAACAATACCAACCAACCAGAGCTCCCAGGGACTAAACCACTACCCAAAGGGTACACATGGACAGACCCATGGCTCCAGATGCATATGTAGCAGAAGATGGCCTTGTTGAGCACCAATGGGAGGAGAAGACATTGGTCCTGCCAAGGCTGGACCCCCCCCTCAATGTAGGGGAATGTCAGGGTGGGAAGGCAGGAGGGGGTAGGTGGTTAGGTGTGGGAACAACCTCATAGAAGAAGGGGGAGGAGATAGGGGGGTTATAAACAGGAAACAGGGAAAGGGGATAGCATTTGAAATGTAAACAAAATAAATATCCAATAAAAAAATGTGAAACTCTTAAAAAAGAAAAAGAAAATGTTTTTGTTGTTGCTGCTGCTGCTGCTGTTGTTGTTGCCTAAAGACTTTGGAGGAAATGAGGAAGCATATGTTTCCATTTTGAGGCAGCAATTAGGAACTGAAGGGACCAGTGTTTTAAGTGTGACTCTAGGTCCCAGTCTCTGGTCCTCCAGGGATGGACTGTCACTTCCTGAAACTCTTCCTCAATCACTTACCAGCCTTACCATCTGGTCAGCCGCTGCATCGCCCTGAAAGTCCTTTTCCTTGTTAATAAAGTAGAGATAGCAGCTCCCACCCAGAGGCTCACTGGGCGCATCCATGGATGTGTGCCCACAACTCCAGCTGCACACCGGCCCTTGCTGGGCATTTGCTACTTCCAACCAGCAAGGTTGTCATTGTAGGCTTCATCCAGTGCACTCACTGAGATGATATGGCCGTTCAAAAGAGACACAACGTGATCCTATAAAGGTGGGAAAGATGGCCTCCTTCAAATGCATTTTTCTGGGGCAGATCTGCCGTATGAGTGGAATGTAAGAAACCATTGCTTTTCTAGACGGGGGGTTATGTCTGGTCCTGCTGGCACTGGAAAAAAAAGTGGATTGGGAATCGGGGAAAGATAAAGTTACATGGAAACTTCAGGATTTGCATTGCAGAGATTTTCCACCCAGTCCTGGCTGGTTCTGATAGTACCCTGCAGGGAAATATTGTGACAGAGGTTACCCCAAGAACCACATCAAGGGACCACCAACAATACATTCTGGATTAATAAACCATCAGCACATAGTACGTAAGACGTTCAAGGCCTTTGACTAACATAAATGTGCAATGCTCTGTAGTTCCTTGGAGGCTGTGAGCCTCCAGTCCTTCCCAATACAGCAGGACAAGCACTCGGCCTCTGCGGCTGTGTGTTCCTGCTCACCACCTGAATCCCTAACACTGTCCACACACCCCTCCCCGGAGACAGCGCTTGTCCTTCTACCCAGAGTTCCCTGGGATTTCAGTCAAGTCTCTACGGAGAAAAAGGGCTTCCCACTTGGTTTTTAGAATGCTAAACGAAAACCCAAAGCCCTGAACCTGATGTGTAGAGGCTTATGGAGTCTGGACTCTGAAAACCCACTGAGGGGCAACAGCCAACGTGCTTTGCTGGGAAAGCATGGCTCCAGGGACCACCACACTAGCAGGTCTCAGCAGAGAGGGTGGCTAGAGCCCACCATTGCCCGAGGCTGGCTCTTAGAAGGAGCACAGACTCTCTGCAGCTCCCTTTGTCCTGTTGCATTAGTTTCTTGGAGCCCAGCGATCTTGTTTAAAAGCTGCTGAGGCCTAGGGGGCTCTAACTTTTAGCAGCAGATCCAAGATACACAATTGCCTCTCTGAACCCTGAGGTGATCAGGAGCAGGAGTAGAGCTGCAGCGCCTTGAAGGAGAGCAGAGAAGAAAGTCTCTCTATATAACAGGAACTGCAAACTTCAGGCACTCTCCCACCCCTGCCAGCCATCTCTCAAACTCCAAGTTAACTTTTCTTGCCCCACAAATGATGTCGGAGCAAGCTGAGACAAAGCGAAATGGAACAGAATGGAGAACAGAGGCGTGGCAGGGAGATATGAAGCTCCCTCGGGGTCAAAGGACACTAAGAGCTGCAGAGGAGCCTGGCCAGCACTCCACTAACTCACCTTGGCATAGCAAAAGCAGATGAGCAGTAAGGGCAGAAGGTAGCCAAAGACGAAAGTGCACACCACGTAAGCCTTCTTATGGAGTTGGTTGGGCCAGTGCTCCCAGCAGAAGGTTTGGTTGCTGTCCCGATGAAAAAGGCGCTGGTAGTAGGCCACCGGCGAGGCCATAGCGATGGACAGCGCCCAGATGAAGCCCACGCCCAGCAGCGCGTTGCGGGACACCCTGAGGGAGGAGGAGCGCCGTGAATGCACAATGGCCACATAGCGATCCACAGACATCGCGGCCAGGGTGAAGATGCTCACGAGCATGGACACGGTGAAGAAGTAGTGTATAAACTTGCAGATGAAGGCGCCCAGCACCCAGGTGGGCAGTGCGTACACGGTGGCCTGGAAAGGGATGCAGAAGAGCAGGTAGGCCAGGTCTGCGATGCTCAGATTGAGGATGAACAGGTTGGTGGTGCTGCGCGGCTTGCCCGGTTTGCTGCGCGCCAGCACGGTGATCACCAGGCTGTTGCCCAGCACGCCCATCGCGAAAATAAGGCCAAACACCACCAGCGTGATGAAGTTCTCCACGCCGATGCCGAAGAGCGGCCTGGGTTCCGCTGGAGGTTCAGGGTCGCTCCCATTCCCTTCACTGAGGTTCACAGTAGCCAGTTCCATCACTTACTGAGACACCCCCTTGGGGCGCTGTGCAACGGACCAGAGCTCCTTGGAGAGTTGTGCCAGCCAAGGAAAGCCGGCTCTGGAGGTAGCCTAGGGTCACAGGATGGCACTGGACAGCGCGGAGAGAGCGCGCGTCTCCAGCTAGAACCTCCCGCGACCCGCAAGACAGCAGAGGACAGTGACCCGGGCTGTGCCTGCTCTCGCTATCCTCTTCCCTGGCCTGGCTAAAGAGGAGGCGGTGCTGCGAGTCCCGAGCTGAGCCTTCCTGTGCGGGGGCGGCAAGCTCCAGAGAACAGAGGTACGGGTCTAGGCGACTCCCATTGCTGGCAGTCAGTCAGCAAGCTGAGCGGGCGGGACTCTTCCGCAGCTACCTGCAGGCGGAGAATCTTCTGCGCGGTTAAGGGTTCCAATCCCTGGCCCCTTGTGAGCTGCGTCCCCTTGCTCTCAGTGCCTTGAGGTCGCACCTGTTGCTTTGAGCCTCTTCTTCCCGCCACGCTCCGCAGAGCCCAGTGATGCACACCTTCAATGATGCAAAGGGTAGCTGAGCTTGCCGCACTAAAATCCACCGTCCTGCCCTGCTGCCGCTGGCGCTGGCGTAGGCGCTGGCTCTGTGGCTCCCTCCCGGTCCCAGGTCCTCTGCAGGGCGCACCTCTCTCACGGATCCCCAGTGGCCGGCAGGGATTCTGCAGTACCTGAGAGATTGTGAGTATTCAACTGCGTCCCCTCTGTGCTTCCTCAACCGGATAGGTGGCAGCCCGCCTCCTTGCTGGAACTGGGGAGCCACTCTATGTGCTGCCCCACTGCCCCTCTGGTCCCTGAAGGCGACTGTTGGCCGGGGGAAGCCAAGCTGGGTGCGCTCCGGCTTGTGCAGGCTGAGGTGACAGGCTGTGCAGTCCTTCTGCCAATTGGTACCTTTGGTCTTTCCCGCTCCTGGCAAAAGCAGAAATAAATCCCACGAAAATCAAAGGTTGGTACTGTTACCGGGGTTCTGTGACATTCTCTGCCTCGCGCTCCCTCCCTTGTCCAGTCACAAGCTAGGGAGGAAAGAGGCAGGAAAGAAACAAGCACAGGCTGCGCGAGTTTTCTTTACCAGCGTGTCCTGTGCACGCTGCTCACCTCGGGGATCCATCATTTCCACCAGACATTACTCATGTGAGTGACACAAACGGAAGCCTTGACGAATGAAGTGTTTGTGTGGAGTCATTTGACTGATGAAAGGGGGAGAGGGGGACGCCAACTATGAAACGCTGCTTCTAGTAGCTCTAAAGAAAAACCTGCCCTTGCATGTAGGTACTGGCAACTACATCGCTTTCAAACCCGCCAGCGTCCTCCAGCGGTGTGTGACCAGCACTGCTAGACACAAGGCCAGAGGCAGAGTATGCACAGGATAGGACAGGGCGTTCCTGGGGAGGCTTTGTGCCCTGGAGATTTGCCAGTCCAGCCCTGCAGGCATGAGTGCACAAGGGTGATGCAGGAGCTGCATTACCTGGGAGAGTTTGGGGACGAGCTATACCTCATTTCTCCCCCTCACCAGCTCTCTTCTTCTACACTGCCAGGGACATTCTGAAGCTATGCATCTCGTACCTGCTAATGCTTTGCACTTGTACTTAATACAGAGAGCTCCCTTACAAAGGAAGTGTGTATTCATCTCAAGGAGAGCACAACTGTCGGTTGTTGCTAGCATTCATCTAAGCATTCAAAGCGTCCTTACTACACTAGGAGGGGGAGCTGGCTTACCCTTTGTCTTGCCTTTCTCCCCAGCAATGCTTTGTGGCCTAGAGCTTCCCAGTATACTGTTCTGTTGACAGCTTTGCTGCATTGAAGGTCATACGGAATAGGTCTTGGAGGAGTGGTTTAGCCATGGGGGTTCTATTTTGCTTTATTCTGGTGTGTGTGTGTGTGTGTGTGTGTGTGTGTGTGTGTGTGTGTTTCTGGGAATTGGTTGAGCTCAGGGCCTAAGGCAGGTTGGTCAAAGACTCTCCCAGTGATCAATATCTCCAGCAAGAACTTGTAGGGACTTGGCTGTTGTTTTCGCTTTCATGTGGTATAAACTTTGTATTAAGGAATCGCTGTTTTGTGTTTATTGTGTGACTGTGCATGCGTGTGTGTTTGTGTCTATGTGTGTGAGAGTTTGTGTGTGTGTGAGAGAGAGAGAGAGAATTCATATGTATGACCAGGTGTGAGTGTGTGTGCTTATGTACATGTGTGAGTATATGTGTGTAACAGTGCATGTGTTGTGCGTGTGCCTGTGAGTGTGTGTGTGCGTGTGTGTGTGTGTGTGTGTGCGTGTGTGCGTGCGTGTGTGTGTGTGTGCATGTGTGTGTGCGTGTGTGTGTGTGTGTGTGTGTGTGAACTCATATGTATGACCAGGTGTGAGTGCTTATGTATGTATGTGTGTGCTTATGTACATGTGTGAGTATATGTGTGACAGTGCATGTGTTGTGCGTGTACCTGTGTGTGTGTGTGTGTGTGTGTGTGTGTGTGTGTGCGTGTGTGCATGCTGGCACTCATGGTGGTCACAGTCACAAGAAAACTTCCAGGAGTTGCTTCCCTCCTTCCACCAGGGGTTCTGGGGATAGAACTCAAGTCACCAGGTTTGCTTGGCAGGTGCGTTCACACCCTGAGACATCTCCTCGGC
Source organism: Rattus rattus (assembly GCF_011064425.1). Taxonomy (NCBI): domain Eukaryota; kingdom Metazoa; phylum Chordata; class Mammalia; order Rodentia; family Muridae; genus Rattus; species Rattus rattus. The sequence goes on along the minus strand of NC_046168.1, from coordinate 49,908,443 downwards.
CCTCTATGAACTGTTTTTGACATGGGAGGCCCAGAAATGAGATTTACATCATACCCAGAGCCCACCATCCAGCTTAAACTACATAAAAACTCACCAAGATCCTTGAAGTCATTCCACATACTTGTCTAATCACAGTCTCCACCACAGCCCCCTAAACATGTGCTCTCTGCTCCTTTCCAAATGTCCATGTGGTATACCCATATGTCCTTAAATGGTATTCCATGACGGGCTTGGAGGTGTACTGGCTGTATTTGTGTGTCGACTTGACACAAGCTAGAGTCATAGAGAGGAAGGAGCCTCCCTTGAGGAAAGGCCTCCATGAGACACAGCTGTGAGGCATTTTCTCAATTAGCGATCAAGGCGGGGAGGGCCCAGACCATTGTGGGTGGTGCCATCCCTGGGCTTGTGATCCTGGGTTCTATTAGAAAGCAGGCGGAGCAAGTCAGGGGAAGCAAGCCAGTAAGCAGCACCCCGCCATGACCTCTGCATCAGCTCCTGCCTCCAGTTTCCGCCCTGTTTAAGTTCCTGTCCTGATTTCTATCAATGATGAATGTAAGCCGAATAAAGCCGTTCTTCCCCCAACTGCTTTCTGGTCATGGTGTTTTGTGGCAGCAATGAAATCCCTAACAAAGTCTGGGGTGGGGGTGGGGGTGGAGCTTTCATTCTTGCTTTAGTAGTGTGAGACGCTTTGCACTGTGATCAACTTTTTGCCTTGGTTTGCCTTCGGCTGGTCATTCATCCGTCCCCGTGTAGAGGCACAAAGGCTCGGTTCACAGCATTCTGCCTTTTGTTTCCTGTACTCTTCCTCTGCCCCGCGACCTCTTCAGAGCAGTACATAAACGCAAGACTCTCGGACTCAACGTGCTCGTCTCCGTCTCCTAACCTCGTGAGTTTGGTGCATGTCTATTCCTCGCTGTCCCTGATCCAACTGTTGGTTCGTTGACGGCTCCTGGACGCTTGGCACGTCTGTTGTTTCCTAGGAGCTGCTCCCTCTGCCGTTCTTTGCCGGAAATGCTCCATGGCCCCTCCAAGGAGCTTCCTCCCTGACTTCTGCAAGACTGTGCTCCAAGAATCTTGCCCACGGGGGTTTCTCCGGACCATCCTAAACGCTGTTTCTCTCCCACGTTACTGTGCCCTTCGCCTTGCTTTCTTCCCCGTTCACAGTCTTTGCCACATTTCATAGTTTACTGTCACATCCTTTTAGAAGCCTTATCCGTAGTACAGAAGGGATTGACAAGTATGGAGTTGGATGTGTTAGTCTCGAAATAATGCAACACCTCACAGCTGGAGGCACGAGTTTAGAGCCGTCTTGAGTCCATTATTACTTAATACAAATTAAAATTAAAACGAATTGTTGTTATGACCCGCTCGCAAACAGCTCAGCCTCGAATCATTGCTAGTGCCATGACTCCTCTGTCTCACTGGTCTCTGCAGCCCAATCGCTTGACCTTTCTTTATAACGTCCTTGCTAGAGATCATCACTAGGCAGCCAGAGCTCATTTTCTTCTCCCAGGGTTTGTAACTGCCTGCTTTCGCCTCCTCAGCCCTCTGTCAGAGAACACGTTTCAGTCCTTCCTTTAGTAGGAGGCAATGACGAAAAGCTTTTGGCCCTTCTGATCCAATAGCACCTGACCAAACAGTTCTTTGCTCGCCCCGTTGTTTTCATTCCCACAAAGTCAGCTCCCTGCCCTTTGTCTTTTTGTATAGATAATTTCACTTTTCTCTACATTGTCTTCTTCTGGTGTCACTGATCAGGACTTGCTTCAGTGTTTGGGATGTTTTTATTTTTCACACACATCCTTCCCCAAGTTTCTAGAGGTAAGGAGTAACATTTTTTCATGGGTTTTAGAAAATTCTTGGGCTTTATCTCTTTAGATGTTGAGTTTCCGAACTCCTGCTCTGTGCTCCTGGATTTCTAAAGGGTGTATGACGTTCTCCTCTGTCTCTTAGTCACATGGTCTTACCTCCCATCTCTCCTCAGTCTCTTAGTCACGTGGTCTTACCTCCCATCTCTCCTCAGTCTCTTAGTCACGTGGTCTTACCTCCTATCTCTCCTCAGTCTCTTAGTCACATGGTCTTACCTCCCACTTTCCTCCTGTCTCTTGGTCACATGGTCTTATCTCCCACTTTCCTCCTGTCTCATAGTCACGTAGTCTTACCTCTCACTTTCCTCCTGTCTCATAGTCACGTGGTCTTACCTCTCACTTTCCTCCTGTCTCTTGGTCACATGGTCTTACCTCCCATCTCTGCCGCACTTCCCGGGTGGTTCTCAGGCCATGTACCATGCATTTTCCCACTGCTCTTGAATTCTAATAGGTTTTGGGTTTTTTTGTCAAATATACCAGGACTAGGTTTTTTTAATACTTCCTTTTTCATTATCTATGTTTCCAACTACCCTGGTAATTTCTTCAAGTACTTTTAGTGTGATAACTTTATATTCTGAATATTTCAATGTCTGAACACTTTGGAGCCCAACATGTTCCTGTCATTTCTCCATAGTTGTATTTGTGTGCCCCTTTCGTAGTTTCTGTTTGCTTTTCAATTTATTGTTGAATTTCTTTCCTGCTAGATTGTATCTGTGAGAACTTTGTGAATCTTGGGCTCTGAGTACATTCCCCTAAAACTATGCTCAACTCGGACATTGTAATTTGATTTAACTCGAGTGTTCTGGACACACAAAGGAGAATTACACTCCAGAAAGGCACAAGGGCACGAGGGCACGAAACCCCAGAGAAGTACCTATTTCTTCCTCCTGATCTCAGAACACTGACACCGCTCTCTAGGTTCCCTTTAATAGTTTGCTTGCTTGCTGTCTTGCTGTATGTATGTATACCTGCCCCTACTCTCTGAATTTCTCTACCTTCATTCTCAGAGGGTCTTTGAGCTGATTGGGTGGGTAGGAGGGTGGGGCAGAAATTAGTCACGCCTATTCCCAGCAGGCCTTGAGCCACTCATAGGGCAACTCCCAAACGAAAAGTTCATTTTGGGTCCCATGAGGGATCTGCCACTACGAACAACTATCCTCCCTACAGTGACTTTTTACCACAGTAAGAAGTCAATTAGGGTCACAAAGGCTTTTTTCTTTCTTTTTTTTGGTTTCTCTCTGTGTAGCCCTGGCTGTCACTTTATGGACAAGGCTGACTTCAAATTCAGAGATCTCCCAGCCTCTGCCTCCCAACCACCACCCACTTACGGCTTACTTCTTGTTCATGAAGCATTTAGCCTTGAGTTGGCTAAAATTCTGTCCTCTATTCAGTAGTACATGTTCTACGTGCATGTACAGCAATACAACCACAGAATCCCATAGTCTCTCACACCACTCATCAGCTCGGGATGACCTCAGAGCAACCTTGACATTTGCCTATATTAAATTAATTAATTAGTCAATCGATCATTACGAGGTTCCCTCCTTTAGGAATGAAATTCAGGAAACTTAGAGGAAACTTGCATAGCTTTCCTGAAGCAGCTGGTCTTGCCTAGAATTTGTGAAGAACGCACGCGGAAACACACAAATCATATTTCTACAGATCTGCAGTTTTTTGAATGTCCCATAAAGGCTGCTGAAGGCTGTACTTACATGTCACCCGAAAAATCGCCAGGTACCTCAAAAAGGTGACACAGAGGCAGAAAGCAAGACACCTCAAAATTTGAGTTGCCTGAAAAAGAGGAAGAAAGAAAACCACACCTTTTTAAGTTGGGGTCTAAGAAAGCCTGCTGGGCTCTGCCATAGAGCTTGGCCAGCAGCTGCAGGGCAGAAGAGGGTAGAGGGTAAAGCTTCAGAGAACACGTGAGAAGGCCTAGAGTACCAGGAACAGCACGCACAGGCTTTGACTAGTATCTGAAAGAAATGGATGGAAAAAAAAAAAGAACACCGTTTTCTGAGTCAGGAAAAGTGGGCAGGCCTGTGCAGTAGTCTTTGCAAGTAATTGCAAGCGCCCGCCCAACTTTATCTTAACAAGCTTGATCTGCAACCCCAGCAAGCAGGGCCCTAAAGCACCCCCACCCTGAGATGAATACCGGAGGACTGATAGGCATTGCTATAGCTCTTTCCAGCGCAGTGTGGATTCACCCACATGTTGAGATGCCCCCTGCAGTACAGGGCTGATTCCCAGCTAATTAAGATGAACAGACACGACCTTCCCCTTATATAAGTGACATTTTTATCTTCAATATTCTTTTGAAACAACTTCTTTTTGGTATTCTCCTCCTTTAAAGCCAATGTGAGTTCCAGGGTTTAAAAGGGATGAAAGTCCTCATCATCTGTCCAATTATCTCCTCGAATTTTCTCCCTCTCTCTTTCCTCCCTACCTTGCATTACAGTAATTGATGGTGACATGTTATGTTTGACCCCAGGAAAAGCAGCAGAGAGGAATAAGTCTCTCCTCTTGTTGACAGCCTTGTACATTTCTATTTGGAGAACCCTTAGCTGTTAGGGTCCTGCCTGGCCCACCCACACTCAGTCATGGCCATCAGGAGGCTCGGGGTTGGAGGGCGTGTGCCCTATGTCCGCTTGGGCTGTGCCACCTGTAGTGACATCTGTCAGCAGCCAGGCCATGGCTGACACTGAGACAAGGGGAGAGGGGGAGGAAGAAGCCACACCTTCGAAATAAGACTCACGTTTATCTCCAGGAACTGGAAAAGACTGTATCCCCATGCTGAGCCTCAATCTCGTCACCTGGGAACCAATTTCTCTGAAATTGTTCTCTCTGCATCTCATTACATCAAGATGCATTTGGAAACACAGAAATAACAAAACACCCATATTCCATGGCAACAGGCTCTATGTTAACAAGTTTGTTAGCAAGTTGTTGACAACCCAAGTTCAGTCTCTAGGGTCTATAAGGTGAAAGGAAAGAAATGACTTTTAAATGCTATTCTTTTATCTTCATAACCACACGATGGCATACACGCACGCGCACAACATGCGTGCACACACACATGCACACACACGCTCGCGCGCACACACACACACACACTGTGGCATGCATGTACATGCACACATTACAGCATGTATGCACTCGCATGCACACACACACACGCAAGTAAAATGTAATTTTTTAAAGATTTATTTATTCTATATATATGAGTACACTGTCGCTGTCCTCAGACACACCAGCAGAGGGCATCAGATCCCATTACAGATGGTTGTGAGCCACCATGTGGTTGCTGGGAATTGAACTCAGGACCTCTGGAAGAGCAGTCAGTGCTCTTAACCACTGAGCCATCTCTCCAGCCCTTTAAAAAAAAAGATTTATTTATTTTATGTATATGAATACACTTTTTTAAAGATTTATTTAAAATGTAATTTTAAATGTAATAAAAAAATTTAAAGAAGTTACCTATACAAAGTAATGCAGAATGTGAGGCCCTAAAATTAACTCCACTGTTATTTTTGAACTTTTAATACATTACAGGAACTTTTCCTGGTCTTGTCTATGGGGTGTTCTGTCCTGTAAGCTTCTTATACATGGATAGGCATCCGGTAGGCAGAAAGGATTCTGGGATAATTCACCAGGAAGTGTGACCGCGAGAGGACTCATGGCGCCTGAGCACAAAATGTAGCAGAATGTAGATTAGAGTAAATGGGTTATTTCAAGTGATGATCAAGGAAGAGCCTAGCTATATGGTCTACGTATTTGTAAATATACTTTGACTCTGAGTCTTGTTTCTGGGAGCATGGGGCTGGGAGGAAGAACCAGACCAAACTTCTATACAACACATCTCTTCCTTTAGGTTTGGGGAATTTTCTTCTACAGTTTCACTGAAGAGATTCTCTAAACTTTCACCATGATATTCTCCTCCTCTACCCACAGTTTGGCAATTCAGTCTTTCTTGGTGTCCCAAAGCCCTCCTGTATTCTGGTCATCTGTGTTTCAATTTCCCATTGACCTTTATTCTGGGATCCAAATCCTCTACTTCGTCTTCAAAGCCTGATCCAGCCTTTTGAATGATCCACTCTAGTGATGACATTTCCCCACTGAGGCTCTTAACTGGCTTACTTCAGTTTGGATTTCCTCCTGCCACGAGCATCTATCTAAACTCCAGCCTCTAATTCTGAACACTTCCTTCTCTACATAACCCAGAAGTGACAATCTGCACTCCTATCTCAAGCCAAGCAACCCAGACTGGCTCCTGCCCAAAACTGGTGGAAAACCAGCCCTTCCCGACCTGCCAAAGAAGGGGAAGAATAGTGAGAAGGGATTGAATAATGGTGACAGTCAAAATGAAACAGACAGCATTAAGAAGCATCCCAACAAGGAAACCTGAAAGGGGAACAGAAATAGAAACTCATCCATCAACCATTTTCTCAGAATGCCAAAACCCCAAACTTTGAATGACGTTTGCTGACCATCCACAAGAGCTTAAGGAGGAGAATGAAGGGGCTCTGCGGGATTTGACCAGAGTTCGAGTGGCGGAATTTGAAGATATAAAATCAGATGACAGAAGAGATTGTTATCTGGATGAAAATCCATCCTTTGAAATCTCCACAGAACTCAAAAAGGTCAACAAGCTGAAGGGCCCAAGTGAGGACGCCTCAGTCCCACTTCAGAGGGAGAAGAAAGCAACAATGGGGGAGGGAGGGAAGGACAAGGGAGGGAAAGGGGGTGGGGTTGGAGGAGAGGTATTGGATGGGGGAAAAGGACTGAAGCCCTGAGGGCCACCAGAAAGAATGAAAACGGGTGACCTTGGGAGGAAGGAGGTTGGGAGGATCCTCTAGAATGTATCAGAGACCTGGGAAGTGAGAGACTCTCAGGACTCAAAGCTGGGGACCCTAGATGAAATGCCCTAGAGTGGGGAGAGGGAACTTGTTGAGTCCATTTCCAGCAGAAAGACAGGGCATCAAGTAAGGGATGGGGTTGCTATTCCACAGTCAAAGCTCTGACCCATAATTCTTCCTATCTGAAAAAAATGCAGGGATGGAAGTGGAGAAGAGCCTGAGGAAAAGAAGGTCCAACTACAGGCTCAAAGTGGGTTCTACCTCAAGGGGAGGCCCCAAGACCTGACACCATTACTTAGGCTATGGGGTGCTCACAAAAAGGGACCTATCATGACTGTCCTCCAAAAGACCCAACAAGCAGCTGAAAGAGTCAGAGGCAGATATGTGCACCGAACCAATGAACAGAAGCTGCTGACCCCTCTGACTGAATTAGGGAAAAACTGGAGGAAGCTGAGGAGGAAGAAGCAGCCCTATAGGAAGACCAGCAGTCTCAATTAACCTGGACCCTTGAGATTTCTCAGACACTGGATCACCAACCAGGCAGCATATACCAGCTGAGATGAGGCCTCCAACACATATACAGCAGAAGACTGCTGGGTCTAAATCCAGTCAGAGAAGATGCACCTAACCATCCAGAGACTGGAGGCCCCAGGAAGTTTAGAGGCCTGGTGGGGTGGGTGGAGTGGGTGGAGTGGTGACATCCTTGTGGAGATGGGGAGGGGGTTTTGTGGAAGGGGGGTTATGGGATGTGTAACAGTCTGAGATTAATAAGAAAATGAAGTCTCCTCCAAAGGATTTCTTCTGATCTAGAGCAGTGATCCATCTTCAATGCCCACTGAAATCAAATGGGAAGCTGGAAAGGACAAAATGCTCAGGTCTCACAGACAAGGCCAGTGGGGCTTTAAGGCAACATGAGGGACTAGAGAAATTTTCACCTGGTGTACTGACCATCCAAGCAGGTGCAGATGATGCAGGAGAGGCCATCAAAGGTGACATTTGACCAAATCCCTTGCAGTGCTATTTGGTTTCTGGTTCATATGAGGAAGGAGGGGGACAAGAGAAGAAGGAAGGGAGGGGAGGAGGGAGGGAGGGAGGGATTAACAAAGAAGAGGAAGAGGGGGAGGAGGAAGGAGGGAGGGAGAGAGAGGATGGAAGATATTGGTGAAAGAGGCCGAGGACTCAGCCACAGAAGCAGGTACTATGGATCATCACCCTTTCCTCTTCTTCAAATCCAACCCCAGCCTCACCCCCATCTCTGTAGCAGACCACCTGCTGTGGACTCCAATCCTCTCTGACCCCATCTACAGCAGATCACACAGATTTGCTCCTCTGACCTTCCCCCCCCCAACTCATCCTGTTTAGCCCCTTCTCCAACAAGGGGCCCTTGTGGCTGGGAACCCTCCAGCCAAGCCAGACAGAGAAGCAAATAGGCAAGCTTCAGATCATCCATCTTCCTCCTCTCCTCAAATCCAATTCCCAGTTTCATCCTCAGCTCTGTAGCAGACACCTGCTGTGGACTCTCCTCACTCTCTGACACCCTTCCCAGGGGTATAGGCAGATCCTAGTGGAATACCTTGCTTTCCTACCTCCTGTAAACCTCCTCACCTGCCCCAAGCCTACCCGTATTGATGAGTGTCCTCTCCCAATACCAAGAAACATTTTACCTGGAACCCCCAGTGGACACACCTATCAGGATATCAAAAGAATTCCCTACTAAGCAACACACAACCCCTACACTCTCTTGAGAACCAGACAGGAAACAGAAACCAAGGAACAAAACACCCATTCAACAAAGAAAAGACCAGATATCAGCACCTAGAATCACAATCTTCCCAAACCCAGATACAAATATGCCAGCTTAAATACACAGTAACAGACAATGTTTCCACTAGAGTCCAACAACCCTATCACAAGCAGGTCCTACATCTTGCAACATAAATGAAACACACACACAAAAGACCTTTAAATACCTTTTATGGATACAATGTAGGTCCTTAACAAGAAAATTAATAAATCTATGAAAACACAGACAGTAGAAACAAATTAATAGAAACAGTTCAAGATCTGAATGTAGAAATAGAATCAATAAAGAAAATGAACTACAGGAATTCTGGAATTGATCTTTTTAGGAATTCAAACAGGAACTACAGAGGCAACTAATCCAACTTCATCAATATAAAAGAGAGACTCTCAGGCATTGAAGAAAAAAGAGAAGTGGACATATCTGTCAAAAAAGTTAAATTAGAAATATCCTGGAACAAACAATCAGGAAAGTATAGGACACCATGAAAAGGCCAAATTTAAGAATAACAGGAATAGAAGAAAAAGCCCAGCTCAAAGTCACAGAAAATATTTTCAACAAAATCATATAAGAAAATTTCCTTAACCTAAAGAAGAAGATGCCTATCCAGGTACAAGAGGCTTACAAAACAACAAATAGATTAGAGCAGAAAAGAAAGTTTTCTCACCACATAATAATCAAAACACTAAATATACAGAACAAAGAAAAATATTAAAAGCTACAAGGGAAAAAGACCAAGTATCATATAAAGGCAGACCTATGAAAATAACTCCTGATTTCTCAGTGGAGAATCTAAAATCCAAAAGCACCTGAATATCATATTCTGCAAATTCTGAGAGACCACAGATGCTATCCCAGACTACTATATCTAGCAAAACTTTCAATCAAAATCAATGGATAAAGTAAGATATTTTATAACTAAAAAAAAAAAATTTAAGCAATATCTATCTACAAAATTGATACCAGAAGATACCCGAAGGAATACTCTGACCTAAAAATGTTGGGCACACCCAAGAAAACATAATCCCACACAATCAAATCAAAAGAGGAGAAACACACACACCACAGTGACAAAATATGAGATACCAACAGACATTGTTCATTGATAGTTCTCAACATCAATGGTCTTACTTCTTCAATAGAAATACAATGACTAACAGAATGGATGAAAAAACAGGATCCATCCTTTTGCTGCATCCAAGCAACACATCTTATCATCAAGGACAGACATCACCTCAGGATAAAAATATAAAAATATGGAAAAATATATTACAAGCAAATGGACACAGAAGGAAGCAAGTGTAGCCATTTTAATATATAACAAAATAGACTTCAAACCAAAACTAATCATAAGAGATAGGGGAGGACACTATATACTCATTAAAGGTAAAATCCATCAAGAGGACACTTCAGATCTTAACATCTATACCCAAAATACAAGGGTACCAAAGTTCACACAAAGAACATTGCTCCAGCTTAGATCACATGCTGACACTCTCATGCTGATAGTGGGAGACCTCAGTAGCCCATACTCACCAATGGGCAGGCCATCCAGACAAAAATTAAACAGAGAAATGCTGGAGTTAAGTGACATTTGAAACCAAAAGGTCATAACAGGTATTTGTAGATCATTTCACCCAAACACAAAAGAATACACCTTCTTCTCTGTGCTTTGTGCATGCTGATCACATATTCAGAAATAAAGCAAGTCTCAACAGATGCAAGAAAATTAATATAACATCCTGCATCCTGCCTGACCACAACAGATCAAAGATGGGTATCAACAACAGCAGAAAGCTTACAAATTCCTGAACACAAAACAACTACTGAATGGAAAGAAAGAAATTAAAGAGTTTCTAGAATTGAAAGGAGAGTAGATGGCAAAAGATAAATCAAACTCAGGGCTAACATCAATAGACTAGATAAAATACAAAGAAAATCAATAAAGCAAGCACAAGAGATGGCTTTCTAAACAGAACACTAGTAGCATGGGTGGTAAGATCAATGATTAGTAAATGGGACCTCATGAAACTGAAAAGCTTCTATAAGGCAAAGGGACACCTTCAATCAGACAAAGCGGCAGCCTACAGAACAGGAAAAGATTTTTACCAACTCCACATCTACTAGGGGACTAATATCCAAAATATATAAAGAACTCAAGAAACAGAATACCATGAAAACAAATAACCCAATCAAAAACAGGGTACAAATCTAAACAGAATTTTTATAAGACAAAATTCAAATGGCCAAGGAACATTTAAATGCTTAACATCCTTAGTCATCAGTAAAACGCAAGTCAAAACTACTTTGAGATCACCCTACAACCATCAGCATGGCCAAGATCAATAAATCAAGTGCTGGGGAGGGTGTGGAGCAAGGGGAACACTGCTCCATTGCTGGTGGGACTGCAAACTTATATAACCACTATAAAAGAAAAAAACACAGTATGGCATTTCCTTGGAAAATTGGAAATCAATCTACCTCAAGATTCAGCCATACCACTCTTGGGCATGTACCCAAAGTCTGCTTCGTCCTACCACTGAGTCACTTGCTCAACTATATTCAATGCTGCTCTATTCATAATAGCCAGAAATTGGAAACAACCTAGATTTCCCTCAACAGATGAATGGGTTTTTAAAAGAAAATGTGGTACATTAACACAATGGAATATTGCTCACTCGTTAAAAATGTAACCACGAAACTCACATGTAAATAGATGGAACTGAAACAAAATCCTTGAATGAAGTAACCCACATCCCTGAAGACAAATATGGTATGAATTCCCTTACATGTGGATATTATCTATTAAGTCAGTGAAAACAAAGCTACCATATGCAAAGCCTTAGAGCAGTGGTTCTCATACTTCCTAATGATTAAAATACATTTTATGGAAGTCTCAAAAAACTAATAAAAAGTGACAAAGTTTTTTTTAAAAAAGTACAGAATCACAGAGTTGGCAAGAACCCAACCATTTATTTTTCCTGTTCTTTCTCCAGTCTACCTTCCTGACCCTGGAGGCATGCATACACATGCAAATATACACATGTATAAACACATGTATACATTTAGATGTATATACATACCTTAAGAAGAGCAGGGTGAAGAAGAACTTCCAACCAAGAATGTGGTTCCCTAGAAAACATGCTTCCTCTCCAGAGGCAGTGCAGGTAACGTGCTTTGAAAGTCACAGTCTTCGGGATCTCTTTGTTGAGTGAATGAAGAAAAGCCTTCAGACTGCCTGGGTGGGGATCAACCAGTCATGACTTTACTGCTAGATAAATCACAAAGTGTATGTTAGAGTCATAAAATATGTGTCAGTAAGTTGGCTTTCCAGCTGTCTGTCTGCCTTTCTGCTGTGTGAACTTCACTTAAAACCCTTTCAGGTTGCTACCTCCACAAAACTTCTCTGAGAAGTGCTTGGAACTCCCGAAGTAAAGGGGCAGGGGTGCAGAGAGTGGGAAGCCCCGTTCTATAGTTACAAGTTCTGAGGCTCAGAATGAACCTCAAAACCGTAGGCTTAAATTTCTTTTGCAGCCTACTTTTACTAAGAATTCAACCTCTGCTCCAGCCCACTGCCCAGCCGAGGTAGTGGAAGAGAAAAGTTATTAGGATGTGTTCTTTAGGGGACAAGCTCAGTCTTCTTTGGCAGCAGGTCAGTCCTGTAGCAAACACCAAATATGACTTATCGGCTCCAGACCAGTCAGTCCTCTAGGCAGGCAATTAGCACACAGGAACTCGGCACGAACCAGCAGCTGCTGTCCAGTGCTGAAGGCAGGCAGATGGCATACACTATCCGGCAGCTGCTGTCCAGGGCTGAAGGCAGGCAGACTGCACACCCACTATGCGGCAGCTGCTGTCCAGTGCTGAAGGAACCGTTAGGTTTGCCAACCAGCCTGAGGAGACCGCTGAAGTGGAAAACTGCTGCAGAAACCTCATTGAGCTTCTTTCAGTTGGCAGTGTTTGGAGAAAACCAAACCAATGCTCCCTGCTCGCCTTCCACTGTCTGTGAGGTCATATCCACTTCACTGGGCGGTTTATTTCAAGATCTTGCAAAGTCAGGACCAACCCAAACCAAACGTCAAGTGCAGCAACTGAGCCCAAATGCGTACAGGACCCTGAACGCTTGCACCTCTCTCCTCATCCTCTAGGGGAGGACGGAGAACCACACAGGTTGCCCCGTGCTTACATTTGCAACTTCTCAACAAAGACCACGTGTGGATTGAACCATATGTTTTGCACCTTGTGTACTTTAAAGCTTTTTGGGAGGCTGAAGTCTGTCAGGCAAGCTTGTTGTCAATAAATTTCTACTCCACAGATGCTAGCAAGGGTCCAGTGTTTTCTGTTCATTTGTAGTTGGTCCTAAATGTATTTAAGGCACTTCTGTCTTGAAAATGGAGCTTTTTTTTCTTACAGAAGCAAGCAGGTGAATGTTGAGAGCCAGGACGACCCAGACTTTCTGAGAGACCCTGATAAAATGGAGGGAAGTGTGATTCTGTGTCCTTGCCTAGGAGTGAACTCAGCAAGGCTGGACTGGAGCTGGAGACAAAGCCATGAAGGAGCCAAGATTGTGAATTCTGGAGACCTGACATTTTCCTGTTGGGCTATGGTTATCAGTTCTAGGGCAGCTGTGTCTAAGGTAGCCTGGGTTCTCATTGCCAACATGTGATTTAGCTCCTTCCTCACCCTGACCATTTTTCCCCCTATAAATAGTATATAAGTCATCGTCATCACTGCTGTTGTTGTTGTTGTTGCTCCTCCTTCTCCTCCTCCTCCTCCTCCTCTTCTTCCCCACTTCCTACTCCCCCCTCTTCCTCCTCCCTTCCTCCCCTTCCTCTTCTTCCTCCTCCC